>NC_134376.1:600000-900000 GCF_035582795.1 Mycteria americana | reverse complement strand
GTGTAATCTTTTTTTTTAATTTCATGAGTTTTTATTAATGTGCTGCTTATCCTTTCTGTACAGCAGCAATCTGTTGTGTAGGTCACGACATGCAGCAGCAGGGCAGCGTGCTGGGCACGCTTGTCTTCTGACTGAGGTCTTTGCCTGTTGTACGGTCGTGTTTGGCAAAGCTTCTCCAGGCTTAGCTTGTGGACAGACCTATTTGTACGTCTTTTCTGTCACTGTAACAAACAGCCCTCAAACACGTAGTGACTCTGAGCTAGCGTGTTCCACCTCCTCTCTTGAGCTGATGTGCTGACAACCCTGCAAGAAGCCTTGCCCCCAGGTCTGCTGGGCACGTTGCTGCTCTGTGCTTGCTTTTTGTGCTCGGCTCACCAAAGCAGCAAGCTTTGGAGAGCAGTGTTTTGGGGGTAGCTGACACCTTGGAGAAAAGGCAGCGTGCGTGCGGAGCTGAGCTGGGGGTGCCCCAGAGCTCTGGTCAGTGTGTGACGGTGAGCCCACCTGCAGCATAGCCCTTGCTCCGTCCCGGTGACGTTCTGCAGTACTTGCCTTCATGCAACCCAGAAGCAATGCCGGTAGCCTGCATGTTTTTACAGTGTGCTGGACTCTATGCCCTGGACTATGTTTTTAAACGTGAACGTGACCATCTTCTTGATCCATTTCTTCTCCCGGGTATTGTTTCAGCCTCATTTATTGCAGCAACAAGAAGCAAAGATTGCATCACTTGCTTCTTAAATATATGACTTGGATTATTCTTGGATTATTTTTTGTTATATCCAGCAGAGCAGATAAGACTTGCTTCACATTGTAGTACTTAAATTACTCCCTGAAATGTTGATGTTGAAGTATTTGTTTAAGGTTTTATCTGTATTAAGGTCTTGCACTGTGTTGGCTCTTCTCTTGTAACAACTCTTCTAGCAAGAATGTAATTCTGGTAGCTAGTGCTAGCTTGGTTTGGTATCTTTTAATAGACAGAACCTAGTTTTCTGTGTGTTTCACCATGGGACATTTGTGAAAGGTTATTTTTATCAAATGACATTTTCTTTTCATGCCATCGTTCACTGAAGAAGTTTAAACTGGAAGCTGGTGTATGGTTTTTGAGGTGTTTTTGCTCCTGTATTGCATGCCTGGACTGAAGGAAGTTTGAAGTCATGTCTAAATTGGTGTTTTAGCTGAGCGCCAGTTCAATGTGTTTGTATTTGGGGCATGAGAATGGTCATTAGAGCTCCCGTTTGGATAAAATGGGAATGGGAGGTCCTGGTGCCAAGTGTTCCAGCAGCTGATGTTAAAAGCAGTCGAACCTCTGCAGTCCCATGATATGTAATCTAGCTCTTTTTCTGTGTATTCCCCGTAATTCCTGATGGAAATTGCTGCCAGCTCCAGCACTATCTACTCTGCGTATGCTGCCAAACTGGATTTCCTACCTGTCCCTCTGAAAACAGCAGCTCTGGTGCACAGACTCCTCGCTCCGCAGATGAGCGTGGAGTGGGCAGAAGAGGCCGTACTGACAGCGCCTGTCTTGGAGCAGATGAGATGCTGCTCTTCTGCAGTGGGCTGCCAGCGTGTGCCGTGCGTTCTGGCTCAGGAGGGCTTGACTTAGGGTGTCCTCAAGCAAAATGTTTTGACTTATAACGGTGCACTGTAGTCCGTGTTGAATATAAGGCACGCACCAGGCAAAACATGCAAAGCATGCCCGTGCAGGACCTGGAGAGTGCAGTCCCTGTTCTGTGGCTGTGTCGATTCTGTAACAAAGCAGTTTGGAAAGCAGCCGTTTGCTGCCGCTCTGCACCTCTGCTTTTTGGTGTCACAGATTTCCAGTAGTATGTGAACTTCCCTGCACAGGAGAGCGTTGAAGGGTGTGGGTCCAGGAAACAACAACGTTCGCTCTGAGGGTAAAACCACGCCTCGTTGCTGTTAGTCATGGCTCCATCGGTGATGTAGAGTAAATCTTTCTAAAACTGAATGTAGGTTATTGCAGGCCCTGCTTAAAGTGATTTGGGGAAAAGCAACATCAGTCTTCTCTCCTTGCTTTAAAGCAGACTTATTTCTTAGCCCTTTCATGCATAGGAATTCCTGTCCATGTGTATCGTGTTGTCTAGATGTAAGGATGTGGCACGGCACTAGGGAACACTCCAGAGAGGGATCTTCCAAGTCCTAGATGCCAACACCACCTTGGCTTTGTGTGTTGATCCTTAGAGCAGTGAAGGCTTGAGGCTGTTCTGAGGCAGCCACTGGTACACGGTCACCTCTTTTCTTAAAATTCACGTTTTGCTTCAGAAGCACTTGTGCCTGTGGAGGAGGTGGGTTCTGCCATCTTCCGAAGGTCGCTGCTGGCCGGGGATCTCCACCTGCCCCTGGGTGGTGGCGCGTGGGGCCTGGAGGTCTCGTGGCTGGGCATCAGAGCGGGACGAGAACGGCTGCCGTCCGGGTCCTTGCCAGCCACGCGCAGCCACGGTGCGTGTGAACGGCCGTGGTGCGGCTGCCTGCGGCCTGAGCTGTCCTGGCTTGGGGGTGGTGGAGTCTGGGACCCCAGTGCCGATGACCTGGAAGCAAAGGTTTACGGGCAGCCTCACGCCGGTGAGAAACGCCTTGAAAGGGCGTCCAGCACTGTCCCTGTTCTCCAACAGCCGTGCGAGCTCCAAGGGAAAGCAGGCTTCAGGTCCTCTGAAGGGTTTGTGATGTGTTTCCAATCGACTTTGGGTTGAACTCTCCTGCATCGGCCACGTGTAACTCGTATTTCACATCACATCTCTAGTCTGACACTTGCTCCTGTTCCTGGAATCAGCCCTCTGGGTGCAGGACAGCAGTGCCTTCATTCCAGTGCTAGATTCCTGCTGGAGTCACCTAAAGAAATTATTTTTACCCTTTTTGGGCTGCGTCTTTTGGATAGTGTTTAGTAGTATACAAATTATAAGCACATTTTCAATGATGTGTATTAAAGAGGCACCTTTTATTTGTATTAATCACATTTGATAGACAATTTGGTGCCTGCAGTTCTCTGTAACTTGTAAGTGTCTCACTTTGGGTGTATAAATTGTTAACCCTTTCAAACTTATCGAATATGGCTAAATAAAAAAAAGATGCTTAGGATAGAAAATTAGCAGCTTAATTACAGTACACTTAGTCCACTGTAAGTGCCCTCATCCGTCTTAGCTGCAGGGTTCTTTGCTTTCCAAAGCTGAAACTTGAGCATGATCAACCATTTTTTTTCCTCGGTAATAAAGGCAGTTTTGCATGGCAGTTCTCTCGCTGTACCCAAATGCATGCACTTACTAACTATGCAAGCATCTAATACAAACCATAGCCCGTGCTTTCAGTATCAGAAGCTGCTAGGTAGACTCCGGAGCGCTGCTTTGAGTCTGTACTTCTGTTTCTCGGCGCAGCTGCGTGTCAGCACATAGGAGCATGTCCCTGGGTTCCTGCTTTGTTTGCACATCTTTGATTCTTTCCTTTGCAGAATTCTGCATTACTGACAAGGCTGGAGTGTAGCATAATGTCAAAGGGATCTGAAATGTTGAAATGAGAACAAACCGGTTTTCTGTATTGTATTGTTTTTTTCTTTTTTTTTTTTTTAACAGGGAAAACCTGATCAGTGTTCTGTATGTAGCCTGCCATTTTCCATGTAACTTTAATGACCCGTTCTACGTTGTGAGAAGAGGCAGTCACCTGTAGCTGTATGAGCACTCAAAAAGAGTTTTTGTTGAATTTCCACGCTAAGAGAGCAGTTTCCAGTTGTCGGTGTGCTGCCCGTACCGGTAATGGGGCTTCTGCCTGCCTTCCCGGGAAGAGCCGTGCCGGGCCCCAGCTGCCCGCGGGGGTGGCTGTGCTTCCCGTCCGTGCTCCAAAACCGTGGTGGCCTTTGCTTGTCTGAGCCGTGCTCCGTTCAGCTGCAGATCCCACCGGGGCGGTGGTACGCGCCGCGCGGCTGGAGTCGTAGCCCGTGGGGCGCGCCGGGCAGAGCGGGCAGCTGCCTGCTTGGGGCGGCCGACTCGGGGCAGGTTGGTGAGGTCTCACGAGCGGCACGTTTGGTTAGCGAGAAGCGGAGGTCCCGGGGGGAGTCCTGGGCTCCTGGCTGTGCCCCGCGAGGTACGGCCTCGCAGCACCCTTGTCTCCGTGGAGCAGCCGGTCTGACAGTGGCCGGGTGTCGGGCGGGTTCTTGGCCCCGCTCCCCCCGCGGGCTCTGTGCCCGAACCCCTTGGTCGGCCGGCACGGAGAGGGTTTGGAAACGACATTCCAAATAATTTTACCGTTATCTTTTTTTGTATCTTTGTCATTTGCCTACTAATCCAAAATAATTTGGCGGTATCTAATGTTATCTGTGGAGGGAACTGAAATTTAGTTTTAATCTGTGGTGAGATGAAAGTACTACATGGTTTTCTTAATAAAAGCACCATAAAGCATTTACTATTAGGAGCTTTATTTTGTAAAATAAAAGTACCTGAAGACTTGTACAATATCTATATTAGGTCTAAAGGTTTAGGGAATCTTCTATTTTTTTAAAGGCGATAGCACTCAATTTATCTGCAAATAGTGTTTTTTAAAAGACACAGATTAAAACTAAGTGTAAACACCAATTCCTTTTCACTCTAGGCCCTGCAGCACAAACGCGTGCAAGAAAGTTAGTGTTAGGTTTGTATGGCATTTGTGCAGTGCAATAAGAAACCATTTTTAGGTGCTACATTGCCTTGGGTAGGGTGACACAAGGGAATACAGGCTACAAGTGGCTAGATTATTTTCTTGTGGCCTTCCAAGTATTAATTTGTACAGATTTGCTCACCAACTGTGCCTCACCATTGGTTAAAATTGAATTTTAAGTCCTGTTGCAAATGCAGTTTCTCTTCTGGACACAATGTCAGATTTTACACTGGAGTATCTACAGTTCTAAAAACTGCATGTCACATCACTGTACACTGATACTGGGACGTGGGGCTTGCCCACACCTTTGATATTCTCTTCTGTATTTTAATGTTTTTGAACTGTACAGTAATCTGGAAAGCAGGCTGTCTTTACTTGGGATTGAACATTGTACCATAAATTTTAAATTATTTGAGGACAAGTGCATGAGACTGTGTCAATGCCTTTTATTATTTATTTGTATGTTTTATTATTCAAGGTGTATGCACTTTTAATATGCAGAATTTATATTTTTATGTTAAAAATCATTTTCTTTCAGAAAGAAGAGTTTGAATATGAGGAATTGGAATTAAGTGCAAAAAGGGGAATACGTAATAAAATACAATAAATTTATTACTAGGCATCCTGCCTGAGTGAGCATTCTTCCAGGTCCGCCTCGTCGCCAGAGAAGGCTGCAGCGGCCGCGCACCGCGCTGCTCCAGCCTCGCCGTCTTCCCCGCTCTCGCTCGCAGGCCGCGCCGCCCTCCCGCTCTCCGGCTGCCGGGGAGCGTCTCCCGGGCAGGGTCGGTGTGGTGGGGTCACCCTGCCATGGCGGCTCTGCCCTCTCCCCGCGCAGGCATGGGAGGGGGGCAAGGGCTTCGGAACTTCCCTCTGCATCCTGAACCGGGCTCCTCTTGGGCAACAAAAACCCGGAGGCCTGTTCTTGGGTGCAGACCCGTGTGCTGGGGAGGAGGGGACGTGGGTCCTGCCTCACCCCCCGGAGCTGTCCCTGATGCTTCTCTCTCCGCAGACCGGCAGCCCGGGTCCTGCTGGCGCTTGGCCGGGGTCCCTGCTGCCGGCACATCCCGAGAGCGGGGTGCAGGACCTGGATGGAGCCTTTTTGTGCCGGTGAGTGTGGTCCGTGAGCCCCATGGGCAGGGGGATGCAATCTGGCTCCTCTCTGGGGTTCAGGGGCTCGTACCTGGCCAGGCAGAGGTGGGGGTCTCCCCTGTGCACCCAGCCATGGCTCGTGCCTGGGCTCAGCCCTGCAGAAAGCTCCTGCCTCCCCTTGAAGGCTGCGGCTGCCCTGGCTCCTTTCTGTCCGTGGGTCTCTGATCGTGGCTTCCCATCTGCGTTGGGCTGGCGGGTGCAAGGCCCTGCTGGGAGTGTCCCCGTGTCCCTGTGTCCCCTCTCATGTGCAGTGCCGGTGCTGGCCGTGCTCCAGCCTGCTCCTCGTCCCCTGGCCACTGTAATGACGGCAGCGCGCAGCTCTGCTGCTTGAGGTTCGGTTCAATATTAGCCTTTTTTAATGGCTCTTTATTGAACTGAGGCTTAAACTGTGCAAGAGTGATAGTAACAGAGTGTTTAATTGCGTGCTCCTCTAGGTCTGTCCTAATTAAATATTGTTTTTCATTTAGCAGGGTGTGCAGCGGTGGCTCTCTGGCTGTGGAAGAGAGCGTGGGCAGGAATGCAGATGGGCTGCTCCTGCTGCCTCCTCGCCTCGGCCCGGCGAGGAGGACGAGGAGGATGGAGCGAGGTGGGAGGAGGACGGGCCGCTGCTCCCGGCTGCTGGAGGGAGAACCTCTCTGTCTACACGGGCGGCTGCGTCGTCTGCAGGGAGCACCCTCGGCTGGGGGAGCTGCTCCAGCTGCGGCTGCTGCAGGCACGGCTGGGCAACCGTCCCCGTGGCTGCTGGGCTGCCCGGGCTCCCGTCCGGAGGGTGAATGGGGTGCAAAACACTTCAGCGATCCAGCGTGTCACCTTGGCTGAGAACAGGAGGGAAGAATGGAAGACGTTGTGCTTGGAGCTGCCCGGGGGCATTTCCACTGCGGACTCTGATCTTCTTGCTTGAGTGAGCCATCAGATCGGTGTAGTAGGGGCTGGCGCTCGTGCTTCACAGACTTGCCTTTAAATGCAGTTTTTGATTCTTAAGGTTTTTTCCCCTCTCCTCTCTCTTCCTCCTTCTGTGTACGTATTTTTGTCTTCGCACTCTTGGGAGATGCAACATCACATACGTACCCAAATACACAAAAGCGGCGTTCCAGCTGGGGAAGCGGGCTTTGGGGTTTGGTGTCGCTGCTGTGGTCTGGGGGGGCAGGTCCTGTCAGCCGAGAGCACGGCCGGGGCAAGGCAGCTCGGTGCACGCTGCGCTCTCCAGGCTCCCGGCCTTGGCTGTGGGGCTGCGGAGAGATGACTCTGGGTGTGCACTGGTAGGATGGAGTCGGGGCTGGCTGCTGCTATGTGGTTGTCACCTTCGCTATATTGCTAGAGCAAACACTCGGCTCTGCGGGGCGTGGGTGGGATGGTTGGGCATTTCCCCTTCGTTGGATTTGTTTGCAAGCTGCGACTCGTGGGGTTGATCTACTCCAGGAGTCAGCAAGGACGGGGTGGGTGGGGATAAGGTGGAGAGTCTCTCCTGGTTTATTCTGGCCAGTTCTGGGGTGAGGCAGTTCTGCAGTATACTTCTGGGGTGAAGAAGAGCCTCAGCCCAGCCTCCTTATGCCTGCAATAGCTGTTTTTTCCCTATAAATCTTGTAGCCTTCCTGTCTCAGGGCTGTAGAACACGGTCCCCTCTCCAGCCCTGGGACAGCGGTAAGCTGCCCCACGCTGCATGGTGCATTGGTAATCTCCAGCCCTCGACAGAACGGGGAAAGGGCAGCTTTGCCCCGGGGCGCTGGCTGGAGGGGCACGGAGCTGCCCTCCTTTCGAACGCAGCGGGCAGGATTGTGCCACGGGGCTCGTCCCGGCCCTGCTGAGCTGGCGGGAGCCCGGCCGGGAGCCCAGCACCTCCCCGACAGCAGAGCTCCAGCTAAGGCGAAAAATAGCGTATAAGGGGCTGCTCTGCCTACCTCCTGATCGCACTGAGCTTTCTTAAATTACGGCGCTGGCGCCTGTGATTGCCCTGGTCTTCCAGCAGCCAGTGCTAGAACCACGGCCCAGCTCCGGGAGCTGCAGAGCCGCGGCCCAAGGGGTCCCCCGCTGCACATCCCCGGGGTGTCGGGGCACCGCTGACTGCTTCCAGAGAGGGCTGGGGGGCAGGCGGTGCCTCTGGGGGCACAGGCATTCCTGGGGGGCTGTTAGGGCCAGCTCTGCTCCCCACTGCAGCCTGGGACCTGCCTCTTCTCCCCGGGTGCTTCGTTTCCCAGCTCGGGACGTGGGGCATACGCTCTCCCTGCCTCTCTGGGTCCCCCGGGTCTGGTTTCGGTGCAGTTGCCGGCCAGCGTCCCCAGCAGAGAGCACGGTGGCTCCTTGAGGGAAGCCTGGCTCTTCCTGGGGCAGGACTGGTCCCAGCACTGAGAAACCAGCTTGCCAGCCCTCCCGCGCTGTGGGGCCGGGGGATGTGGCTGGGGGCTCTGGCCTTCGTCTTGCCCGTCCAGCGGCCGAAGGGCACGGCGAGGTGGGCAGGCTGCCGTCGGCACGGGGCACCGTCTCGGGCAGCGGTGAGCTTTGAAGTGGCGTGGTGGTTGTCAGTGCCGAGTGCCCCCTGCTGCGGTGCTTGCTGCCCGGGCAGGCGGGGGCACTCGTGCGTCCCCCCCTTGGTCCCCAAATCGCAGATGTGTCACCAGCTGTTGCTGATCTCCCATCGCCCAGCTGCAATGACAGAAATACTGAAGTTAGCCGTGCTGCGTTACCCCGTGGCCCAGCCCGTCTCTGGGACCTGGGGGGACGCGGGGGCACCGTGGGACCGCGCGTGCAGCTTTTGTCCACGTTTCTGTCCATCCCGCTGGGAACGGTGAGCCGGAGCCGGGCCTCCTGGGGCTGCCCACGGGCGTTGGGTGAAGGAGCTGGTGGCTACGCTGGGCGGTCACAGCATACGCTTCCCATCCTTTTATTGCATACCAGAGAGAGTAATTACTTCATGTCTTGTATGGAAATGGGGATGACAGATGTCATATTAAATCATAGGGTCATCACTTATTTATAGGTGATTACATTAAAGAGATATTAATATAGCCAAAGGCTTCACAGAATTAAAGTTAATACATTTTTGTTTATTATATTTGCCAATATTTTTCCAATCCAGCCGGGTTTTTACGGCCACTTATTAAATAGAGAGCCCGCTGCAGTTCCCTTAACCTAGCTGGGAGGGGGGCGAGAGGACGATTGGAAGACACTTGAGAACTTTGATCTTCGAGTGATTAAATTTTATTGCCTCCTTGTTTATGAGGGTCCGATGGCAGGCGCTTCGTGCGCTGTGAAATGAAGCGAGGGCAGGTTAGGACTCGAGCGGTTATTAAATCTGGGTCAGCAGGGGAGGCTGCGTCTGGGCGCGGAGCTGGGGCTCGCAGATGTCCAGGTCCTCGGCCGGGATTACCGCTGCGCTAAGCCAGGATTAGATTACTGCGAAACGAGGCGCAGATTTCTGACACCGCGGGGAGCGCTGGCCGGGGGGGCCAGGCTTTCCACCTCGTCCCCGTGCCCCGGGAGCGTGGTCTGGGGGCCGGCGAGGCATCCGTCCCGCAGGGCTGCAGCTTGCCCGCCGCCGGCTCGGGGGCACCGGCGGCCCCCCGGCAGCGTGCAAACCAGAGGAGCCAAGAAACGGCTTGTTCGGCCGGAGGACCCGACCCGGCGGTGGCGGCGGCCGCTGGCTGTGCCGGCCCCTGGCTGTGCCCATCGCGGGGGCTGAGGGCGCGGAGGATCGATGTGCGAGGAGCTGCCCGCTCGCCGCCTGCAGGCAGCTGCTGTCTGTTGGGATATTTATTAACACCCGGCTGCCTCTGAGAGCCAGAACAAAACCCAATCTTTGGAGGCCGTCAATAAATTATAACATATTAGGCACTGTCATCCATACCCCTGGACTCTTAAATTTTGTTCTAATTAGAGTATCGCTTTTCCTTTCTCAGCACTTTTTCCCCTCTGCTGGGTATCGATCCTTTCTCTGTGGGGATCTGACCAACTGTTGACAATTTATGGTAACATAAAACTAGTACCTCTTACAGCAAAACCCCGGCTTTTAATAAAAACCGCTGACACCAGCCTCTCGCTGGCAGCCTAACCTGATTACCAAATGGATTTAGCAGTTAAGGCTGTGCTGATGCCCCGGTCGTTTTGCACATAGGGATTTTTACTGTAACACTTAACGGGCTTTCAATTGTCGTAATATTTCATACCTACATATGTATCTAATTGAAAGCTTTGAGGCCAAGAGGAAGTCCTGAGAGCGCTCCTGAAACCTCGCCTGGCTGGTGGACGCTCACAGCATCTCTCTGACGGGTGATGGGGGCAGGCGCAGGGCCGTAGGCTTGGGTCGCTGAGGAAATCGCTCCGTCCGTCTGCCGGGGGAAGCTTAGGTGCAGGTTTGTGTCGTAGGCGGAGAAGAGAGTGACAACATCTGGGAGCCGTGGTGCCCTCCCATTAGCGCCCGAGCAGGGTGTTCTGCTGATGAGCGACGCGCTCCTCGGCGTGCCGGCCCGCGGTCCTTGGGCGCTCGCTGTGCCTCGGTGGCTGCGGAGGTGGCGGCTCCGTCTCCCCCGTTTTTGCGCCCGCAAACCACGCGGAGGCTTTGCGAAGGCCGTAATGCCCTGGTCGTGGCTCTTCTGACGGAGGGGGGCTGGCAGCTGGGAGCGGGTGGTGCTGAATCGCCCCGCAGATGGGAGAGCTCGAGCGCCCTGCAGGGCTCCCCCCGCCCCGCCCCCTCCCCTGGGATGAGCAGCACCCCGGGTCTGCCCCGTGGCGTGGGGCGACGGCCGCAGACGTGGGGAGCAGCGGCTGGCCGCTGCCACAAAGCAAGCGCTGGCGCGTAGCTACCGGGGCTTGCTCGCGCGCTGGCCCCTTCCCGTCCCTCCCGGCCGGGAGCGCTCGCTGTGCTGGTGCTAGCCCTGCCGCCTCTTTTCTGGAGATGTTGGAATTGGGGAAACCAGCGCATCGTTGGCTGCTGGAGCAATTTATCAAGGCACCGCACGGCCCTTTTTCCACATTAGTTTCATCCAGTGAAAAAATAATAAGAAACCACATGTCTAACATAATGACCTGAATTTCTTAATAAACGAATGCCGCGTGGATGGCTGTATGTTTCCACTCGGTCTGAGCCAAACTGTGATAAATTGATCCTTCCTGAAGGTATTGAATATTTCTCAAACTATTCATCAGCCCCACGACAAATTCCTCTGCTGGCCCTAGCTGACATCCGATTTTAAACGCCTCTTCCAGGCCCCGGTGCAGGGGAGCGGCTGCTTGGGAAGCAGGGACCTTATCATTTTTTAATGCACTGCAGTTCCTGGGCTTATGGAATATTTATAATGACATTGTTATTTACCAAACAAGCTGGAGCGTTTGCAGGAGCCCCTGGTGGGGGGAAACGCGGGCATCTCCCGTGCCCCTTTCCTTGGTGGCCGAGGGTCCGGCTGGGGTGTCCCGGCCCCAAATGCCACAGGGCCTGCGTCCCTTACGTGCCTGTGGCTGCACGCCCCTGCCCGCAGCTTGGTCTCGCTGCTGTGGATGAGAAGGAGCTGGTGGCCAGCGGGCGGGGACGGGGATGGGGATGGCAGGGGACAGGGGTGCTGCTGTCAGCGGAGGGCTTTGACGCTGGGAAGCCTCCAAGCCCTTTCGCTCGTCCTCGCTCCAGCTCCCCCGGCCCCTTCGCCGCTCTCCTGTCGCTGAACGCTGGTGGCTTTGCAGGTCGAGGCTGGTTGTGGATTCCCGGCCCCCCGGGTCGTCGTCCCGCGGCAGGGGCGCGGGGTCCCTGGGAGCCGTTGTGGCCGCGCTCTCCTGGGAGCAGGCGGCACGGTGGCAGCCCAGCTCCTGCTCCGCGGCCGCGTGGCCGCCTGGGCATCCCGTTAGTCCCAGCCCTCCCGCGCCTTCCCTCCCAGCCCGCGCCCAGGGCTGAAAGCGCCGTCTCGTGTAACGCGGCACTGTCGTCTTGTTCTCCTGGGTGTCACCGGCACCGTAACATCTGCTCTCCCTGCCATTTGCTTCCGTCTAATTCTTTTTTTATTGAAATGAGTTTAAATTGTCTGAGAATATATTAGATTACTCTTTCCCTGCGCTTAGCACACTTGTGTAGATGTGAATAAACCGCACAGTTAGCGGCGCTCACACGCGCTCTCGCTCCCTTTTTTAATCTAAAAGAAGCCGGCTCCCTGGAGAACTGGCGCGTTTCCTAACGACCTTAATGAGTTTCCATAGCTGGTGTCAGATTATCTGGAAAGGCGGTAACGGCGGGGCCGGGAGGTGGTTCTCCCTCCACCGCTGCGCCTCCCCGATAGCTTTGTACTCCAGACTGTAAATAAAGCAGAGTTTGATAGCTCTGCCTGGGTCTGCAATGAATACATTTTCTCCTTTAATAGGCAGAAGCGTGCGTGTTGCAAAGCAATTCGTGAAGCCCATATGACAGTCTTTAAGCATTTTAATATTTTGCAAATGATTTATCATTGGTAACTAGCAGATGATATACTCCACTTCAAGGGTATGGATTATCTATTAAAGTCCACGCGTAAAAGGCGTCTGCGAATGACATACTGCTGCAGAAAACGGAAAGTACAACTTATCTTTTGTTTTACGGGAGGGGTCAACAGCTTCTGCCACAGCTCAGGAGATAACCGGCCTCCCCGCTCGCTGCTCTAATGGCGTCGGTAAATATCTGCCGTGGTGGGGTCCCGTGCCGTGCCGGCACCGATCCTGCCCCTGCGCTGCCTTTGGAGGCTTCAGCCCATGGAACCGGAGCTCATTCCGTGCCTGGCTGGGAGCGGCGGGGGGTGCTGGTTTGCTCCGCCGCTGGATGAGTTCACGGGCTGTGGTATCCCCTCTCAGGGCTCTCTGCCCCAAGGAGCGCGGGAGGAGGCTGCTTGCTTTATTTAGGAAGCATTTCATACGGTGGGGCTGGACGCACCGCGCTGCCGGGGGGCCGGGGCTGAGGTGCGGAGGGGCTGCTTGGGGGGCGGCGGAGGGGCTGCCCCCGTCGTGCTCTCGGTGCAGCGTGCTGGGGGTGTGTGTGTCTGTGTGTGTCTGTGTGTGTCTGTGTGTGTGTCTGTGTGTCTGTGTCTGTGTGTCTGTGTCTGCGTGTGTGTGCACACGCATGTCTCGTTGCCGCTGGGAGGTGTCCCTGGCCCGCGCTGCCTGCAGCTCCGGTGCCCCGGCAGCGCTGGCTCTGCCCTGGGCTGGCAAGGCCACAGCCGGGGCTGGTGCCAGCCCGCCCCGCGGCCGGCGGATCAGCCGCTGGCAAAGGCCTCGCTCCGCCCTTGCCTGGGGGGCGCGGGGGTCTCCCCGGTTCGGTACGCGTGGGGACGGAGAGCTGCCCCCCACTTGGAAAAGAGCGGGCTGCGGCTTCGGGGCTTGGGGCTCACCCTGGGTGCCCCTTGGAGCCAAGAGCGGAACTGCGAGTGCGCAGCGTGACGCTGTCATGGTGTGACGCTGCGTGGCGCGACGCGTGGCGCGACGCTGCGCCCGGCCCCTTCTGCAGAGGACCCGCAGCGCGGGACGTCCCCCGCTCCCCCTGCAAAGTCACGGTAGCAGAAGGAGCCGCGCTGCCTGGTTTTGCCAGGACGTGCTGCGCCCACCTCCCTTGGCGTCCCGCTGGGCTCAGCGGTGCCGCGGGAGGTGCCGGCTGCGGGACGCGTAGCTCTTTGCACGCCTCAGTGCTGACTTCGACCCTCTTTCCCGCGTTTTGCAGTCCGTGCTGTCCGTCCCGGCGTGGCACGGCCAAGCTCTGGGGCCAAGCGGGGCCTCGTGGGCTCGGGGCGACGGTGGCAGCGGGACCTGTCCCCCGGGCGCTGGGCACCTCCCGCCTGTGCCCCTCGCTGTGCTGTGCGGGTGCCCGCAGTGGCTCGGTGGTCGCAGGCGGAGGCGAGGGGGGACCCTCGCTGCCGCGTGGCGGCTGCCGTTGGCGTGGGGAGGGCGTGCGTGCTGCCTCATTGCTATGCCGGCTTCGTTATGGCGAGATTAATGCTGGTTATGGGTTGGGAGTTTTATCACCTGAATGCTTCCTCTTAGCTCCTGAAACCAACTTCAGCCCGGATTTATTACCCGGCAAATAAATAAAAGTGCAGGTGTATTTTGCCTCCTTGTTCATCAGAAAGGAATGAAAATGTAAGCAAAATATTAAAAATAAAATAGACTCAGTTTTACTTTAATTGACCTTTGATTTTTAACTTAATACCTTCCCCATGTTGCTGCTTCAACCTTTAATTTCTCTTGGTGAAGTGGCTGTGTTCAATGATTCATTCTGTCCCGAGGCAAAGCACACACTGTAATTGGTTTTTAACTTCCTGGAATGTCAAAGCCAGGATTGAAATTTTACGTATCACACCACCAATTCAATACTGGCTTTAATAATAATGTTGCAGAAAGGAAGGCAGATTTACAGCTGTAGAAAAATGTAATCAAATTTTGAGCCAGAATGCAATAAGTCCAAATGCTAGTTTTCATTTGGAAGCTTGTTAGATAAATGTGGTATCACCCGAGCGGTTCCCAGATCATTTCTGCCGCTCCCTGCCACATCGAGCGTCGCCGGCGGACGTGGGGAGCTGCAGGACTGCTGCCTGCGGCGCTGCCCGGGGCTGGGGCGAGAGGCGGCCCCGGGTGCAGGACGTGTGTTGGGCACGGGGCACGCGGGCGCGTGGGGCGGCTGCGCGGGTACGGGGTGGCCCCCGCCGCTCCCCGGTCCTGCAGCCCAGGACAAGGCGATGGGATTGTCCCGTTGTCCCATTGGATGGGAGCCACTCGTGATGGCATCTGCCCCGAGCGTCCGCCCCGGGATGGAGCCGCGCTGCAGCCGGGGTTGCCGGCCCGTGCCCGGGCGAGGCCGTGGTGCCTGCTGCGGAGCCGCTGCCACCCTCTGCCCTGCCGGCCGGGGTGCTTCTGGGGGGAAGCACCCCTAATACACTGCAAATGCCAAATAAGTAATCGATTTTGGCCAATTAATGTCTGATAAAAACTAATAACCCTTCTCTCCCTTTCTTATTACCGAATGACCTCCAGCAATCCATTAGGTTAACAAATGATGTGCGAGTGTTCAGCATGGCTAATGACTCTGGATTAAACCCGGTGACACCTAATTCATCAGCGTGCTCCTGCACTGCAGTGCCCATTACGCCTTGCTCTCGTCCATCGCCGCCGGTCTCTCACAGCGCCAGTCGGCGTGCTCCCGGCACCCTCGCACGGGGGCGGCCCCGGGGATGCCGCGTGCTGGGTGCTGTCCCCTCGTCCTCTGCTTGCTCCGCCTGAAGCCACCAGCGCCTGTGCCGGACGGGACCCCGCTTCACCCGGCGGCCTGGCGCAGCCGCCTCGCGCTGCCTTCAGGGGGACGGGACTTCAGGAGAAGCCGTCTCGGGGTTCAGGGACGCCGCAGCCCTGCGGTGCCTTGTGCCGGCATGGCCGAGCAGCCGGGTGCCGTGTGCCCGCCGGCCGTGGGCTGCGTGCATCTCCCCGCTCCACCACCCGGGCTGCTGCTCACGGCTCCGCTGTCCCCGCTCTCTACCTACACTGTCCTAAAAAGCTAACTAAGCTGAAATTATTTTCTTTCCTTAGAAAAGCCTTTAAATAATGTATCACCCTCACTTGCTGTTACTGAATGTTTTAAAAATCCAAGGGACTTTTCCTTCTCGCTCGTGCATTTGCATCTGTTTGTTGCGGGGCCATGAATTACCCTTGGCAGGGGTCATTAGAAATTCCCCTTCAAGGCGGCTGCCCTGGCAGCCTCACCGCAGCCGGCGTGCCAGGACGCCGGGCACCGCCTGCGCTGCGGCAGGAGGTGGGTGCGGAGCGGTGCTGGGCAGGTGGGCGAGCAGCAGCCTGGCCGCCTTGCCACTGGCAGGAGCCCTGAGCCCGCGGCTCATTGCTGGCCCGAGGGGCTGGGCGCCGGCTATGGGCACCCACCATCCCTGGCACATCCAGCTTCGGGGTGCGCGGTGTGTCATCGCAGAGCAGCGACGGCTTCGGGGGCACCCACGTGCTGCACGTTCGTGTGCAGTTGTACCTGAAGCGTCTCGCCGTCGCGCTGCTGGAGGTCTGCTCGGTGGGCTTGTGAACTTGGAGCTTGCTCGGTGGGCTCAGTTCCGCCGTGAACAGCCGCGCTGGAGCTGCAGGAGCCGCTGGCCATCAGCTCGGTTGTGATGTTGTGCTACATTTCCCGCGTCAGAGACGCAAAGCGCAGCACCGACCCGCTCTGGAGCAGGGACCTACATCCCCCCGGGCGGGCGAGCGGCTGCGGGAGGGTGGCGTCTCCGAGCCGTTAGCGAGGGCGATCACCGGCACGGCCGGGATGGGGTTGGCAGGGCCCTCGTCCCTTCCCCTCGCCTCTCTGAAGGCGGACAGACGCCGATGACCGCGGTGAGGGCAGCGCCCGGAGCCCCCAGCTCCCTCCCCGGAGACGTCCCCGCGGCGGGGCTCGGGGGTGGCCGAGGGCACAGCTGTGGCTGCCGCCCCCCAGGTGCATTCCCCGTGGGCAGCAGGAGCCGGGGCTGCAATCCAGCCCCGCCGCTCCAGAGGAGCCGTTTCCCACCCGCCTGGGTGCCCGCGGTGCTGGCTGGCCGTGCAGCTCCCCGTCCTGCATTCAAGTGACAGTGAGTTGCAATTAAATTCGAACCACTGGAAACAGAGCCCCTAAAAACATCCTCCAAAGAACTGTACCTCCTGGGAAATGGTGATAAGAAGTTTCTGAAGGAAGGACAATTAAATTAGGGGAACCTTCAGCAAAGCAAAGACATCCCGTCCGGAGCGGCGAGGGAAATGTTTTCCTTTCTGTGCTGGTGTCGGACAGATTCTCATGTACTCTGCGAGGTTTTAAATATTATAATCAAAATTAACCTGGCATTTATTAGGCCGTCAGGGCTCCAGTGCTCACATCCCATTACGTGGTGTTCCTGCAGGCCAGGGCTCTTGGGCGGTTGGAGGGAGTTCGCTTATTTGAGCCCCTTTCCTAGCTGGCTGAGCAGCCAAACTCATTTGCAACCTGAATTTCACAGGAAATTAAGCTCTCCCAAAAGGCCTAAAGAAGATAGGAAACTGGGTAAATGTTAAACCTGCTAGAAATTCCTCCCATAAAGTTCCTTCCAGATACATTCCCCTTTTCCCTCAAGTGACAGTATTTTTGAATCATGTTTCCATAAAGCAGAGGCACTCCCGGGGGGGCTGCCCGAGCGGCGCAGCCAGTCCCTGCCGCGGCTGCGGGTCCCCGGGGAGCTGCGGAGCATGAGCTGCTGCTCGGTCTGGCGTTTAGACCCCGCAGGGGCAGGGGCAGGGGCAGGGGCAGGGGCAGGGGCAGGGGCAGGGGCAGGGGGAGGACCCGGCAGCACTTTGGGGACGGGGACGGGTCGAGGGTTATCCCCGCCCGCGCATCGGGGGCCAGCCCGCTGCGCCGCCGCATCAAACACCGAGACGAGGCGCTGTATAAATATTACATCAAACTCCCCAGGTTGCTTTTCATGTCGGACCGCCGCCTTCCAGCCGAGCCCTTTGACTGCGCTGGTGGGGTACGTGCACAGCAGTTACTGGGGATGGCACAGGGCTGCCGAGCGGAGGTGCGGCCGGGGAGGAGGAGTTGCGCGAGGTCCTGCCTGCTGCCCGCGGGTGAGGAGACCTCTCCCCGCTGCTGCTGCAGGGCGGCTGTGCGGGGCAGCGGCGTCTTCTGAGCGGCGGCAGCTGTTGGGGCGCACGATGCGCCCGCGCCGGCACCCACGGCGCAGGCACCGCGGGGCCGAGGTTGGCAAAGCGCTGCTGCCCGGGCCCGACGCCGTGGTGATGGGTGCTGGCAGCAAGCCAACGGGACAGTCTGCGCAGCTCGGCACGGCGCTGCGCTGGCGCAGGCTGTCCTGCGCAGCCGTGCCCTGCTCTCATCCCTCTGCACCAGCGAGACCCAGCTCTCCCGGCCGCCTGGGCCCTTGCCGGGCTGCTTGGCACCGAGGGCTTCCAGCGCGGCCACGGCTGAAGAGCCTTTCCATCAGCCTTCACCCAGAAACGCTGGCCCTGGGGGCAACGGCTGTTGCCCAAGAGCTGCTGCAGGAAGAGAGGACCAGGGGAGGCTGTGGGCCGTGGAAAGCGAGGGGGGGTAAATGCAAAGAGGTCGGTGCGAAGCCAGTGCGCACTGGTCCCAGCGCAGCCGGTAACGGGCTGGGGATGCAAGGTGGCCGCAGGAGGATTTTCCTTGCTGCAGGACAGGCCCCTCTCTGTGTGGGGGCTGCCACAGTCCCGGTGCGATGTGTGACCCCGTTGGAAGGCGGCACGGCTCGCAGGGCTGTTGTTTCTTCCATGCCAGCGGTGAATCACAAGGAGTGTTTCTCAGCCTTCAATTAGCCTCGGCCTGAAATCTTCGTCCCTCTCCAAGGCCGTCTCCCGAGCTGGCGGGAGGCGTTCGGGACCTGCCGTGAAAGCCTTCCCTCACGCCGGCAGGGACCCCAGGGGCAGCTCTGCCTGGCAGGACACCGTGAGCACCAGCACCGGTGGGGCCGGGCGGGGGGAGATGCCGGCTCGGGCCGGGAGCGGGTGCTGCTGGCCCCTTCCCCCCAGCACCGCTGCCCCCGGCCCGCCCGGCGCAGGGGAATGATGAGTCTGGGCAGCCCCAGCGGGTGACGACCCTTTCTGGGGAACTCGCGGCCCCCCAGGCCGGAGAGCGGGAATGTCTCGCCGCTTGCTGGGGCTGGGGCCGCCTCGGGCACCAGCTCTTTCTGCCAGCCTGGCACTTTCTCCGGCTGCCGCTGCCGTTCAGGCTGGGGCTGGGAATACAATACAGAACAGTGTAATATATGGAAATGAATCCCCAAACTCATACTGTGTCTGTTTTGCATGATTGGTTTCTATTAAATTACTGCCGTGCAAACACGCTGGCAGAGCCCGGTGGGTTTGTGCCTTCTCGAGAGCGGGAGTCTCCGCGCCAGCTGCTCCGAGACGCGTCTCCTGCGAAGGGCTGCTCACGCGATTGTCCTCTGGTTCTCTCCCCCGCAGCATATTACTGTCTGCGATGATTCAGCTTTGAGCCTCTCATTTGCTTTAAGGGAGCGTTTAATATTTAAATACTTGTCACCAGAGCTGGAGGCTCCGAGCACAGTCGGCGAGGGGTCTCCTCCTCCTGCCGGCCCCCGTTACGCCGATGGAGCCGCGCGTGGGCACTGCCAGGGGACCGGCCCCAGCCCCGGCCGGCCCCACGACGGCAGCGAAAGCAGCGCTCTTAATTACGGAAAGCCCATTTTCAATTCTCTTTCTTCTCTTACTTCGTCTTTTAATCCTAATTACAAATAATCTTAGATGTCAGTCTGAGGACCAGAGGAGCTCATCTGATGTGACGGTCCGGTCGTCTCTGCCGCCGCTCAGGGGTTTGGCTGCGCTTTGTGCCGGGAGCGATGGGACCGGCTCTGGTGGCCCAGTCCTCCCTCCACCGGCTGCCAGGGGTGGCCGGGGCGTCCGGCCGGCAGAGGCCGTGGCTGAGAGGGGGCCACGTTCCCGAGCGCACCCCGGGTCTCCTGCAAGCCGATGCTGCTGTGCCCGTCAGCACCGGTGGGACCGCGTTCGCCAGGGGACCTGTGAGTCCTCGGGCAGCCCTGGAGGATGCGCAGCTCGACCGGGGGCCGGTGCGTCCCCCCCATGCTCGCAGCTGGGGACAGCTCTGAGCCGAGGCAATGCTCCCGCTCCCGCTCCCGCTCCCCTCCCCGCTGTGAGACCCTCTCAGCCCCGAGCCCAGCCGAGATCCCCCCGCCGCCCTGGTGCTGTGGGGCTCAGCTGGGGTGAAGTCCTCTCTCGGGGCATCCTCTCGTCCCCCCGGACCCCAGCGCCCGCCCTGGGCCGCAGCCGCCTGCAGCATGGCTCTGCCCGGCAGCGCTGCCGTGGCCGCGGCTGAAGGACGGCCGCAGCCTGCTCCCGGGCGGCTTCCCCAGGGCAGCTCCCCGGGCACACGGGCTCGGGCTCGGGAGCCAAGCGGGATTTGCAGAGCTGCAGGGATGAGAGGGAAGGTGGGAGCTGCTCACCAGAATAAGGTCTGTCCCCGCCACACCGGTTTCCGTGCTCGCTGACTTAGGGAATTACAGCAAATGAGCCCACTTTGCAGAAATTGAGGAAAATCCCATTTTGCAAATATATTTTCATGAGGTTTGCAACATCCTATGTTGCTTTGATGCATTTCACCCAACTTTGCCCAAGACTGAGCCACTGAAAAAGAAACCCAGTATCTTTGGAAGGTAATTGCGAACAGCAGGGACTCGGCGTGGCTCCCCGCGCTTACGCCAGCACCCGGCAGGGCAGGTAGGGCACTGGCGAGAACCTGACGGCGTCGGTGCAGCTGCCGCTGCCGCTGGCCAACGCTGTTGGGTCCTGCTGCAACGGCCCCGGAGAAATCAGCTGGCTCCCGGAGCAGAGGGCTTCGGAGCGGCGGTGGCTGTCTGCAGGTGGGCGTCTGAGGGGCCGAGGGTAAAAGCTCCCAGCCCAATTCGCAGCAAAAAAAGCTGAACAGCCCCAAAGACTGTCGGGAGAAGGATGAGAAGGGCTTCTTAGTCTTGTAGGCTTCCACCCGCCAGCTCCTGCCGCTTGCCCCGTCACCCCGACGCCTGCCCGGCAGCTCCCGCTGCCCGCGCTGCTGCCCCGCGTGCCGGGCGGCTGCGCACCCTGCCGGGAACGGCTCCGGGCTCACGGCTCGTTCCGGCCGGCCAGCCGCCAGCCGCGGCAGCGGGACTGCAACAACTCCTCCGATTTCAGCAGAGCTCTTTCCTGCGAGAGTTTACGAAAGAGGCCCCAGCCTAATTGGTGCTATTGCCGGCGCTGCGGCTAATTCTGGTGTTTTACAGCACCAGGGCTGTGTTTTCTATTGATTTCATAGGTTGCTAATGGTCTTTTTTGTACAATAAGAGGCTTCTGTGGGAAGAACTTAATCCAGTCCTATCGCAGGGTGAAATTGCACGTCTTACTGCTTAGATTTCCAGGACGTGATCTGCTTTAATAGCAGAAGGACTTTTATCTAGTACATTTAATGCTCCAATATTTTTATGGCACGACAGGTCCTAATTGAGCTGCGTTTCTGTACCAGGCGTGCGGGAGGCCGGGGCTCTGCCGGGGAGGGGGTGGAAGCTGTCGTGGCACGTGGCAGCTCATGGGGACCTTTGCGGTGTGACCGTCACCTTCACCAGCCGCTGTGCCGGGCCCCGGTGCTGCCAGGAACGTGTGTTATTAAGGTGATCCTCACCCTGATGGCGAGGCTGGTGCTGAACCGTGCAGAGATTGGAACTTTGTTTTCCCCAGGGCTTAATTTTTTTTTTGTTTCCTCCCTCCAGCGTCGCTGCTCCTGCCGCTGCGCGTGAGCACCGCTTGCCGTCGGGTCGGGGGCCGGGGGGCAGAGCCCCGTGCCAGGCGGGGGTGGCAGGGGCTGGGGTGCCGGTGCACGGTGCCAGCGGGCAGCACCGGCACGAGCACGGGCTGACGGGCACTTCTCGGGGCGAGGGAGTGCCGGGGCAGGGCCAGGCCCCGGGAACTGCGGACGTGCCCTCCCGCAGCGCAGCGCAGGGCAGGCAGGACGTGCTGACGTGGCGATGCGGACGTGTCCTGCCCGGGGTGCGGGACGTGCTCGTGCTCGCCCGTGGTGCAAGACACGCTCACCCCGGCACGCAGGTCGGCGTGGGCTGGCCCCGGCCTGTTTCAGCCGCGCTTGAAGCAGTCGGGCCCATCTCCTCGTGGGCTCGCGCTGGCCGAGAGCAGAGCTCCGAGGGCGGCGTGCACAGAGGGGATGGGGCTGCGCCTTTGAATTAAGGATACAGGAGATATCTAAATGGATTGTGATGGCCAGGATTAAAGGTTAGGAAATTTCTCTGTGTATCTTATGTAAATGAGGACTAATGAGGTTTTCATTATTACCTTTAATTAGCTTTTCCACAAGTAGTGGTGATTTATATGGTGTGAGCCTGGACGGCTGACACAGGCAGATACACACGCGGTGGAGCACCTTCATTAAAGCTGTTTTTAAAAATGAGTCTGCAATATGCAAATTACCTATTAAATGCTCAAGAGAAAGATTTTAAGGGGGAAAAAAGGCACAAGCGAAGCACCAGCTCTGCAGGACCTCCGGGGTGCGGTGTGCCGGGGCTGCAGGCTGGGCTGTGCCGTGCCTGCCGGTCGTGCCGCGGGGGACGCTGCCGCCCTCGTGGCCGTCCCGCGCGGGTGGGTCCGGGGTGGCCCCGTGCAGAGCAGCCGTGCCCCGCGCCGGCTGCGTGCCCTGCGCCGGCTGCGTGCCCTGCGCGGAGGCCCGTGGTCCCAGGGGATTTCTGCAGGGGATGCTCCATCAGCTGTGGCCAGGGGTCCTGCGCGTCCCCTCCTCCCCTGCCCTGTCCTGCCAGCTGGACGCACTCTGGCAGCGTCACCTCCTGCTCCGCCGCGTGCCGGGGACACGTCGGGTGTGGACGCTGACCCCCCCCGCCTGCCTGCGGGCAGCTTCTCAGAGCCGTCCCGAGCGCTGCGGAGTTCCCGGCAGTGCCGGCAGTGCCCGGGCAGAGCCTGCACCTCCCTGGCCTCCTCCAGCCTCAGCCTCTGCCCTGAGCCACCCTTGCCGTCCCATGGGAGACGGGGCTGCGGGGCTGGCGTTAGTCAGGCAGCAGCCCGACCTCCCTCTTTTTTAACTCGAATGGAATCAGGAGATTTCCGTTGCCAATAAAAGACAAGAATCATCGTTTCTTGTGGTTGCAGAGAGAAACTGGGAAATGAGGCCTCCAGAACCTGGAACGTGTGCGGTAGGTGGCGAGAATGAAGGGAACCGTGCAAGGACACGTCCGGAGCCGCGCTCAGTGAACCGGGCTGGGGTGGCTGAGCGGCCGCGGTGGGTGCTGGGTGCGCAGCGAGCGCGGTGCCGGGTGCTACCGCGGGGCCCTGCGGCATCCTGGCCCCGAGACCTGCACAAGGGGCTTTTGGGGAGAAACGGATTTAAACTGGAGCCAGAAGCAGCTCCCCTTGGAGCTTCCCTCTTGATCCTGAAGAGCAGGAGAATAGTGTTGGGTGGGAGGAGAATGCATCCTACCAAGAGAGAGGGGAGTGAGTGAGCGAGACGGCTGGGACAACTACGTCCAATTAGCCTGACATTAATCCTGGGCAAACGGGTGGAAAAACTAATGCAAGATGCAACTAATGGGAAAATTAGACCCTGGGAACATAAATTCATGCCTGTCAACATGGTTGAAAAGAAGTAGGTCCTGTCAAACCAACCTGATTTCATCCTGTGATGAGGTTACGAGTTTGGTTGATGGAGGCAGTGGCACAGAAATAACGGACTCCGGATGGCGTTTCACTCGGCGCCGCCATGCCCTGGTTAAAAGCTGGTGGAAAGTAGATTAGAAAATGAGACTGAAGAACGCATGAGGGAATATTGCTGCTGCCGCTGTTTTGCAGCTGGGGGGGGTGGTGGTGGTGGCCCCGTCCTGGCCAGGGTCTCGGGAGCACCGGTGTGCGGTGCCGCGGTGCTGCAGTGCCGCGGTGCCGCGGTGCTGCAGGGCACTGGCACTCGGTGCTGGAGCAGCGTGAACGGAGGAGAGAAGTGAGTAATATTCACGCTGCTCTGGGGCAGTAAATCGCCCGGGTGCGTGTGTGCTGCCTGCCCTGAAGTTTCGCCCTGGCTCTCCGGGGAAAATGCTTGTCTGCACAAAATGTCAAGTTTGCTTTATTTTCGCAAACGGTTACGTGAAGATGATTCTAAGTGTAGCAAAAGCAGCGGAAACTGTGCCCAAAGTAAGACCCAAATCCATCTGATTATGAATGGATTTAATTAACCACCACATTCCCTTTTATCAGAGCTCTAGCAACAGACGGATTTACGCAGCTCTTGCCTCATCCCTCCTCACCACTTCAGTGCCTCTTTCACGGTGAAGCGAGAGGTCCCTGGCTGATTTAGCACCGGGCTGGAGCCCGCGCTCTGCCTGGTTGCTGTTGTCTCCAGCACCCGGAGCCCTGGGCAGGGCCTCGTGCCCGCAGCCCCTGTGCTGCAGCGTCGGCTCCTCTCTCCGTGGAAGCTGCGAGTGCTGCTGAGCTCCGAGCGGTCACCGGTGCTGCCGGGCGGGCACCGTGGCCGGGCTTGCCCGGGATGCACTGCGGCCGGGGGCAGCCGACTCCCGCCCCACTCACAGCGTCTGCTCTCCGGGCTCGGTTCCTCCTCCGGGAGTTTTCGGGCAGTTTTGGGACCTGCAGTCTGCCGCCCACCGTGCTGGGTGCTGGAGGACTGCCCAGCCCCACGCTCGTGGCCGTTCGCCTCACCGGCTGCCACGCTGCCGGAGCTGCGCGTGGCGCAGGCACGGTGCTCCCCAGCCAGTAACCACCGAAAGCGTGCCAGGGGCCAGCTAGCTCCCTGCCTGTGAGGACGCAGGGCCTGCTCAAGTCCTTCATTGCTGCTTTTTAAATAGCACTTTTTTCTTAAAATCCAACCCTTGCACAGCCGTACTGGCAGACAGGTACAAATGACACGCCGCACTAAAGCACGTGGGGGAGAGGAAGCAGCCAAGGGCAGGAGAGCAGCGGGGACGCAGCGCATGCACTGCTGACAGCCGTCCCTCCCTGCCTCCCTCCCCGCATCCCGAGGGGCCGGGGCCGGCCGGCACAGATGCTCTCGCCGGGAGGGCTGAGCCGGCAGGGCCGTGCCGCGGCGGGGCTGCGGCTGTGCCGTGGCGGGGCTGCACTGCCCCGTGCACGCTCAGCCCCCGGTAAACATTACAGACCCCACGTGTCCTTCATGTGCAAAGAGCCCCATTAGGGTGCATTAGTAAGCCATGACTGATTGCCTTTCTTCTCTAAAATAGTACAACAGCTTTTCAAACACACCAGTAATGAAAATTTTATTGCAGCCAGCTTGATCTCCTGCAGGTCTGTTGTTTCAAATCAGCGCCGGCAGGTCGGAGCCCACCCAGGGCCCACAAGAGCTGTCATGAAACGCTGAGTGGCTGCAGGGAGCAGCTCACCGGCAGCGGGGACTTTGCTGGAGGTGCCGGCTGGTGCGCTCCGGGCAGCTCCTGTCCCAGCGCAGGCTGCCACGGGCACCGCGCGGCTGCTGGGGCTCCTCTGCCAGGAGCTGCACCGCCGGCAGGAGAGGAAGGCTGAGCTCGGAGTCCTGCGTTTGGGGTGCTCTTGGCAATCCCCCCAGCTCCGGCAGCTTGGCTGGCAAGGCAGACCCTCGCTGTCGCCCTGCCCTGTCCTGTAAGCACCCCACCACGCCGTGGGCCTTATGCTCTCCCTGGCTCGCTTGTGGGGCTGTTCCAGTCCAATTTCTTTCTGGTTTTCTGTCTCTTGCTGGCTGATCACCTTGCTGCCCGTCCATGCACCCGCTTCCCTTGCACCGCCCTGGGCTCTCATGTCTGTAGGCAATGGGTCCCCCCAGCTTCCCGCTGCGTGCTGCTGCGGGATGCTCTCTGCCGGGACGCGGCTGCCGCCGTGGTGCAACGTGGTGGGGGGACGTGCATGCCGTGCGGTGCGATGGCCAGGGCACGTTCGGGGCCGCGCGGTGGCCTGGGGCAGTACCTGGCCAATACGCTGGGGCCAGCGGTGGCCCGGGTCTCTGGTGCCCGCACAGGACGGCGCAGGGAGCCTGGAGCGGTGCTCGGGCGTGCAGTGAGTGATGGCCCAACTCCTGTTTCCCCGGGCTGACTTAAAGTGCAACAAAGCAGCAGCGAGTGCTGGGGCTGCCCTGTCTGGGGTGACGGGCTCCCATGGTGCAGGCAGCGCATCATGGCCGGAGCGACTCGCCACCCTGGGCCTGGCCACCCGCCAGTGCGGCTTGGCCGCGGCGGCTGGAGGATGCTGCCTGTCCCACGCTCCCCAGGAAGACGACGGGCAGCCGGGCTGGTGGCTGCCAAGCACCCAGCAGGAGGTGCATGGCTTCGGCACCGCCGCTAAGTTTTCCAATTTACCCCTGGAAATTGTTTCTGTCAATATTTTAATTTCATTTGGGCTGAGCAGGTGGAGCGCAGGCAGCGCATCCTGAGCAGATCGTTTGTCTCCCGCTCTGGATCTCGGCAGAGGCTCAGCACGTGGGATGGTGCCGGCGGCTCCTCGCTGATGGAGCCAGGGAGCCGGCTGGGCAGGACGAGCTGGGGCAGGAGAGGACCCGAGCCCCACCGCCCCCCTCACCCGGTGCCCTGCTGCGGGGCTGGCACCCTGCCCGGTGGCCGGAGGCAGGCCCGGGGTGGGGGCAGGACGGCGTGCGGAGGGACCTGCCGGTCCTTCCCGAGGGCTGTGCGGGGCTGCCACGCTCCCCCGGCGCCGTTCAAACGCCAGCGAGCCTGGAGCCGGGCTCGGCAAAGCAAAAGATCCCAGCGGGCTGCTGCGCCGTGCGGCACGGCAGAGCGGGAGAGGCCCTTGCCGTCTCCTCCGCTTCTCCGTGTGTCTGCAGATGCCATTTCTGCCGATGAGGTATGTTTATCTGGGGGAAAGAGACGCGGTGTTAACCAGATGGTGGGGCTAATAAATTGCTCAGGAAAGGCAAGCTAGTACATGCAGCCCGCGTCTCCTCTGCGTATCTATTGCAAAGTGCCAAAAGAAATCTGTCTCAGGAATTATTTCAGAGAGGGTAATTTCTGTTTCCCAGTTGCTGTCATACATTAGAAATATCTGAAATGCCTCCAGTTGGTTACCAGTGGTGAGGAGCAGCCAGGGGCTGCCATGGATGAGAAGCACTAAAAGAAAATAAATTAGCCTCTTGCACTCAGCCCTTCCCTCAGCTGCTGAACCACAAGTGACAAGCGGCTGTTGCTTAAGTAACGACCAGAATAATGAGGAGAACAAGATCCGCAAGGGAATATTAACTCGGAGAAACAGCATTTTCTCCCCCTTTTGAAGTTTGCCCTCGGCAGCCCCCATCCTGGCACGCAGGGAAGCTACGTCCCGCCGGCGCCGGCAGGGAGGGGGGCCGGGTGCCGGTGCGGCCCTGCGGCTTCCTGCGGCATCCTCTGCCCCGCGCCTCCAGTGCCGATTCTCTCCCCTTCCTTTCCCCTCACCAGTCCCGTGCCAGTCCGTCTCCTCCTGGCTTAGCCAGATGTGAACCCCCCGCCGTGCTTCCCGTAAGCACCCAAAACCAGCCGCCCGCAACCAGGGGAACCAACGCTGCCGATGCTGGTGCCACGCAGCGCAGCACCGCTCGCACGCGCACGCACTCACACACCAGCCCTGCAACGAGCCCAGGGAGATGGGAAAAGGCCAGACTGGACTATGCAGCTAAACCGCACGTTTTCAAGCGGGCTGGCACAAATTAATTTAAGCGAGTAGCTGCGGCAGCTAGAAGCTCATTAATGGCCATGTCTGAGCCCTCGCTTCCAGGTGACGAGGGCGAGAGGAGCCCGCCGCTAACAAGCAGCGAGGGCAGGAGCTGCGGCACGGGGGACCGACCGCTCTGCTGGCGGTCGCAGGGTGTTTCCAGGAACTGCAGCCGAGCTGACAAACAAGGAAACCGCTTGTGAGCACCTAGGAGTAAACAAGGCGATGAGGAACAGCCGACACGGATCTGTCATGAACAAACCGCCTCATCCAGTCTAATTTCCCTCTAGGACAGGGACCGCTCTGGCTGCGGTGCCCGGCTGCTGGCGGGGCTGGGTGCAGGTGATGGGGCTTCGGTGGTTCGTTTGCGCCCGCGAGCGGCATCCTGGGGGGACCCGCCGCCAGGCGAGCCCCCGCGTGTCCTCCCGGCCGGGGACCTCCCGCCCCTCCCGAGCCCTCTGCAAAGCCGCGGGTGTTCGCTGCGGGTGTTGGTGGACGCAGCTGGAGAGGAGCATGCGGACGGCGGGACCTGCCCCGCTCTCACACTGCCTACAGGAGAAGCGGCAGTGGGACTCATCTGAGCCTGGTGTGACTGTTGGCACGGGGCTGGTGCCTCGGTTCTCTTTGCAGACGCGTTAGCCAGGGCAGCGAGCGGAACAATGAGATTTCCACCAAGAGGCACCAACGTCTCCTGCCCAGGGCTGCGCTGTGGGCTCATTCTGCAGAGCCTGAAGTGCAGGTCCTCTGTGCAGCCGGTAAAATACAGCCCCACGTTTTCCATCAGTTCTGCAGATCGTCTCTTTAGAGTGCTGGGCGATCTCTGCTTCGGGTGCAGCCTGGCCGACCCGGAGCAGCGACAGCACTTCTGCTGCCGGGACGTGGCTGGCAGTGCACGCACTCCTGTTCTTTGGAGGCATGAAATGTCTTAATCATAGGCTTGGTAATGTGCACCCTGAGCATTGGCAAGCTGTCCCCTCTTATTTCTCCGCTTCCAGCTCCCATTGCTCTAACCGCTGGTTTCACTAATGCCGGTGAATGAGCCGCTGCGCGGGGGCCGCTGTGGCTGCGGTGCTCTGGCAAGGCCGAGTGACCGCAGACTGGGACAGAGCCGGGCTGGGGAAATGGCGGGAGACTGCGTGGTGTCTCACACTGTTTTGGATCTGCTTTGTTGGCAATCAGAGACGCTGTCGTTCTGCGCAGCATCTCGGGCACCCTGCTAGCACCTGGGAACCGTAGCGGTGTGGTCCTGTCCCCACGCTCTCCCCACACCTTCAGTGACGCTGCCCCATCGACTCCAGTTCCCGGGGCTCCGCTTGCACGTCCTGAATCTGTTTCTCTGGAGACTGCTCTCCAAAAATTAGGCCCCTCGGAACTGCTTCAAGCTGAGCACCCAAAGCTGCTAATCGCTCCTGGAAGCACGGGCACGCTGTGCCACCCTGCTCGCTCCTTGGCGTTTCCTCATTATAAATAAGCACCGTTACGGTGTGAGCCGCTCTGCTCCGGGTGACAGTAACTGTGCGCACTGCGACCGTGGCGGCTGGAAATGCGCGTGAGCGCCTGGGCTCGATGCTGGTAAAGCGCCCGGCCAGGCACCCTCCTGGGGGCACCGAGCACCCCGGCAAGTGAACCCAGAGGCTCATTGCGGCCCCTTTGCTCCGGCCGGAGCCGCTGGCACCGAGCTCCCCTGCGGCCGCTCCGTGGGCACAGTGCACCCGCCTGCCCTCCCGGGCTTGTCTTGCCGGTATTTCGTATTTCACAAAGGCAGGCGGGTGCGTTTGCCCAGTTCTTAAGAGGAATGACCTGGTTGTGAGCCCTGCTGTGTTGTAACGAGCATTTTAAGGAAGTTCATCCCTCTGACCATGTAAACCGGGAGCACTCCTGAATTTCAATTCCTTTATCTCCTCTGGCTGAGTCACCTGGGGAACATTACCCTGACTTACTGCTCCTTGTTTGTATCCACTAACAATTATATGGGGGTGCAATTTTGAGAACTACCGCGTTGCACGGTGTGTGATTAATGACGGAAATCTTCTGTCCCATTTAGCAGGTTGTTAGATACCTGTTGCAGCTGCAGCTATCCCCAGGAGGACGCGTGTTCACTTAATGTGTCATCGCAGCGAAAACAAGGCATTCTTCTACTAAAAAAAGGCAGCAAACCAAACCTAAATGGGGCTGTAAGTTTTCTTTGTCTTGTTTCCCTCCAACACCCTTTTCTGTCCGTCCCACGCATGTGGGCAACAGGGAAGAAGCCATTTCACTGGGTGCTCTCCCCAGGGGAAATACTGGGCTGTCTTCGTCTTGAACTTTCCCGGGGGTGTACTCAATCCACTGAGCGGCTGGTGTTGTGGGGGCCGTGCTGCCCACCGCCGCGGGGCCGGGAGCGCTGCGGGCAGGGTGGCAGCCGCCGCCTCGGCTTGCCCTGGATGGTGACGACCACTGCAGGGGCCTCCGGGGATGGGTTTCGCAGTGCTTGGCTGCTCGGAGGGAAGTAACCGCCCTGGCAGCCGCGCTGGCGTGCCTCTGCCGTGCCTCTGCCGTGCCTCTGCCGTGCCTCTGGCCGCTCCTGCGGGGCTGCGAGGCCGCAGGTGGGGTGATCCCTCCGGCTGCTCCCGTGGCCGAGCCGTGGCGAGCAGCGGCGTGGCCGTTGCATTAATAATGCAGACGGGCACTTCTGCTGGGCCTTCCCCATCGGGCTTCCTTGGATTCACGTCAAGATAAGATCTTCTTGCTCCTAATCCTCCAGGGTCAAGGCAGCGCAGAGGACTGTGCCACAGCCGCCTTGGCTCGCAGCAGGATCGCCGTCTGCCTGCGGGCTGGGGTGGGAGCCTGGCACCCCCGGGACGGACGGGGGCTGCCCGCGTCTGGGGTCAGACCCGCTTCCCAGGGTGCGGGCAGCTCCTCGGGTCTTGGCAGTGACGTTGGTGGGAGCTGGAGGGGCTTTCAGCTCCTGCCGTCACCGGGGACAGGCCGCACCGCTGCCTCTGCCGGGAGCCACGCGGCTCTGACGTCTCCCCTGCCGCGCTCCATAAATGCAGGGCTGGCTCCGAAAAACAAGGAGTATTTTGCAGGTGCTGCCTTTTGGGATGGAAGCAGAGCGCGCGCAGAGCGCGCGGAGCCGTGGGGAGCGCGTCGCCCGGCCCCGCGGAGGGCGGCGGGAACAGGCAGGGTCTCTAGCACGGGCTCATCGGGGCCGGGCTGGCGTGCCCGATGCAGAGGGGCAATCGCCCTGTGCTGCCGGCAGAGCCCGTGCCTGCGCGCGGCCTGGCAGCGTGCCGTGGCCGAGCCGGGACGGGGACGCGTGGCGCGTCCGGCAGACGCAGGGCTGCTGGCTGCCGCAGCGGCTGCTGGTTCGAGGGGAGGCAGCTCTTGGCAGCGTCTCTGCCTTGGCAGGCTGCGGCCACAGGAGCGATGGCATTAAAATGCTTGTGTTGATCTGGCAGAGGCAGCTCTGGGACATCGACAGGCCATGTTTTGCTGGGAAAAAGGAAAACGACAATACTCTCCATCAAAATTATTATAGCGCTGTCCCTTAGTGTCAACAGTCTGAGAGCTGTGAGGGAGGTTTTCTTGTTTGCTTTTATTTTCCTAACAGGGAGAGTTTTAATGGCACTTAGCGCAGCTCTGGCCACAAGGCACCTCGGCACCGAGCCATCCCGCGTGCCGGCGGTTCGTGCTAATTGCACCGAAGCGCGTGGCATTGCTGAAATGATGCTCCCGGACTGGGGCCGGGGGCCGGCGTCAGCGCGAGGAACCCTCCCTGCTCCGCTCATTTCTGCAGAGACGCACATCTGAACAAGCTTGTCAAGTGAAATTTTCTGTCTGGTTAGAAATGGATTTTCGAGCTCCTCGCTCACATGTAAACATTTTTAGTAGTCCCCAGCCAAAGCAGGAACAGCGAAAGCAAACATCAGCCTGAGCAAACCCAGTCCCTGCAGGGAAATCACCGGCCACGGAAGGAAACAAAATGCATGATGGCTTCAAAAGACATCCATTAAACTGCGTGCTGAAGTGATTCATGGTGCTGGTAGTTAGACTTTAATTAGATCTTAATCACGTAATTTTATCTTTGTTTTAGAAATTAGAGCTTAATGACTATATTGCTCTCATAACAGCGCCGTGACTAAATACAGTAATACCACATGGCAGCACTGCAGTGGGCAGAGGCGGGACAGAGATTATCTGCTGGTCTTGGATCATTATTTCTTAAAGAAAGAAATACATTTAAAATACACAAATCCAGCTCAGAGAAGGTTGGAGAGGGTAGGAGCTGCGTAAAGAGGCGGGTACGGGCCCAAGCCCCTCTGTCCCGAGCCCAGCGATGCCCTTGCCCGTGGGAAAGGTGCCTCTGCCCTCTCCCTCCCGGGGAGCCCCCGAGCCCCGACAGCCCAAGCCCCGCAGAAGCTGAGCGAGGGCCCGGGGCTGCCTGCGCGGGGGGTGCCGCAGGCAGCGCTCGGGGGAGCGGGGCTCCCGTGCCGGGGCAAGGTCTGCGGTGGGACCTCCCGAACCCCCGCAGCCCCCGCGCCTTCCGCTTGCCGCCTCGCCCAGCTCCGTCTCTCCAGCGCTGAGCGACGAGCGAGCAACCGAGGCCGCCCGGAGCGGGGCCGCAGCCCTCCCTGCCTGAGCGCACCGGCTTCTCGCCCGCCGCCGGCCGGGGCTGCGCCGCTGCGGGGGAGCGAGCGGCTGGGACGGCCGCACCCCGCGAGCGAGGGGCGAGCGGGCGCCCGCGTGCCGCGGGCTCGGCCGGGCCCTGCCCTGCGCCGGGGGAGATGGGTCGCCCTCAGCCCGGCTGAACGGGGCCTCAAACCCCTCGTCCTTGGCCACGGAGCCGGGGCGTGAGCCCGGGCGCTGGCAGCCCAGCTGCCCGGAGCGTGGCGTGGCAGCAAGGGGAAACGGTGTGTGTGATAACGAGAGATGGGTCATGGGCTTCCACTTCAGCTGGCAGGTCGGATCCTTCACGGGGTTAGCAGCAGAGTAATTAATCTCAATCACTCCCGGGCACTTTTCCTCTTGTGTTGCCGATCAGGGCATCAACCCACTCGCAGACTTCCCCACCCTGCAGAGCAGAGCTGCCGTGCCCCGCCGCGCACGGGGATGGACGTGCGCCGAATGGCAACGGCAGCGTGGACCATGCACTTTGCAAACGCACGCAGACCCTGGACGTGTCTCCCAGGAGGGAATTTTCTCCCTTGCTAGCTGTGGGGACACATCAGTACCAGCTGCAGGAGAATAATAAGCTCTCTGCCTCGCGTCCTGCTCTTTATTTATTTTATTTTAGTTGAGTCAATTCGAGTTTGTAGGGCGAGTCCATAAGGCAGGCAGGACCGGGACGACGCTGCCGAGCCACAGCCCGGCTTTGCAGGGGCACGGAGCCCAGCCGGACCCCAGGGCTGCCCCGTGGAGCCAGGATTCGCCCCATGCCCGGCGCGAGGGCTGTGTTCTGCAGAGCGGCGCATCCCGTGCAGCAGCGCCTGGCCAGGGAAGCAGCGGTTTCGCTCAGATCTCAGCTTCTCTTTGCCTTTGCGAGCCTGGTGAGTTGTCCCTGGACGCTGCCCAGGGCTCACCCTCCACCCACCGCTCGGGAAGGCGAAGCGGGAGCTTCGTGTCCCACGGCCGCGGTGATGCTGCAGCGGCAGCTCCCTGAAGCCGAGTGACTCTGCTGCCCTTGAGCCCTGCCCTGCCCTTGCTGAGGACGGCAGCGGGCCCCTTCCCACCTTCCCTTTCCTGCTTATTATGCCACACGAGCCACTTGAACTCATTACTGCGGCAGATTATAGGTCCCCAGGTAATAACGCATATTCAGATAATTACTAACAGATCCTCTAATAGGAATGAACTCAGTTGAATCCATTCAATCACTGGGTAAATATTTATACCTAAGCCATCCTTATCGCCAGCCACTGGAGCGTGCAGGAGCTGGGGTTGCTGTCCTCATGGCTGCGCTCGCTGCAGGAGCTGGCTGCGGTTAGCAGGGAGCTGGGCTGGCCCTGCGGGCGCCGGCGTGGACCTGCCTCACGCTGTGGCTCAGAGCCGGACGGGGACCCGGAGCCACGCGGTGTGAGCCCAACGCCAGCCCAACTTTCCCCCCTCGGAGCCGGCGGCCACCCCAGGCCAGCAGCAGCAGTCCCGCGGCCAGCCTGCCTGCCGCTGCCCACCGTGGCCGCTGCCGCCAGCCTCTGCCGGGCGAGCTGGAGACCGACCCCGTGGCCAAGCAGGGCTCTGGGCTGGCGGGCAGCGCTGCCTGCGTGCCCTGGCGAGGCGTGCCCTTCCCGCCCCGTTTCTGGCCGCACTCACACCACCCTGTGCTGTTGGGGCCGCTGCAGGAACCGGTGGTCTTGCAGGGACGTACGGAGCATCGTTCCTCAGTCGGCGCTGAAGCGCTTTCGACGGGCGCTTTCGCAGCCGTCGCTGCGCACGGCACCTGCCACCGCCTGCCACCATCTGTTGGCAGCAGTTTCACGTGGCAGCTGACATCCTCGTGGGCCCTGCGAGCTGCCGGCATGGCCGCCTGCGTGCCGGCAAGCGTCAGGCCCCCCCTCCCCGGTGCCCTGAGCCCTGGCTGCAGAGAAGTCACTCTAACTGGACCAGCCGGCTAATTAGCTGTCAGGTAATGAATTATGCAGCGATGCCTGGACTTCAGCGCAGTATTGATACCATCAGCTCCTCTCATTTCTACATGCTCCTGTTTGCTGGAGCGCTGAGCAGAGCTTGTAGAAGAACTTGGAAAACTTTCAAAGCAAATTAAATGTGTTAATCAGTTGTGCGCGGTGGCAAGTAACCGGGAGAGCAGGCGGGCAAGCTGGCACCAGCAGCTCGGCTGGCAACCTCCGGGACAGACGTCAGCTCCTCCTTTGCACAGCTTGCCGCCCGCCTTGTGCTCCGGGCAGGCAGGGGACGCGGTGCCCACGGGCAGCTGCCTGCCCCCTCCGAGTGCCTGTGGGCAGGGCAGCGGGGCCGGGAGGAAGGAAAGCCGATTCAGGGGTCAGAGGCTGGTGGTTCCTGGGAGCTCGGTGGAGACGCCTTTGCCCGGAGAGGCTGGAGGATTCCCGCTGGGGAAGGGGAGGACGGGCAGCGGGGTGCAGCTCCCCGAGCCTGTGCGTGGGACCCGTGCTGCGGAGGGATGCCTGCGGGCCCCGGGATCGCTGCAGGCGCAGAGCCGGCACCCCGGGCAGCCCGTTCTGTGTCTGCGCTGTCTCCGCGCTGCCCAGGCAGGCGGTGCCGGCATCGCGGGGCGATGCCGCAGCTGCACCCGTCCTGGGCAGCGGTGGCAGAGCCCAGGGGTTCAGCCGACAGCATGTTTCTGTCCCTTGCTGCAGCCTGATAAAATAATAGGAGGAAACTTGACCTACTTGAATGCATCAGCATCCCAGCTCTTCCTGAGCGTTAATCGTTTCCAAGGGGTTAGAGGTTTCTGTTAATGATCGTATTTATTTGCTGCCCGGCTCTGTGCGGGGTGGAGGGAGCGGGCGTGTTAGAAATGTGTGTAGCTCGATGCAGAGGCATGGCCATGGGGGGATCGTAACAGCCAGCGCCAGCGGGGGCCCAGCTCCCGGCATCGCAGCGCGGGGACAGGGCTGGGCTCCCCTCCGCGGGGCTGCCCCCACCCAGGGCCTCGTGTGCATTCCCCATCCCCGCTGCCGCCAATAAACACGGAGCCAGCAGTGAAACTGAATCATGTTAATTAATAAGGAGTTAATCAAATCTCCTCGGTGCTCACGGCACTGTGATCCCACCTTGGTCTGGGAGACGAATGATGCTCCTTGTGCAACTGAAAATATTTGGGCTTCATTTAACATGCCGGTCCAGCACCGCAGCTGGAGCTCGCCGGCGGGGAGCACGCTGCCGAGCCAGCTCCTCCTGGCCGGGGCTGCCGGGCACTTGCCTGCTAATAAAGAATAATTGCCGAGCTCCCAGGGCGGCTCACGCCTGGGGTCAGGGTCTGCTCATCGGGAGACAGGGAAGGTAAATAACTAACGGAGATGCTAAGTCAAAGTTACGTCTCTGACTGGGGGTCCTGGGATGGTCCCCCTGGGGAGGGGGTGTTCAGGGCCGTTTTGGGGACAAGAGGCTGCTGCTGGGCAGGAGCGGTGCTGCGGCTCCTGGGGACCTGCCGGCTGCTCCGCTCTCCACGGGGCAGGGCGCTTGCCAGCCATGTAAATGGGCCCCGGGAAGGTTTCCCTTGACCCAGCACGTCTCAAGAGCTCTTCAGCGTGAACAGGATCAGGGACCACTTAAGTCGCATTCATTATGTTTAAGTATTTATGAGCTGATAAATATTAAACAGCTGCTCTCTGGGGTTCAAGCCTGAGTGAACCGATCAAAACACGGTGCATGCAAAGGCCGTGGAAGTGCCGCTGGGGCAGCCGGGGCCACGGCACGTGCTGCACCAGGGACGGCTTCGCGCGGTCGCATGCAGCCTCCTGCCGATCGGCGGCGGGTGTCTCTTGGCACCTCCTGGCGTAGCCAGCGCCCTGTGCCTGTGCTACCGGCTTCGCTGGCGGGGCACAAATCCCGCGGGTCACCCCACGGCGGCTGCAGGCTTGCTTTGTGCGGGCACAGCCGGCACCCAGCCCCCTCGTGCTCTGCCGTGACCCTGCAGCTGCCGTTAGAAAAGCACGGTTGAAGCTGGTGGCATTTACCTGGCAGCGGGACGAGGGTTTACGCAGACAGTGTCTGTTCCCGGACAACTACCCATCAGGGCGATGGTGCCTGTCCCTGCACTGCCAGGGAGGGCAATCTGAAACCCTGGGGTCCCTGGCCGTACTAGAGCCCCTCTGCCACTCCCAGTTTCAGGGTCCCACTGCTGTCTGGGTGCTGAGCCCGGCCTCTGCATCCTGCAGCACCCGGTGGCTGCGGCCCCCCAGGTGCGTCGCCGGTGCCCGTGGGAGGAGCAAGCGTGCGAGGGGTTTGCTCGCCGTGTGCAAGCCACGGTGTGCAAGCCACGGTGTGCAAGCCACAGCAGCTTCCCAGCACGCCAAGTGCTCCTGCCAGATGCGGGGGCTGGGGCTTTCCCCCGGGAGGGAGAGCTTTGGGGCTGGGACGTTCCTTCCCTCTGCACCGCGTCCTGCCCGCGGGGTTCACGCAGCTGATGGGCAGCTCAAGCCCCTTTGCCAGCACGGGGGCTGCAGGGCAGCGCTGCGTCCCTGCGTGCTCAGCTCCAGTTCTGGCATCCTGCTACTGCAGCCCAGCCCTCCTCCGTGGGCAAGCTGGGTTCAGCACGTTGACCCTGGCACACGTGTTAATCGGGTCAGCAAAAGGTCCCCTTCTCCTCCTGTCTTTGGACACTTTCATCGGGGCTTTGCAGGACGCTCTCGCAAGGGTATCCATCACCCTTTACAAAGAAATAGGTGCCTTAAGTCACGTACCTTGCGGCCCAGTAAAAATTATACAGCGGTCATCACAATTTACATGCTAGCTTATAAAGTCTGCACTTAAGAAAGCGTTTTCCTTCCAGCTGTTACAGCTGTTTAATGGTGTGGGAGCTGCTCAGGGCGGCAGCTGGATAACGCAGGACACACTTTGCACAAAGCCAATTCCCCGTGATTGCACTGGGGGTCTCACTCCTGCTCAGGGCCGTAACGAGCGTTTGTGAGCGGATGCGAATGGTCACAGACTGGATGGTCACGATGGAAGACCCCAACGCGCACCCCCTGACATCCCTGCTCCTCCGGGGACGCGGGCATGGCCCCGCAGCGGGACCCTCCGGCTTCCCGCAGGTGATGGTGGCAAGCCCGGCACGCCGAGCACCGCTGCTAACCTCTGCCCGGCCGGGGAAGCTGCTCCAGAGCCCCCCTTCCCTGGGCAGCTGGAAACCATCCTCTGGTTTAGGCGTTGCCAAACACACCGTGGCTGGACCTTGAGCCAGTCCCACCCTTCCACCCAACGGCTCTCCTCCCTTCCTGACCGCGGCCCTGCGTGCTTTGGCCGGATCTCGCGGCGCTCGCAAAGCCGGAGCTCCGAGCAGATTTAGCCACTGGGAGGGGATTAGTCCAGCTAAGCTGGTCCGCTTGAGATCACGCCGCTGCGTCTGGTGGGACCGGCCGACGTTTCGGGGCTCTCGGGGGGAGGAGGAGGCCAGCGATGCACCGTGGTGCTCACCGAGAGCCTCCGTGCTCGGGGAGCGGTGGCTGGAGCAAGACCTGTGCGCAGCAGATGCGTTGCTTGTTTGCAGCGTGGACGCGAGCGGCTGTCCTGAGCGCGAGGGCAGCACCGCAGCCCTGCCCGCCGGCTCGGCCTGCCCGCCGCCGGCAGGGAACCGGGCTGGACCCCCGCAGCCCTGCCCGCCCGGGGGCTGCGCAGCCCCTGCCTGTGCGGAGGCCGGGGCAGTGAGGCGGGGATGGCTTGCGGGAGCCGGCAAGAGGCGTTTTGGGGTCCCTGGGCCCCCGCGCTAGCTCTCACGGCCGGAGCAGTGGCTCTGGCCCCCCACGTCCCCCGGGCTGGGGGCATTCCCGGCAGGGAGGACGCAGGCTGGCCGAGCCGGGGAGCTCCCTCTGGCAGCCCCTCTGCTCGGCGTCGGCGTCACCAAACCAGCGCTGCTCGACGTCCTTACCAAACCCCCGCCCTGCCTCTTCGGAATGCAGATCGTCTACTCCGAGGCTTTTTAAGCCACATTTTAAGAGCTCCTAATGTGATAAGCATTTTCAGTACAGCCCTTCCTGAGCCCTCGTTTGCTTACCCTTTGGAAAGCTAATACTTGATTTAAGCACATTTCTGCTCCCTCCATTTGTAAGGACAAATGTAAAGTAATTGTTTGATATTGCAGCGGTTTCCTCAGGCTCCAGCTCTAATTTCCCACTAATACAGTATTGTCAGGGGGATCAATCTAACCCGGCACCTTCTGCCTCCTTGGAGTGGATTGGAAATGGCTTTTCTACTGCGAGGCTGGGATTTGTGTGTCTTGCTGTGAATGTTTTTCTTCTTTAAAGGAAAAATCGTGCAAGAAAATATCCCATCTTTCTGTAGCCGGCCATTAATCCCCTGCTCTCCCTCTGCCTGCCCACAGCTGGCTCTGGGTACCCTCGCTGCTGTGTCCCCCCGCGGCTCCTGTGGCTGCTGCTGGATGATCGAGGAAGAGATGCGGATAGGGCTCTATTAGATATCTGTCAAGTGCATCCAATTTTTTCCTATTGGAGCTTGCTGGAGAGTAATCACTTCCAGTAAGGCCTCTTAAACTGGTCCGTGGTCGTGTTGCATCCCCACACGGCCACCGTGCATTGCGCCGAAGCATCCCCCAGCCCTGTGCCAGAGGCCAGAGGGTGCCTGGGGCCGCGGCTCCCCGCAGTCACCTGCGCCCTGGTCCTGCTGGCGCGGGGCTCCGGACACATGGACCAGCGGCCTGGGGTCTCCAGCAGCCCCGGGGCTGACGGCTCCCCAGGGAAGGCTGCGGTGCGCGCAGGGAGCAGCCGTGCCCCGGACCGAGCCCTGGTCCCGCCCAGCCGTGCCCCCTTTCCTGGGCGCTTGTCACAGCCAGCGTGTCCCCGAGGTGCGCAGAGCCAAGCGGCTGCTTGGGCTGGGCTCGGGCCCATCCTCCCCCTTCTGCGTTTGCCTTGTGCAGCCCCAGCAGAAAGCACAGGTTTCAGAGTGAAACGTGTCCATAAGCCTGCCTCTGTGACCCACCAGCTCCGGGGGTGCCCGTGTCCCCCCCCACGCTGCGGGATGACACCGTGCCCTCCTGGGTCACAGCCGCCCCGTGAGGACCCCCCCCCTTTTGCTGCTCTCCCCAGGCACTTTCCGGTGGCCCCGGTGCCGCTGGAGGACGAGTCTGAGCGGGGCTGGCCGGGAATCGCCCTCGCTGTGCCCAGCCCCGTGCTGGCAGCGGGTGGAGGGGCCCTGGAAAGGGGCTTTGTCCCTCTCCTGCCGTACCCTGCGCTGTTCTGCCACCGAGCACGCGGGGACCTCACAGCCGCCCGTGCCCCCGGCACCGGCCCTGCCGCGGCACCCGTGCTGCGCTGGCAAACGCAGCGGGAGCCTCCTGGCCTGTCCGGCCTCTCCTGGGCCGCTCCCTGCCCCGGGAGAGCCCGGCTGCAAAACGGCACCGCACCACTTCGTGCAGGCATGGGGGAGAGGCTGAAGGCTGGGGCTGAGATTTAGATGCTAGTGGTAAATTGCAACCTTTGACAGAAATGCCTGAGATTTACTACAAAAATCAATAGATGATTCAAACAGTCCAGAACTCGGAAAGGCAAATAACACCACTCCAACAAGAGCCGTTATTGATATTCATGAACAGTGGTGCTCATTACAGGGCCTGCTAACAGGTTCCTAAGATGGATTGCTGCAGGATGGGATGGAGCTACGTGTGTGCATCCACAGAGCGGCACTCCCCTGGCAGGCTGGGATCCACGCTGCCCGGCTGTGCCGGGGCGGTGGTCAGCGGCCGGTCCCCGCAGCCGAGCCCTGCGGGAGCTGCCTGGGCCCGGCTCCCGCACTGCTCGCGGCGTGCCGAGCTGGGAGCGCAGGGATGCTGCGCCCGGCTGCGAGCGCCCGAGGATGCAGCCCATCAATCTCTGCTCCGGGCAGAACGCTGAGCTGGGAGAATTCCCCGAACGCGCCGGCAGTCAGAGGGCGGCTGGTCCGGGGATCAGCTCAGCGAGGTGTGGGGAGAGGTGTGGTGCTCGCAGGAGCGGCAGCGACAGGGCTGACCCAGCTGGGGCGAGGGGTGCCTGCCCGCGCGCTGCCGGGCACCGCGGCGCTGCGGGGCTTGGCCAGGTTTGGGGACCAGCGGCGGGGCTGGTGCTGAGGGCGTGCCGGCAGCGAGCAGGGCTGGGGCGCAGCAGGGCGGCGCAGGGGGCTCTGCTCCAGCCCTGCTTGGAGAAGGTGCGGCAGCTCCCGGCTGGCACGGTCATGCTGTGGCTGGGCGAGACCACGTAGGAGCTGCCTGGGGCACGTGCACCTTGACGCACGTCCCCGGTGCCCGGCTGCGGGTGCTGCGGGTGCTGCGGGTGCTGCTCTGCTTCGTGCAGCTGAGGCAGGGCGGGGGGGCTGCCTGCAGAGCCTGCCCGTGGTGCAGCACCTCTGCCCAGCTGGCTGCAGCCACCGGGGAGGTAAATCAAAGGAAAAACGTGACTAATGCAACGGGAGGTGTGCACAGGCTGGGGGGGGCATCTAGCAAAGCGTGCAGCACTTGACATTTCAGCGTAATTGTGGGCTCCTATAGAACAGCCCATTAAGTTCAACCATAAATTACTGCTGCTTGCGTCTAATGCAGCGTGGGCCCTCCCGGCGCCTGGCAGGCGGTGGCATTAACCCCGGGGTCCTCCAGCACCCCCGAGCGGTGCCGCCACCCCTCTGAAGGGCCGTGCCCCACGTCCCCTCCTCGCCGTGCCAGGCTGATCCGCTGTCCTGCCCCGAGCCCCGTGCCCGCCGCCTCGCCTGACCCGTGGGTGCAGTGGGGCTGTGCGGGGCCCCTGGCAGCACTGCACGGGCAGCGGTGCAGCACGGGGCTGCCCAGCCTTGCCCTAAGAAAAGCCCATGCATACGGACCGGTGGTAGCCGCTTTTATTTACACAAAGGGATCACATGCTGAACAAGGAAACTAGTGCCACTAAAGTACCCGTAACAGCAGGATTCTGTGCTTTATTCACAGGACAAAATATCGGTACAACATTTTTCATAGAATTCTTTTTCAAGCAGATACATCTCACTGTCCTCGTGGTTACACACTGCGCTTAAGTGACAAAAGGCAAAGTGGAGTGGCCGGAGCTCTGCCCGCCCCAGCACCGCGGCGGGACGCGGCCGCGAGGGGACAGCCCCACGGCCATTGCCCGCAGTCGGAGGGTGTCCGGGAGCGCCGGTTTGCTTTGGGACACAGAGGAGGGATGTGCCTTGGAGCAGCCTGCGAATGGGCTGCAAGACGGGGCCATCACCGTGGCCCCAGGGACCGTGTGGCAAATGGGACCCCACGGAGTGAGCCACGGCACCGCTGACCTGCCGGGACGGGCAGTGCCTGCCGGGCACTCATCCCTCGGTGGCTGCGGCAGGACTCTGTGTCTTCCCCCACCTCAGCTCGCCCTGGAGCATCCCAGCCTCCCGAGGGCTGGGGAAGCCCCTTGCCCGCCTCTGCTCACGGATTCTGGGCAGGCCGGGCTGGCCGGGGTGTCCTGGCTCCAGCCCCCCTGGCCCCCCTCACGGAAGACTACAGCCTCACGTCACCGCCGCTCTGCTCCCAGACGCTTATTCCCACCTGAAGTCCTGCCCGACTGTTTCATAGAATTTGATATTATAAGGTCTATAAAAGTCCCGAAGCTGCTCGATCACCTCGGGGTCTATCTGCACGTGAGTCCTGCCTTTGGACTTGCCCAGGCAGCGAGGCAAGCTGCTGCTCTCTGACTTTTTCAGGCAAGGAAAACCTTTTGTCTTGTTGAAGTAGAAGTGCTTGTCCGTGATAACCCGTTTGATGCCCAGGAAGTCCTGGACTTTGCCCATCTCCCCGGCTGGGTCCGTGATCAGCTTCTCCCCGCTGACAAAGTGGATCTGGGAGAGGGGGAAGTACTGGAGCCAGCTCTCCAGGTGCACAGCGTACATCCCGATGCGGATGGCATTCCAGGACGTGTCCACCAGCCCCAGGCTGCGGTTGCGGAAGGACAGGCCCTCGAAGGTGGGGATGTCCGGCTTCTTGGAGAGCGTCTGCGTGTAGTCCGAGATGGCCCGGGTGACCGGGTTCCTCACCACCACGATCAGCTTCGTGTCCCGGGACATGTTGAAGATTCGCCGTGGTGCCTCCTTGGTGACGAAGTAGCTGGGGGTCTTCTCCACTGTGATCTGGCTGTCGAGCGTTCGCGGCATCAGGCTCCTGCAAGCGAAGCAGAAGGTGACGGTGAGGAAGGAGCCGGGCCAGGCGCGGCACTGGGAGGTGGCGTCTGCAGCGTGGGGCTGGCGCGGTGTCCCCTCCCGGCAGGACAAGGCAGGACAAGGCAGGCACAGCTCCCTCCTGCAGCGCTGCAGAGGGCCCCTGGCCATGACCCGGGTCCATCCCAGCCCCAGGGGACCCCTGGCGCAGCGGACGGGGGCACCGGCAGCCCCGCTGGCACAGCAGCAAGCAGAGATGCTCGGCTCCAGCGGGAGGCCAGAGCCAGGCAGGACGGGGGGCAAGGGCTCGGCCAGACTGCCAGGGACCCCGGGGCTGGGTGGCAGCTGGGGCTGCTCCGTCCCCGTCGTCGGTAAAGTCATTATCAACGTAAGGAAAGCGCCGGAGCTCAGTCTGCAGCCGGGAAGGGGAGTGGGTCCTGCCACCCCGCCCGGCCGCTGGCACGGGCGCATTACCCAGCAGACAGTCTCTGCTGGAGCCTGTGCTCAGCCTTTCATCCCCCATTCCTGCACCAGTTGCCATTTGCAAAAGAAATTACAGCGGCTCCTTCTGGAATTACTGCGATTACACGGCATCTCTCCCCCCCAGTCACACTACGGTGCACCCCAGCTCCCGCGCTCCCGTGCCGACGGCACCGCAGTGAGCACCGTGCCCGGGCAGAGGAGGGTGCCAGCCCAGGGCCTCCAGCACCCACCGGCAGCACAGTGCCTTCGTCCTGCTGCCTTCATCCTGGAGGTGGGCAGGAAATCAGTGCTGCCTGCGCCCAACCCTTGTGCCCAGTGACGGCAAAGGCTGCCGGGGCCGGGCCGCAGGAGCGTGGTGGCTGTGTGATGCCACCGCCATGAGAAGCTGTGGGGAGCGATGGCTGCGTCCCTGGGTGCTGTGCTGCTGCTCCGGCGGGACCCGGGAGCAAGGGGCTGCCCAGGGACACGGGGCTCCTGCCCATGCGGGTATCCCCACCCTGCCGGGGGCTCGGTCAGGCCCAGTGGCTCCCAGAAGGGGTCCTGCACGCACCCGGCTGTTTCTGGCGCAGGGAGCTGGGCTGCACGGCCAGGGAGGGAGCACCGGACTGGGGGAAAATGTAGCATCCCTGCAGCCCAGCTTAGCACTAATTAAATCATTTGCTTTGACATGCGAACATCCAAATCAAATACAAACTAATGGGATGGAAAGATTTATAAATTGGTCTTGTATCACTAGAGTAAACTATCAAATCCATCTCAGCCAGATTCACGGCACCACGGGTCCCCTGGCTGGAGCGGGCAGGGAGCGCAGGCAGGCAGGACGAGGCCAGCGTCCCGTGGGTACCGACTGGCACCAGGACGCACGCCGGGGAGCGAGCTGCTGCCACGGCAGCTCCGGGCACGCAGGAGCCCTCCCGGCAGCAGTGCCGCGGCGAGCCGGGCGCCTGCCTTGGGGCCGCTGCCCTCCTGCCCCAGCCCCTCGGAGAGGCGCAGGCTGCAAGGGCACCTTCTATTGCAATTACGGTCATTGCTCAGAAGCATCTGCCACTTTTCCCACTTTGCAGCGCAGGTTGGTGGCTCGTGTTCATGAACTGGCTGCTTTGGATTCAGCTGCGCAGCGGAACATGGGCTGAGAGGCACAGTCAGGAGCCTGGGGAGAGTTTTATGGGGAACTGTGGAAAGTGCCTCCAGGAGCGTTTGGTTTTTTTTTTAAACAGAGCCCGTACGTTCAACGCGAGGCGCCCGCACGTGCCCGGCACAGAGCAGCACGCTGGCTGCCGGAGAGCCCGTGGGCAGCCCAGCCACAGGGACCCCAGGGAGCAGGAGGGGTGTCCCCGGGTCTGCTCCTTACCGGGGCCACAGCAGGGTTCTTCCAAGAGGAAGGGAGAGCTCAGCCGGCTGGCTCCCCTCACGGACCCAGGGAGGTGCGCTGGTGCACAGCGAGCGCGTTGCGGTGAGGGGGACTGGGCAGCGAGGCTGCTGCCCTCCGGCCGCATCCGCGCCCTGGCAGCCCCGCGGCACCGGCAGCAGCCGCTGTGTGAGCAGGCGCGTCCTTAACCCGGCTCGTGGGACTCCTTGTGAGCCCCCCGCTCCCCCGCAACGCACGTCCCCCCGGCAGGGCTGCCCTGGCTGGGCACCGCCGCGGGCGCCCACCCCTGCAAGGGGACCCAGGGAAGGAGCCTGGGGAGGAGCTGGTGCAACAGTGGCTTTAATAGACGCGGAGCTATGGATGTCGGGGTAACCCCGTGAGGCCTGGAGACAGAAGCAGTCAGGGAAAGCAAACATCAGCAGCCCGGGCTGCAGCAATTCAGCTGGAGAGAGCGAGGCACTGATTTATTCATGGGATAAACCCTGCACAACTGCCACGGCCATGCTGCCTCGCTGGCGCGCTACGACGCCGGTGTTTCCGAGAGCTGCATCAGTCCGGTGACCGAAACCAGACACCTCCAGGGAAACCAGCAGTCATTGCAGGTCCCTAAAGCACGGCCCACAGCCACCGGCTTTGGGGTTTGCTCTGTAGAGAGAAACCCGATGAAAGACCTAACTGGGAGGAGACACAGCAGCAGCCTACAACATCCCGCGTGACAAGGGGACCGCGATGGAAGACCCGGGGCATCGCAGAGGGCAGCAGCACGCGCCGAGGGCGGTGGGTCCCCAGGGGACGCTCCCTGTGAAGGTGACGTGGGGACAAGAAGAGGCCGTGGGCCGGGGGACCGGATGAGCAGCTGGAAGAGACCTGCGGAGAGACACTAAAGAGACGTGCCCGGGGGTCTGCGCCAGGCTGCCGCGGAGCTACAGATGAGGTCAAGGCCGTCCTCGCTCCCCCAGGCGCTGGCACAGGGACGCGGTCCCTGCACCCTGCACGGTCCCCCTCGGCGAGGGGACGGGGCTGCGCGAGGGGACGGGGCGGCCTGTGCGGGGGCAGCGTGGCAGCCAGCCCGCGCTCCCTCACGCGCTCTTGACCAGCGTCCTCATTTGAAAGAGAACAAACTAATTCGTTAGCATAAATTAACAGGGCTGTTTTACAGAGGTTCCTGAGCACGGACGTGGCTTAATTGGCCGTTCCCGCTGCTCCGCTTCAAACCCCATAAATCCCGATTACGATTCCCATTGTTTAACGGCTGTCAGGAAATGCTAATTTAGCAGCAGGCATCACGGCTGTATCTCCGTATCACAAACAAGTTTCATCATAAATCAGCGCGGGACAGCTTTGTAAGTGATTCACTATTGCAATATATTGGTGGAGAATCATAAAACTGCTGTTTCATTAATGGCTCATCTTCAGGCTTGTTAGACTTTCATTACGTGAGCTATTAGGTCCATGTATTCAAAAAATGAAATTACAGGTTCTAATCCATTATGAAAAACAGAAAATCTCTGCATAGTAAATTACTGAAATGAGACAAGAGTTGTTTTTTTTTAAATGGACTCCCAGTGTTTGCTGCTCCTGAACAACAGAGACTGCTGAGACAACAAAACACAACCCGAATAGATAAATAAATCACCGCTGAAACCATGCAAGGGGGAGAAATGTCACCCAGGCATTCATCTTTACGTTAACGGCGGGATCCCCAGGGCTGCAAGAGCGGGGAAACGCATTGCAAACTTAATTACAGTTGACTTTAAAATGATATTTTTGGACTTGTGCATTCACAGAGTTATTTGCATACAAATAACATGTCACATAGTTTTAAGCCCAAGACTCCCGTGTTTAGGTGTGAAGGCTCTCGGTAGCCGGTGCGGCCGGGGCTCAGGCAGGAGCTGCTCCTGCCGCTTCGGGGACCTGTCCTGGGCGCCCACAACTGCCAAAGATCCCCAGCCGGCCTCGGCACCGGCTCCTGGCACACGCTGAGCGAGCTGCTGCCAGGCGATGCCAGAGCTGACGCCAGCACGCTGACGGTGACGTACCGGTGACACCGACGGGGAGGGATGGCTGGAGCGCTCACGGGTGCAGAGAGGCGACACCAAACCTGCCGTTCTTGGGAGAGCTGCTGGGTGCCGAGGGACCGTCAGCGGCCACCTCCTCCTGTACTGGGGACGAGGACGGTGCCGCTGGGAGGGGGATGGCGTGGCTGCCCTCACTACCCCACTATATAACGGGTGCTCCCGTGACGGTGGAGCTGGGGGGTCACCTCTGCCGTGGGAGGGGCGGGGGTGGCTTTGGTGGTCCGGGAGGGCAGCGTGAGGCTGCTTCCCTCGGCCCCAGCCCTCCCCTCCGAGTCCCCTCGGTTCCCCCGCAGCATGACGGCACTGCCCGCGCCGGTGTCACAGCAGCCGCTGCCAGCGCTCTCCCCGACAGCACGGTCAGGCTGGAGAAACACCACGGGTTTCTCCACCCGGCAGCGGTGCACATTCCATCCGCACCATATCCTGGTGACGGGAGTCTGCGACGCGGCAGAAATGGGGGAGGTCAAAAACGCTGATGCTGAGTGAATAGCAGGACAGCTTTGCACAGAAACCCTTAGGGACGTAGTGGAGCAGACTCCACTCCGGTCTTGCAGCAACGCCATGGGCTGGGGAGCGGAGCAGCCTGTCCCTCCCCTGCACCCGGCTCCCTCCCACTGCCTGGGAGAGAAAAACCACAAGGGAGGGTCACGGCGTGCCCAGCGCTGGCCCAGCCCCGCTGCTCTCTGAGAGGATGCTGTGCCTTGCCCCAGCCCGGGCTCCTGCCCGGCTGAGAGCTGCTGCCTGCTCCGCTGCCCACACCCACCCGCAGCTGCGAGACCCGAGCCACGGCCTGGCCCGTGGAGCGTCGCTCCAGGGATGCGCGGGACGGGTCCCCTCCGAGGAGGGACGAGCCTCTGCGGGAGGTGTCGGAAGCTCTTCCCGGCAGCATTGGTGGGACGCAGCTCATCCCTCATTCCCCGCGGATGCCGTTCAGCAGCCACAGGCTTTTCACTTCATTTTGCTTTTCATTGCTCTTGCCAAGAAGGCCGATGCTCTGACCAACAGAGGCGTTTAATTATCAGGGGCATCAGAGCTCCCCCCAGGACAGTCCGTCGGTCAGGGGCTGCACGCACGCGTGCTCGACGGTGGCCCTGCAAACACTCCCCGGGGCCGGGGCTCCCACGCGGCAGGACCTGTGAGCGTACCGGGGGGAGCGGGGGGCATCCCCGGCACCAGCCAAATCCCCTGCTCAATGCATTACCCTGGCTGGAGAGACAGCATTAATTCCTTTTGAATTAGAGATTATTTTCATTACAGTTACCCAATTCTTAAAGCCCTTTAGTGCCATTTGATACGGGCATTAATGCTCCCTTCCAACCTGCAGATTTAGAGGTTGCGTTTGCCCACGTTACTGGGACACAGGTCAGGTACATCCAGTTGCTGGCATGGCCCCTGACGTGGCCGAGCCAGCGTCACTATGCCCTACGGTGCCTGGGAGCTGGCACGTCCCTGGGCAGCCCCCACGGCCCCACGGCTGTGGGGCAGCAGCAGCGGAGAGCCCGGCCCCGGCTGCGGCTGTGCCCGTGCGAAGGCAGCACCTCGCCCCGAAGGAGTTAACTTTTCACCAGCACCTTTCCTAGACCTGAATTATTAATTTTCTTATAATCTGCCTTTGGGCACCCCGCGGCCCCTACAACACTCCCACATTAAAGAAACATGTGCTCCCTCACTGGCTGCGCTCCTTTGATGTCGAACATGCGTGAAACACTCTCCCAGGGAGGAATTTGTACAAAAATTCATCAGACGATTGAGATATTGCAGATAAGCGTGCGTGGGGAGAGCGCCCACGCGATAATCCCGTTACAGCACCGGCCCCTCCATCCAGCTTGCGGAGCGCAGGGGAGAGTGGGGCAGCTCCCGGGTAAGTATTTGCCTGCTGCAGCTCGCTGCGTGCGAAGACGTAGCAGGCGCATCCCGGGCTCTCCTCGGAGGCTAGAGACTGACGTGTGCGTAATCCTGGACTCCATCCACTCATCGGCATAAAAACAAACTGTTTAATTTGGCAAAAAAACCCCAAGTGCTGGCTCTTGTGACGAGGGTTGTGCGCTTTCCCTCTCCCAGCTGATGTCGCAGGCTCAGCGGCTGCATCCGGGGACGCTGCCCACGCGCAGGCAGGGAGAGGGGAGCTCGCCAGGCTCGGAGTCAAAATCCTCCAGCACAAGCGAGCACCCGCTTGCTGTCCTCCCGGCAGGGGCTTATAGGGTGGTGGGGCAGCGGCGAGGGTCACTGCTCCGTGCGGCACCGGGGAGCTGGGAGAAGGGTGGGCTGCGAGCTTGTTTCCTGCTTGTCTCGTGCTGGAGACGAGCACAGAAACTCTTGCAAGAGCACAGACTGGCACGAGGATGGTCCCACGGGACCGCTCCACCTTGACCGGACGGCAGGTCCCCTCCCCACGCCACAGCCTGCCCCTTGCCCCCTCGGCCGGAGCTCTGCGGGAGGGCTGCCTGCCGCACCGCCCCGGCAGGAGCCGGGGAAAGCCCAGGCAGAATCCCACCGGCAATGGCGGAGTGAGCCCGGCTGCTGCACGGGACTCAGCACCGCAGCAGGAACCTGGCCCCGAGCTCCCTGCCCACTGCTGAGGGGGCTGCGCCATGCTGTGCTGTGCCATGCCATGCCGTGCCGTGCCGTGCCGTGCTACAGGTGTGCACACATGACAGCCACCACCGGCTCGCGGCTGGTGGCCCAGCACTGCTGGGCTCAGCAGGACCGTGGATGGCAGCAGCAGACGAAGGCTCAAGCAAAGCTACATGGAGGTTTAAGCAAAACTGGGTCAAGCACACGAGAAACTGAGGTGTGAGGAAGATAAAAAACTCTCCCCGGCTGAGCGACATCGCAGCGGGCGTCTAGGACACAGGGACACCCCGGCCGAGAGCCGCACAGCTGGCGGCTTGCAGTGAAAGACCCCTGCCAGGAGTTCAAGGGGCGAACAGGAATCCCCCGGCCAAGGTCCCCCGGCGCCGCTGCCGCGTCCCCTCCCCTGACCCGCTAAGGCTGGCAGCACGACAATAACGGGGCCGGGGAGAGGGCTGGCCCCGGGAGCGGGGCTGGCGCCGGGAGCGGGGCTCCTGCAACGCTGAGCGGGATGGACTTGCTGCGCCCTCCCAGCCCGCACGCTCAAGAGATGCACCGCGTCCGCCCCAGGGAAACGCCGCCCCGAGGGACCAGAGCGCAGCCCAGGCAGTGGCTGGCCCGGCCCTGCGTCCCCGCTGCCACCGCCCGTGCTAAGGCAGCCTCAGACTTAATGACGGATCGGCTACCTTTAATAAATGTTTATGTTCAAAGAATTTACACCAGTGCTCACAGACAGCTAATGAGGAACATTTCAATGCATAAAAGCAGTGTGAACACAGTAATTAACTTTGTTGCTGATTCATTTTTAATCATTTGAATGCTCCAGAGATTTGCGGTGCCCTTTAAGTCAACAAAATCTTTTCCAAAGGGCACGCTGCCGACGCCATTCATGCACTCAAGCCAATGTGTAACTCCCATCTTCCTAAATAACCGTGCAGCGCCGAGGGAGGGTCAGACAAAGCCCAAGGCCAGCGCCGACGGGAGCACGGCTGGGAAGTGTCGGGAGGCCAGGGTTTCCCAGCGCGGTGCTCGCGGAGCACAGCTCACCAGCCCTGCCGCTACTGCTGGGTCGGGGCAGGCAGCCCACCAGCGAGCGCACGCACCCCAGCCCGGCCTGAGCCCAGCCGCTGGGAGAGGCCCCGTGGCTCACGGAGAAAGGCTGGGGTCTCCCCCTCTCCCATTTCCAAAGCAACTCCTTCCGTAGGTGAAACTTTAAAAATGAATATTCATTAAAAAAAATATCACCTAATACGCCGCAGCTGCTGCAGTGATTCCCTAGTGAAAGGCTAGCGTCAGAGATACGTTGCCCACTTGGTGATCTTCCAGTGCTCAGGAGCGTGCAAATGGACGGGGCAATGTGCCGGCACCAAGAACAACCCACACCGACCCAGCGGTGGGTCCTGGAGACCCCACGTCACACGCCAGCGCTGAGAAAAAGCGACTCCAGCCATGTCTAACGTGCCTGCTGCCGGGGACGCACCTGGGACACGGTCACTGTGTGGAGGACCCAGGGCTGCAGACTCCCAAAAGGGCCGGGTGCTGCTGGCTGCTTGCCTGGGTGGCTGCTCTGCTGCCAGAGGGTCTCGGGCACCGCCTGCCCCGGGAGCCTGCTCTGGTCCCTGCCCCCAGCCCGCTGGCAGCGGGTAGCGCACACCCCAGAGCACACACCGCGCAAAGATACCGCAGACGGCGCCTGACCCCCGCGACGGACGCCCAAGGCCACCAGGGACCGGCGTCCTTCACTCGCCAGCTTCATGAAGCATCCGAGCCCACGGCCACGCCAGGTTACGAGCTGGATTTTGTGCTACCAAAGCGAAGGTTAGAACAAATTGCAGCGTTTACAATCAAGGTCACGGAAGACAGAGCAAGAACGCGCATCATTAATATTGAAGGCTTGGCACCCTGTGTGGATCTACCTCCCTGCGTTTCTCCCAGCGCCTTAGCAGGGGAAGCCCTCCCGGGGCCCGAGCGAGGGTGTCCACAGCAGCCAGGCCCACCCAGAGGAGGGCAGGGCAGGACCGCTGCCTGCAGGCGGTCGTAGGCAAGGCAGCAACCAGGGAACACGCTGCCCGCAGGGCAGCTCCTCACACAAAAGTCTCTGCCGGAGGTTTCGCACCCATTCCTCAGAGCCGGGGCACTCCTGAAGTCAAGGAAATTTCAAAGCATCCTTGAAGCTTGCTGCCTTCCTCTCTTCTTACTAATTAACTTTAGCAAAATGCACTGTCAGTCAAGCCCACAAAACAGTCCGCGTTGTTGGGCAAAGCCTAATGGGCTCCCATTTGTGTGTGAGCCAACCCGGCCATTAGCAGAGAGCAATTAGCGAGGCGGAGTGCAGGAGCCGGGGCTGTGCCCGCTGCCTCCTCTCCCTCCCGCAGGCACAGGGACGCGGGGATGGCGCAGCGCTGCTGGCAGGGTCCGCTGCCCCAGGACAGCCGCGGCGCCCACCGCTCAGAGCCCGGCAGCGCTCCCCGTGCCGCCGCAGCCCCGGCAGCACCCCGAAAGCAAACGCAGCGCGGGGGGCCCTCAGGGACCTGTCACACCGGGACGTGGGGAAGCCGGGGCTCGGCCCAAGTGCCGTCCCTGGGACGGGACTCGGGCAGGTGGATCCGCGCGGGAGCCAGACGGGGCTCTCCCCTGTGCCAGCGCCTGCTCCTGGCTCGGCTCCTGCAGACGGAGGCACAGCGGAGGCTGCCAGGCAGGAGCCTGCAGCCGGACCTGCTAGGAGAAGCCCCTCTCTGTGAAAATCACGCTGGAGCATCTGACAGGGTTACTCAGGAATCCTAGGGAGGAAAAGCACACCCTAAGATGCTGTAATTACAGAGTCACCACTCAAAGTTAACTGCAAATTAAGCGGCACTGTCTTCCCTGTGTTCTGAAAAATATTGAAGGTTATTGGCACACGCTACCTGCAGCAGGAAAAGCTCTATATTGAACATTTAGTCCAGGATTGGTAATGAATCGATATTCCCCAGTAGCTGGCTGTTTGGTTTCAGTTGTCTTAAAACAGATCTTGCTAAAAATACCTTTCCTGTAGTGTATCTGTAGCTAATGAGGTGGATTAGAGAGGCTGATGGGAATTGGAAATGGCATGGGTGTTTTGGGTCTGAAGTCGGTGAGCAGGCAGCTCCTGGGCGGTGGTCTGGCGCGGGGGAAAGCAGAGGGGTCCGGCTCTGCCCGGCGTGCCGTCTCCCAGAGCGGAGGGGGCCAAGGCTGCCCGGGGCGATGGCAGGAGCTAAGGCAGGAGGCACCATGAAAACAGCAGCTGTGAGCAAGCACGACATTTGGAGCCGGCAAGGACAGGCGGATCAGGAGATGTCCCCTCCTGCTGGTTCTGCCACCTCCACGTCAGACCAACTCCAGGGCAGGGGAAAATGTGGAAAAACGCAAACTGATGTTTTTGGAGCATCAGAGGAGCTCAGCTCTCACGCTGCTCTCAACTGCATCAAAGACCTACTTGGTCCCTCCGCTCGGCTCCCCACTGGGGCACAAGATGGGAAGGACGGAGCCGGACCGAGCGCTCGGCTGTCGCAGCAGCCAGGGGCTCCCGCAAGCGAAGTCTCTGCCCATGAAGGGGGAAGCCTTTGCCTTTCCATGGGGTGTGGGCTACCTGCAGAGCCCCCACCGCACCGCAGTGCTCCCCAAGCACGGGAGCATCACCTCTCCCTGGCTGGCAGCTGGGGACGGCCTCTGGCCCCAGCCAGCAGCAGCCTCCCCGCCCCGGGGTCCCGGCGGGGCAGCCCTTCACAGCCAGGTCACGGCGTCAGCTCTGCCCTTCCCCGGGACACGGCTGTCAGCAGGACCCTGCTCTCCTGCTCCCCGGCCTCTTGGCAGAGCGACAGGAGCTCATCACGCTGCGGGTTAGACCTGCTCCGCATTTAATTGCTCCACTTGCAAGGAGGAAAATCAATGCCACGTTTTATACATTAGCAGCCTCTGTGCTTAAGTTTTGGCACATTTGTGAGGTTAAAAAAAAGAAGTAATAAAACCAGGGAAGTGTCATTTAATTGTTTTAGCTGAACTAATTTGGAGGCTCCGCTGCTCCGGCGTGATCTCTCCATCGATCCAGACACAAAGCCAGGCCCCGGGCAGCACGCTGCTCACCCGGCCGTGCTCCCATCGCTGCCCCTGCCTCGCTCAGCAGCTGCCTGTCGCCACTGCCACTCACTGTCACAGGCTGCGTCCCTGCGTCCCTCCCGGTCACAGATGGGTCCCTTCACGTGGAGGATTCCAGGCTGAACCACAGCTTGGGGCGGGAGGTCGGCTGCTCGGTGCTCACTGCCGCAGCCCCTCGGTGCCAAAGTGTGTGCGGGAGGGGGACACGGCTCCTGCCTCCTGGACCAGCACCACGCTGGGTGCCCTTACGTGCCCCAGGCGGGGTCTGTCCTGGGGCGCAGCCCCTTCCCTTCATTCAGACAGGTGCTGGCTAGCGCTGCCCGGGCCGGGCTCTGTGGCCCCGGCCCTCCTGCAAGGAGCCACGAGCACTTCTGCAGGAGCAGTGCCACGAGGTTCGGTTCGGTCCTGCGCTGCCTGCGAGGCTCCCAGCCCCGGACTCCTGCACCGACCGTGCGCACGGGAAGCACAAGAGCCCGGAGAGTTTGCAGGGCCAAGGACTGTGTGGGGGGACCCCAGCTCAGGACTGGGGGGGCTGCTTCCCAGCCAGGCGCTGAGCACATGCAGCTCCCCTCTGAGCAAGGGACTCAGCCAGGACCCACGTCCGCTCCATCGCCTGTCCTGCTACTCTGGATGCTGTTAGACAAACCACTGCTGCTCCTGTCCTTACAGCCTGTACTGCAGGGCTGCTCCCAGCCGCTTGCTTTTAGGCGATGCAGGATGGGTGACAGTGTCTGATGTCGAGGGGAGGGTGAGGGAATGACACAGACTTGCCGAGGGGCAAGAGCAGGCGAAGGACACTGCTGCAGCTACTCTCCAAAGGCCAGGAGAAACTGGGCATGCTGCAGTTTGGGCATGCAGCACAACGCCTGCACCTGGGGCCAGGCCGAGCCCTCCTCTGCCTCCTGAGGCTGATGCCCAGCAGAAGCACCGCAGCCCTGCTCGAGAGCAGCCCAGAGCTCCTGCAGCACTCCACAACGGCGCAGCAAACCACCACCAGGACACTGGGTCACTGGCCTTAGGAGAGGGAAACACCTTCAGCGAGCTCCACCCGCGCCTGTCCTGGCTCTCCGTCACCTGCCACTGGTACTGCTGCAAAAGGAGCTGAACATTCCTGGCTGCAGGGTCTGCTGTGACCCAAGTACAACGCAGGGCAGCCGACCTGCCTGCGTCTGCAGACAGCCCTCCCCGTGCAGTGCCTGAGCTGCCTCCCCAGGCATGAACCTCAGCTGCAAGGGCCGGAGCACCAGCCCAGTGCCCAGCAGTTAGGTGCTGCTCAGAGCAGCTCCGATCCGCTCACGGTCAGAAAGCGGCATCCTCACGCCACAGGCACGACTCACGCCTGCCCAGCAAGGAGACAAACCAGGATCCCAGCAGAGCTGGGAGCGAGCCCCATGTCGCGGTGCCCCTGACGCGTTTGGCAGCCGATGAGCACTGCCCTGCTCCAGAACACGGGACATCTCCGCTGGGAAACTGCTGCTGAGACAGAAGGGCAAGCGAGCTCGGCGTGTGGCCCCGCGGGCTGCCTCCCACCGCCCGCCATGATGCTCCGACGCAGTGACCGTGCCAGATGTCCTTTCTCCCTGCTGCGAGCTCGCAGGCACCTGGGGCCAGGCCGAGCCCTCCTCTGCCTCCTGAGGCTGATGCCCAGCAGAAGCACCGCAGCCCTGCTCGAGAGCAGCCCAGAGCTCCTGCAGCACTCCACAACGGCGCAGCAAACCACCACCGGGACACTGGGTCAGACACCGCGGGGATGAACTGCCTGCAGCACCGAGCGTGGGGCCACAGGCAGGGGATGAGCCCACGGGTGCTGCGACCTGCTCTCACGCAGTACTCGCTGCCTCTCCGTGAGCACCCCTGTGCTCCTCACAAAAGCCTTTACTGAAATTAAAATCCCACCATCTCCTGCTGGAGACGCACTCGCTGTTCTCTGCAAAGTACTAGAGATCTCATCTTATCCACACTTATCTGAGTTCAGAGAGACAAGACGGCGGAGGACAGGGACTGCCCCTCTCACAGAGCCAGAGATAAATCCTGATGGCAGAAGGGTGCCGAGGCACGCTGAGCGGGGCTGCAGGGAAGGCAGCCGTGCCGTCCCGTGGGCTAGTCATTCACTCGTGTTTCAGAGGCCCCTTCACGCAGGCAAGTGTTTCCTCAGCCGGGATGGGAAACCTGTTACCGTCCCGGCTCCAGAGCCCCTTCCCGGCCGGGCTGGGGCTCGGGCGGCTGCAGCCGCAGCGCTGGCAGCGCTGGCGTGGGCTCCAGCAGCCACGTTCCCACGGCCGGGAGGGCAAGAGCCGCGCAGGGCTGGGGCACGGCTGCCCTGCCCGGAGCCAGCCCGGCCCCGACCCCGCTCGGCTCTGCAGGGGAGGAGGGGGAGGAGGAGGAGGAGGAGGAGGAGGAAAAAAAACTCCCCGAGCGCGGCCGGGCGACAGGCTCCGCCGGCAGCACAACGCCGCCCGCCCGTGCGGCCCGGCCCGCCCGCTCCCGCCCCGCTCCCGCCCCCGCCCCGCCGGCTCCGCCGGTGCCGAGGGAGGCGGCAGCAGCCGGGCGGCCCCGGGCCCCCGGTCCGCCACCGGGAGGGGCGGGGAGAGGGCGGGGGGGCGGTCGGGGCCGGGCAGGGCGGGGGTGCCCGGGCGGGGCGGGGGCCGGTCCGCGGCGCCGCCCTCACCTGTACCACTCCAGCCCGCGGTCGTAGTTCCTGTCGAAGAAGTGGGGCTCGGTGCCCAGGGCGCGCACCTCGGGGTGCGCCCGGATGAACTCCAGCACGGCGCGGGTGCCGCCCTTCTTGACGCCCACCACGATGGCCTGCGGCAGGCGCTTGGCGCCCGGGCGGGCCGGCCCCGGGGGCTCCCGCGGGCGGCGGGCGGGCGCGGCGCTGCCCGGGGGGGGCTCGGCGGGGGGCGGCCGCCCGCACGGCCGCGACTTCTGCAGAAGTTTCTTGGCGGCGGCGGCGGTGCGGGCGGGCGCGCAGCGGGCGCGGGGCGCGGCGGGGCCGCCGCAGCAGCAGAGGAGGCTGTAGCAGAGGTAGGAGCAGGAGAGCGACAGCGTGAAGAGGACGAGGACCCTCCGCGCCAGCCGCCGGGACGGAGCCGGAGCCGCAGCCGGGGCCCGCCCGCTCGGCGCCCTATGCGCCATGACTCCATGGGGCCGCGCCGCCGGGCATGGCGCGGCCCGGCCCGGCGCGGCTCGGCGGGGCGCGCCGCTGCCCCCGGGGCCCCGCGGCGGCGGCCCGCACCCCGCGCGGCCGCTCCGGCATGTCCCGCGGCTACGCGGCGGCGCGGCCGGGCCGCCCCGGGGGGCTGCGCCCGCCGCCCCGGCCCCTGCGCGCCCGCGGCCCCGCCGCCGCGGCTCCCATCCCCGGCGGGCGCGGCTCGGCGCGGCGCGGCGCTCGGACGGCGGCGGCTCCGGCTCTCGCCTCCGCGGGAAGTGCCGGGGCAGAGGCGGCTGCGCTGCTATTTAAGGGGCCGCCTGACGTCAGCTCCTCCCGGAGCCCCCGCGATCGCTCGGCGGCCGCAGCCTCCCCCGGGCCGGGCCGGGCCGGGCCGCCGGCACCCGCCGCGCAGAGCCCTCCCGCCCGGGACGGGGACGGGGCTACCGCGGGGCCGAGCCCGGCTCTGCCCTGCCCGGGCGCGGCCCCGGTGCGAGCATCCCGCCCCGGGCCGGTCCCCCGGGCTCCGCCGTGCCGCGGGGGATGGAGGGCAGGGACGGAGGCGCCCGCGGTGCCGCCCGGCCCCGCGGGCAGCTCCGACCCCGCAGCGAGTCCTCAACCACCCGGAGCAGCGGTGCGGGGCCCGGGGCACCCGCGTCTGCCCCCGCGGCCCGGGCCGGGACAGGCGGGCCGGGAGCCGTGCCTCCCGCGGCCGCAGAGCCCCGGGGCCGGGAAGGCGAACCGGCGCCGGGAGCCGGGCAGACAGGGCTCGGGGCCGCGCACCGGCGCGGCTGGCGGCAGGCGGGGTAGCCGCTGGCAGCCAGGCAGCGCGCCCGGCCGGGCCCCGGGGATCCTCCTTCCCGGGTGCCGGAGCCGCTCTGCCCCGCAGCCGGCGTCCTCCGAGGGAGGGGACGGGAGCGAGGAGGGGCCGCCCCGCACGGCAGCAGCGATTGCCGTCCTCAGCAAGGGCAGGACGAGCAGCCATCGGCCGCTGTGGCACGGCCGAGAGAGTAAGAAGGAGAGGCTCGAAAAAGGTGCGAGAATTAAATTTCTCTGCCGGGCTGGGGACGCTCAGCCTCGCCTGTACGGTTTGCGATGCCCTGCAAGCGGGCTGACCCAGGCAAACCACAAGGCTGTCGCTGGGTGTGGGCGCAGGTTGTCGCTCCGTCCCTACCCCCTGGCTCCCTCTGCTTGGCACGGCTTCCTTCCCTCTCGCACCCTGACATCCCAGGCTTCTGCTTGGTTGCTCATGCTACAGCCAAAGGGCTGCGTGCAGCACCGCTTAAACCTCAACAGTCATTGTCCCTGCTTTCTCAGCACAGAAAGCTTGTTCAGCTGCAGAAAACCACTTGTCTTGTTACTCGGAAAGAAGGATGATAATGGAGGGAGACAGGCAAAAAGTGCCAGCCCAACACAAACAAGGTTGCTGCAAGCTCCCTGGCAGCCAGTCCGGGCTGGGGACGAGGTTTCCTCCAGTCGGTGCAGGTGTAAAGAAAGATGGCAAAGATGGCTGAAAAGCAGTGCTCTCCAGAGGTGTGGGAGCAGTGGGATTGGACCTCCCTGGGAGTTTAAAAATAGTTTCTTAAGGACAAAAGTCTGCTGGCTCAGGAGAGCTCTGGAACTGGAGGACAGGGGCTGAGTCCTCGTGGGGCCAACCTCATCATCCTGATGTGCCCAAGTGACCCACAGGCGTTTTGCATTTGGGACGTCTGGTACCACGTTTGCTGCTCTGTGCGACAGCCGCTTCCGCCCGGGCGGGCTGGGCACCAGCACCCCTGTGCGGGTCAGGGGAGAGAGACAGAGCCGTGCATCCAGTGTCAGCCCAGAGGAGCCAGCCAGCACTGGGCTATTCCTGGCTGGTGTAAACTCGCCACATCTGGTACTTCCACCGGGCCGTACGCCCCCCACCTGAGCCGGTGCAGCACCGAGCAGGGAGGGGGCACTGAGGGAGCCCACGGGGCTTCAGCCCCTTGGCCGGGGGATGCCGCCCTGCCCAGGCAGCGATAGCAGGGCAGGAGCACTGGAGTGGGGGTACCCGAGGGGCCGGGCATTGGCTGGCTCCCCTTCCAGCGGCAGGAGGTGTCCATCACTCAGTTCCGCTTCATGACAAACTGCCAAAGTAGATCTGTGGAAAAGTTGCTTTTTCCATTTTTAGCCATTTTATTGCCTCCATGTGGTGATCCAGCCTCGGCAGCAAACACATTGCTTAAGCATGAACATTAGAGGCGTCCGGATAAATAAAGCTGGTGTGGATGCCTAGACACCTCCAGGTTTCTCTGCTTGCAAGGGAGGAATGTTTTGTAAAGCTGACAATTTTGCTTTCAGTCTTTGTATCTTTGCAGGGCATGTCTTTTCCATGACATGTTTGCTGTTTACTCCTGACTCCACATAAACAACAGCTTTCTGGCACTTTCGGCACACGCCCGGTCCTGCCACCTGCACCAACAGGAGCCCCAGGAGTCAGCCCCGAGTGGGATCCCCCACGCGGGGGGCGGGGAGCCAGGCACCGTGCCGCTGCCGGAGCTGCCCCGGCGTAGCGGGAGGAAGGAGCCCACTGAATTGCTGCAGGAGATTCCCCGCTCATCAGCCAGTGCCTCGCAGCACGGGGGCTGGAGGAACCACTGCTGCGAGCTCTGGAGAAGGTCCTGCCCCCCCTTCACCCATTCCTGAACTGAGCTGGCACTGTTTTGCTGCCAGCCTTACACCTTCCTCTCCTTTGTCTTCTTTTCTCCACCTCCGTTAGCCCCTTTGCAGGCTCCCACCAGTGCCCTCCTGGGTTCCTGGCTCTCTTCCCAAGTTGATCTTTCCCATCCTTTCCCCTTCACCTCTCCCAGGCTCTCAGATCTCCCTGCTGGGGTGGGATTTACCAAAGCAGCTCGAGACCCCGCTGCCTTGCCCGGCATTACCCCTGAAGGCCCCTCACCGAGTCCTGTCCCTCCCAGGCCAGCTGCAGCTCATTGCACAGCCCTGGATGCTGGTTTGCCCCAGGACAGTTTCTCCGAATGCCCCCAGGAAGCCTCTCGTCCCCTCCCTTCCCACCCTGCCCAGAGCAGCACCCAGCTCACGGGACCGCGGGGGCTGCGGCCAGACAGCACTCACGACACAGGCACTGTGGAAGGGATTCGGAGCTTGTCCCTGTCCCTCAGCCCTCTTGCCTCGCTTCCCCCCTGAGGCACCGATCACGCCGGGCCACGAACTGACAGCAGGCAAGAGCCACTGCCGAGGGGCTCCCGGCTCAGTGGTTTTGCCAAGGAGAACCCGGTCCAAGGTCTCATCCCAAGCACAGGCAGCTGATGGGCAGGCAAAAAGAGAAAGGCTGCGGAAATGTAGGGATCAGAAGATTATTACAGAAATACACAAAGAAAGTCTGTGCCAGGAGCACATGAAACCTATAAAAAAAAAAAAAAGAGGGAAGCAATAAAATGCATACTGGAAATAGCAAATAAGATTAAAGGTGATATTCTACCCTTGATGTCTTCAGGTTGTAGGCAGAAGAGATCAAGGTTAGAATTTATTTCCAGAGCCAAAAAAAGTCCTCCGGGCCAAAGTGTCATTGTTAATCCAGTTTTCTATGTCTAATATGTATGTCATTAACAACCTTTTGATTCTGAGCTGACAAACTGCCACCTTCCTTTGTGCTGGGAATTGATGGCCAAGCAGTGCATGTACCTGGACAGGGGGGATCTTCAGTGCCACAGGGCAGCTGCGGCTGAGCTGCTCCAGCTTCACGGCCCCGGCAATGTCCTTGAACGCCTGCACGAAGCTCCGCCGCGGGGTCTGCTGCTTTCGAGCGTCTCCCAGTTCTCCCTGTCCTGGCGGGAAACTTGGAGCTGGAAAAAGGACATTTCAGTGTTTTGCAGCCGGGAAGCAGTGGAGCGAGGGACACAGCCGAGCCAGATCCGTGGGCAGCAGCGAGGTGCCCAGAGCGTGCGAGGACGGGGGTCAGGGCTGATGGTGCTGCTGCACGTCCCCCCGGGCCACTGCGGGTGCTGTGATGGGGCGCACGCCAGCGGGACCCAGCCATTCCCAAACAGTGGGAGCCCACTGGGACCGTGTCCTCTCTCCCGCTCCAGCCAACGCCGGAGGCTCTGGCATCGCTGTCGCGGCCGTCGGCGCTCGGGCGGTTCTCCCTCCCTCCTCTTTGGTGCAGCCCTCGCACCATCCCAGCCCTGGAGAGAGCCCGGGGCTTGGTGATGCGGAGGACGGAGGTGATATTCAGTCCCATCAGCTAATGGCACTTCAGCTGCCCTGGCCTCAGAGCTGCTTCCGAGGGCTGATCCCATCTCCCACAGCCCCCTCAGCTCATCACCACCCAACTCGACGCCGGCTGGCAGGTCTCCCAGCTCTGAAGTGGGGGGTCTCCCCAGGGCAGTGGAGTCCAAAAGTGCCTGTCAGACAGCAGGGTGGAAGCGGAGACTTTCCAAGCTGCCTTGAATCGAGTCTGAAACTCCCGTTAAGCCTCATTAATCAGTTGTAAATGCACTGTATTCTGAATAAGGCCAGAAACAATAAATTTAATTTTGACTCTGACTCAAGCTACTTTGGTCCTAATTCTGAGCCTCTTGCCCAGCTGGAACAGCCAGCCCTGGCCATGCTGCACAAACTCATTTGATTCTGAAATGCATTTTTAAGCAGGATGGAGCGGTGCTTAAAAGCTAAATGGCTTCCCTCGGCTGTAATCACTGCTAGCAGAGTCCTGGAATGAAAGGGATAAAGTCTGGGGGTGGGAGGAGGTTTTAATCTTGCTGAGTAGATTACAGAGATTACTGCAATTTAATCCTTACGTATCTGTCACTGACGCTGCAAAGACCATAACTGGAGGTGGGCAGGGGTGCACCGGTGCCCTCCGAGCTCCTGCCCCTCGTAGCGGGCAGCCGTGCCACAGCCCCGCCGCCCACCATGCCGGAGGCAATGGCTGCTCCCGCTGGGATGTGGTCCAGCGGGCACCGACCCCAGCGCTGCAGCCGGCAGACGAGGATGCCAGGTCGGGCTGACCCTCCGTCCCCAGCCATGACTGGGCAGAGGAGGCAGCCGCCGCGGGACTGTGGGCTGAATCCAGCCCACGGGGCTGGGCACCTCCTGGCTGTGCTGGGGCTGGAGATGCACGAAGGCCTGAGGACGAGCTCCTGCCACGAGGATGACCCACAGGCTCCTCATGTCCTGGATCCTCCCTCTCTCCACCACAAGCATCCTTCCTACCCTTGAAGGAGCCAGAGGCACCTCCCTGGTGTCGGAGGGCTCTGGGCGGCTGTGCCGGGTCTGTCTGCGTCTCGTGGCACGGAGCCGCTGTATGAACAGCACGGTGCAGAAAATGATGCATTCGTCAGAGTTCATCTGCACACTGCAGCAGACAGGGACCCTGTAACCGTCCTCTGCTCCTCATCATTACACCATCACGCATGAAGCTCTCCCAGGCTCTCCACAGCGGCTGCTTAGGTTAAATCTCATTATCATTCCTTGGGGATCACAGGGGCAGGAGCTCGTTCTCCAATAACTAGAAATATCTCTTTGGCTCACAGACCTTCACAATTATATTTAACTGCAAATGAGGAATCTGTACTCAAACACAAGCTGGTAATTTTTTTTTAAAGCTTGTTTTCAGTGTTGCCTCATGTTCAGCCCAGCTCTTCTATAGCTTTGTAACCCCTTCCTTGCCTTACATAAACTTTAAGGCAGAAAATAAGAAGCAAGCTGCCCCATTCACACTGAAGGGAGAGAAGCGGGCAATTACCACTCACTCCCAACACTGCTGTGTCCTCTGGCACTGTCACTGGCTGGAGGAAGGCCTGCCCTCTTCTTCCTCACTGCACTGGGGAGACCCTCTCCCCACTCCCCATGTTGGAAGCCACGGGCAGGCTAAAAAGCCACGCAAAGCCACGAGAGCAGGGTGCGCTGGCAGAGGTCTCAGGCTGCAGGAAAGCCATTGCTCCAGGGTGAGCAGCCCCCCAGCCCAGGAGGTGTCTGCAGGGACCCCAGCACCAGCATCAACCCACCTGCACCATCTCCTGGGGGCCGCTGGGCACCTGCAAGCAGCTTCCTCCTCTTCCGACCCCTCTGGCCAAGCAGCCCAGTGGCTCTGGTGCTGGGGGGCCCTGGGACCACCCAGGCACGGCACAGGGCACCCGCCTGAGCCTCACCCGAGCTCCCTGCCCACAGGGCCAGCCCACACAGCACCAGCCCCACTCCTGATACACCCACACGGCTGGAAGCTTTTAAAGCCTCCCCCACGGTCAGTTTAAACTCCTGACTAATCACCTCCACGCTCCTCACCTGGGAGGAGAGGCCCAGAGGAGACCTGCACCCACCAGGCTCTCCCTGGGGATGCTCGTTAGGGACCCAGCCGCTGGGCTCGTCGGGCAGCCCAGGGAGGGACGGTGCGGCCACACCAGACGCGAGAGGTTGTGACAGGCAGAACAGCAGAAGCTTCAGTGGCAGCTTTGCACTAAAATTAACTTATTTGAAAGCAGTTTCTGGTGCATTTCCACGGGAGCCCAAGCTGTGAGCAAGTGAAGCACATGGGCGGGAGCGAACAAGCGAAGTACTCCCCGTCTCGGCGAGCTGCAGGCAGGGACGCGCGGCGTGCGCAGGCAGCTGCTGGGCAGAGCATGCTGGCAGCGCAGAGCTGCGGGTCGCTGCCAGCCCGGGCGGGCAGGAGAGCGTGCGGGGCCGGATCCGTCCTGCTGTGCACGATGGGCCGTGCCTGGAGCAGGGCTCCCGGCGGCTCGCGCTGCCCGCGCTCTCCTCCCTGCAAAACCACCAGCATTGACACCTCTCTCTGGCTGTTGGGAACAGCCTAAACCAGCCGCCGGTGGCATTGCGGCGTCCTCTGACTGCGCAGGAGGTGGCAGATGTGGCGACCGGCGGAGGGGAGGCGGGAGGAGAGCGCCCGCTGCCAGGGGCTCCCAGCCCGCTGCTCACAGGCTTCCCCAGCCCGGTGCCCTCCTGCAGCTCTGCTGGGCAGCGTGGCCAGCGACCAAGAGCCCCCTCCGGCCCGGCCTCCCCTGCTGCGGGCGCTAATTCCCATTACGGCCCACGCGAGCTCCGGGGTGTAAATGCACCTCAAGGAGAGGCTCCGTCTGCTTTCGTATCAGTCGATTACGCCTGCCCCCGCTGAGGGTCCCAGGGGCACGGGCTGCCCTGCACCTCCCCGCATCGGGCGCCTATACCGCGGGAGCGAGCGCTAACCGCCCCGGCTGGGGCAGCGCCTGGGGAGCCGCAGCTTCACCGCAAGGAGCCGGCGGGGGCTCGTGGTGCCCCAGCTGCTAAGGGCCGCTGGTCCGCCAGCACGGGGCGGGACGCACATCGGGGCGGCCGCGCTCCAGCTGCACCATGGGCCACGGCCCCGAGCCCCAATTCATGCCGGTGCCGCGAAGCTGCCCCGGCTGCCAGGGCCCGTCGTGGCACGGCACAGCAGCACCGCACGTGCGAGGCGCGGGAGGGGCCGCATGGCTGCGGGGCTGCTGCTCTACCTGCCGGCGCAGCCGCTGGCTGCGGCAGACGTGTTTCCTGGCAAGCGTGCATCCTTCAGATCAGAAGCGCTCTCCAGCAGGAGCACTTTGAAACACCCTGCCTGCTATTTTTAATGGGATTGAAAAGAGAACAAAACCATTTAAGAACTTGAGGAATCAAAGCAAGTGTCCCCATGTCACACCCAACGCTCACAGCTATATCCTGATTAATGACAAGAAAGAGAGGGGAAACAATATTTAATCACACCTTGTTTATACTGGAGCCAAAAATCAAAGCACTGCATTCCTCTTTCATGAGAAAAACGAGGTGGGCATTTCCCCTCTGGTGATTAAGTTTCCCAGTACCAGCACATCAATTTCCGTGATTTGGCACGGGGTCCTCTATCACACCACAAACGAGGGCTTCCTTAGCAACAAAATATTACAAACACCGAGCCAGATCCATACACAAGACACCGATGTACATCTATCATTTTATCTGGATTATCTCAATATGCTTCTCCTTGGGGAGCTGGAGATAAAGCAGCTGCAGCCAAACCACCGTTAACAATCGGCACGGCTGCAGCAGCCCTCAGCCCAGGACACCCCGGTGCTCCAGCCACCGTCCCCGTGTCCCCCGGGCACGCGGCCCCGCCTGGGCACTGCTGCCCACGCGTGCACGGCCGCACTCGTGAGGTGGACGAGGCCCGGGCGGCGCGGGGCACGAAGGCTTCAGTGGGCTGAACCCGGCGGGCTGGACACGGGACCCCGCGGGGCAGACCCCGCGGCGCCGGCAGCAACGCCGCGGCGCTGCTGCTGGCCGTACCTGCGGCCGGAGCCAGGTCCCGCGTCGCTGCAGCCGTGCGGACCCCCGTGCGGAGGAGGGGGCGGGCGGGGTCTCAGCTGCGGCAGCGGGCGAGAGGGGTGACGCACCCCAGGGACCGCAGGAGCCGCCGTGGGGACCCCGGGCCTGCTCCCAGCCCAGAAAAGTGGGTCAGGCAGAGCATCACCCCCGCAACGCTCGCTCCCCGGCTTCCCTCCTGCCCGCATTGATTTGCTCTGGATTCCTTGATTAATTACCCTCAGAGAAATGCAAGGTCTGTTAATTACCCCTGATTAATTAGGGTGAACTTTTAATTGTATCCTTAAGCTGAGATGTGCCGTTCAATAGGCTCCATAATTAGTGACCCAGCAATCTCTTTTAAACCAATTAGCCCAGTGTAACAAGTGAAACGAGCCGGGAGCTGCCCAGCGGGCAGGGGTGCTCCGGCGGTGCCGTGGCACGGCCGCGCTCGGCTGGGCCGCGCTGGCTGTGCCACGGGGACGGCAGAGCGGGCAGCGGTGGCTGCCAGCCTCGCACGGGGCCCTGTGAGCCAGCGCCATCCGTGCAGAGCTGTCCCCGTGCTGTGTCCCCCACATCCCATGGGACGCGGCAGTGGTTGCAGTGGGCCTGGCCCCGGGGTGCAGCGATGCCGGGAGGCTGCAGCGAGGGCGGCCGCAGCCACCTCCGCTGGCAGGGACTGTCCCCACGCCCTCCCCTCCCTGGGCACCCCGGGCAGGTTTCACGTCCCTGAGGAGCTCCTCTGCGAGCTGTGATGTACCTGGTTAAAAACACAACCCAGCCTCCATCCAGAGACGGGGAGAGGCAGGGACTGATCGGGTTTAAAAAGTCCTTTCAGCTCTTTGATCGACTGACATCCCCCAGAGCTGGCAGCCGCTGCAGAAATGCCCTCGGGGGCGGCGCTGGCAGAGCCAAGGCCGATGGCTGCGCCGGCTGCCCGGGGGCCCCACGGATGTCCCCAGCGCTGCGCTGGCAGCTCCCGGCCGTGGCACGGGTGTGGCACCTCAGGGTGCCCCAGCGGTGGCTGGAGCGTGGGGACACTGTGCCTGGCAGAGGGACGGCACGCACGGTCAGCCCGCTGCCCCGCTCGCCCTTCCCCACGACGTCCTTCTGTCCTTTCGTCCTTCCGCCCTTCTGTCCCTCTGCCTGGCACTTGCACGCTTGAGCAAAAGGCCCTGGCAGGCAGAAGAAAACTTTCTTCCCATTGACATATTTTCATCATCTGCTGCAATTTAATATCCAGGTCAGGAAGCAGACGGAAACCAGCCCCGTTGTCCTGGCTGATGGGGACAGGAACGGTTGTTTATGAGCGCTCGCTCACCGAGTCAATTAACTGCACCAACAAAACCAGCCGCTCGCCCCCTCCTGCTCCCGCTCCCCCCTCCTGGCAGAGCTGAGCGGGTCAGGCCGGTGGCGTGGGGAGCGCAGGGAGGGACGGCCCAGGCACCCCGGGCCACGCGCTGCCCGCGGGCAAAATCCTGCAGAGAAACTGGAGCAGCACGGGCTCATCCCGGGGCCGGAGGGGCAGCACGTGCCGGGGGCAGGAGCGGGGTCCGGCCACGGTGAGACCCCCAACTCAATCCTTCCGCTGGGCTGGGGGGGCCGCGTCTCAGACACGCCTGTGGAAACGCTCCAGCTTGTGCTAAGCGGGAGCCAGAGGTGGGGGGCTGCGCTTTCCCCCCAGCCCCAGCTCTGCCGGTCAGGTGCAGCAGCCGCCGGCCGTCAGGCTCGGCCACGGGGCTCTGCCGGCTGCGGTTGGGGGCCAGATCCCGTCCTCTGGCTCCGCGCGCTTGTCCCGCTGCCCACTGACAAACGGTCCCCTCCCCGCCTGCCTGGCGCCGCGGGCACTGCCGCTGCCTGCCGCTGCCGGGAGACTCATGTCAGAACCGCCTGGGGCCCAGAGAAGTCATTAGTAATTAATTTGGTTTCTAATCCTCTAATCCAGCTGCTCCTTGATTTGATAAGCAAAAAATCTGCTCCGGCCACATGGTCCTTGTTCCATCCGATATCTGCCCTCGGAGGCACTGGCAAGGACGGGTGCCACCCCGTGCTCTTTTCATTGCGTCCCCAAGCCCGAGGGCCAGCCCGCCACGCTGCTCTTCCCCAGGGCAGAGGACTCCGGCATCCTGCCCAGCCGTGCTGTGCCATGCTGTGCCATGCCGTGCTGTGCTATGCCGTGCTGTGCTATGCCGTGCTGTGCCATGCTGTGCCGTGCCGTGCTGTGCCATGCCGTGCTGTGCCATGCTGTGCCGTGCCGTGCTGTGCCATGCCGTGCTGTGCTGTGCCATGCCCAGCTGCTGGAGCAGGTGCAGGGGACCGCGCTGGCCTCATCCTGCTGGGCGCAGGCGCAGGACTAAAGGGGTCGGACCCCAATCCCAGCCCAGAGCAAAGGGGCTGACGAGACCATGTGCCCCCCAGCTCGTTCTCTACTGGACCTGCAGCCGAGGCAGGACAATTCCCACTTCTGTTTCAGGGCTGAGTTTGGAAGCTACTGCACGCCTCAGGGCGCGAGGCGAGGAGCCTTCCCTGTCCCACTGTCCCACTGTCCCACTTGGAGTGGGCAGGGCCACCAAGTGGCTGCGCTCTGGTGGCAGTGGCTATGAACCCCCCCCGCCTGTGGCACAGCCGTGGTGCCGTCCCAGGGGCTGCACCCCATCGTCCGGTGCACCCAGCACCCCGGGCCCTATTTCTCCTCTAAAGCAGCGCAGCAAAACAGGAGCCGTGTGCCCAGTCCGGTCCCCCCCACCCTGCCGGCTCGGCAGGCACGGGGCCACAACGCCGCCCACGGGGCCGCCGGCCATAAGCTGACCGACGGAGCAGTCGGCAGTGGGGCTGCGGCACAAAACAGGATGAGGGAACATCACAGATGAGAGGCCAAATCCTTCATTAAATCCCACATTAATCTCTAAGAACAGCGATGTCAAAAATCTTAGCAGCAAAATTAAATTTTGTAGCTATATTTCAGCTGCACAAAATCAATATTAATTACAGTGAGAGAGACATTGCTGCGAGAGGGCCTGACCCACTATTTACCCGCTGCAGTAAAACTCCAGCTTGGTAAGTTGTTTATATAAAATAACTGCACATGTTTTTGTGGCAAACGGCTTCCAATCTGGCGGGTGTCGGGGCTGAATACAGATGCCGCTGGGACAGCAGAGGAGAGGCACCGGGGAGCAGCGTGCGGCCGGGGCCGGGGCGGGTGCTGAGCAGGGAGCGGAGGAGAAGGCGGCTGTGGGTCCCCGGAGAGGGGTCTGCGGGTGGGCTCTGGTCCGGCAGCACCATGCCTGGCTCCCAGCCCTGGGCTCCACGGCAGCTCCTGCGCCGGGGCCGTGTGCCCTCTGCACCGGGCTCTGCTCCTCGGGGATTTACTTTCATCCAGAATAAAGCTCGTGTCAGAGGGTTAAATCCCGTGTTTAAACGTATTTTCCTTTCAGTTACATTAAAAATGAGTCCCAGAGTGCCACGAGAACCTGCGTGGGACCTTTCCTGCTCATCAGCCCCCTGGGCAGGCTATTGCGTTCCTTCAGAAATCCCATTTTATTCGCTCCGCTTTGGTCAGCTACAACCAGAGACAAGCTGGAGCATGGTCTGCAGCAGAGCCTCCCTGCCTGCCTGCCTGCCTGCCCTGCCTGCCCTGCCCTGCCGGGGCTGGGTGCTCTCCGTGGCCCCTCTTGTCCAAATGGCTTTGCCGGGGGCACGTGCAGGCAGGGCTCCGGGCTCTGTCCCCCTGCCCAGCGAGCCCCAGCGCTGCCTGGCGCAGGCAGCCTGGCTGCCCGTGCAGGGGCTGCGCCCAGCTGCCAACAGGCGCCTGCCGGTGGGGGGGTGGGACGCGTGAAGGAAGGGGTTTGGTCTGAACGGCTCCTGTCGGTGTGGGATTTGGGAGGGCAGGGAAATCGCTGCAACTTAGTCATGAAAACTTGACTCGCCCGTGCGGGAAAAGCAGACCCCGGCCGTGCAGGTGAGGATATCCCCAGGCAGGTCACTGCAAAGGGATGCCTGCCAAAAATCCAGACACCGGACTCGCAAGGACCAGGCTGCAGCCTGTGTGTCCCCACGGACATGGCTGGAAAACGGTCAGGGGCGGAGCGGGACGTGCCTTTTGCTGGAGCAGGGGCAGGGGCACATCTGGCCGGGGCAGGGGTCCAGCTGCCCGGTGTGCGGGCAGCCTGTGCAGGAGCAGGGGTGGGCAGGGGTGTCCCCGCACGCCCCGACCCCGCGGCTCCGTGCTCACCAGCACCCGGGCCCTGGCCGGGCCAGGCATGGGCATCCCGGGCTGCCTGTCGCAGGCAGTTAGTGTCACATTAGGAGATGATCCAGAACAGGGAGTTCGGGGGCAAAGGAATTAAAATGGGAGGGAGAGTTTTAATTAGAGAAACAAGTCAGAGCCCGTAATCAGCCGGGTGAATGACTGCCCGCTGTGGGGAATTCTCCGTATGTCAAATGGCATCAATCAAAATGCCACTTCTTATAAAACCGCCTCTGCGCAGGAGGGGAGGCTGCTCTGTCCCTGCGCCCAGCGCCGTGCATTGTCCCCAGCTGCGGTCCCCCGGGCTCCCGGGCACCCCACGGCGCAGGGGAGCAGGGCCAGGGCCAGCCTGTCCCGTGCCCCCTGCGGAGCTGGCACCGGCAGCCCTGCACCGGGCTCCCACGCTGGGCTCGGTGGCTGTGGCGTGTGGAGGGTCCTGCTGCGCCCTGCTCCGGGGGCCAGGCACGGGACGGCTTCTTCGGGGGCCATAACCGGCTCCTGTGCCTATCTCCAGGCTCATCACAGGTAACGTTAATTGCTGCAAACCTTTTTAGTTGTCAGAAATACAACAGGAGAGCGTTTCCTGGTGTGCTGGGGCAGGAGGTGGTGTCTGGTGAGCAGGAGGCTGATAAACGGCTCCCTTTGGTCCTGCCTCCACCCTCAGCATCCGCAGCCGCAGGGACCCTCGGCAGCCTGGGCAGGCAGCCCAGCAGCCTCGGCGATGCCAGTCCTGGGCCCGGCGGAGAGGGGGTGCGGGCTGGGAACAGCGGGTCCCGGCCGAGCCTGGTCCGACGGCCAGAGCCCAGCGGCAGCGCCGGGGCGCGGGAGAGGGGGGACAACGGGCTGGCTTTGGCCACCTCGTTCCTGCCGCATCTCGCTCTCCTGTGCGCAGGCTCCGGTGACTCACCTCCTGTCCGTGCCGGGCTGTGCTCAGCTAACATCTGTAGGGGTTCCTATAGAAACATATTTCATGCACCAATTGTTTAACAGTGTGGAGGTAAAACGGTTCACGCTCTGCATTTCTGCAGGAGAGCAGCTTTCCTGGAGACGGAGCGTTGGAGTGGGAAGAGGAGCGCTGCCGTGCTGAACCGCGAGGAGGGCCAGGCTGAGCCGCGCGGGACGCGCAGACGCAGCGGGAGCGACGCGAGGCTGAGGCAGCCCCCGCAGGGAAGTGCCCCTCCTGCGGCTGGGGCCGTGGCCGTGGGCAGCGGGCCAGCACGAGCAGCCGAGGTGCCGCCTCTCCCAGGGTCTCCCCTCTGTCCCCTCTGCGCTGGCCCGAGGACTGGGTCCAGGACGCCCTGAAGGGCTGCGCTGCCCGCTGCCTGGGGCTCCCTGCCCCGTCTCCCCGTGCGCAGGGTGTTCTCACTGCGCCAGCAGCTGAGCTAAACACTTTTGACTCTATTTATTACTAAAAAATTATGCAACTGGGTCGTGTTCTTGCTATTTTTTATGCATGAGCCAAGCAGCAAATTCCATTATTTAAAAAAACTGTTTTAGCTAGTGATGCACTAGACCACGCAAGTAAATGCCCAAAATAATTCCAGCTGACACCTTTATGAAGGCAGAGTGAAGTTTAAAGTCTACACAAGCCTTTCATTTGTAATCTCGCATCCCTCCTAACTGGCTTCTGGGAGCTGCGCTTTCATCTGGCTCCTTAATCCCCTTCGCTGGCTGTGCCCGGGCCCGGGGGGGTGCAACCCCCCACCTCGGCGCAGGACTGAGCCAGCAAGGGGCCGGGAGGCTGCCCTGCTCCAGCGCCTGCTCGCGCACCCGGGGCAGGCTGTGGCCCGGAGACCCTGCTGTGACAGCAAACAACATCTGCAAACATCTGCAAACATCTGCAAACGGCACGCGGGGCGGAGACGCAAACCGGGAAGATCTTTACGGGCAAAAATCGTGCAAAGAAATAGGGAGAGGCCGAGGCCCAGAGGGAGCCGGGGGGAAGCTCCCGGAGGTTCCGTGCAGCCCCTTGGGTGCCCTCCCACCCCCCGAGTGCACAGGGGGACCCTGGGGACCCTCCCCAGGTAGGGGCAGGGGTCGTGGGGGACCAGCCTGCTGCCCACAGCCCCCTCGGAGACGGCGCAAGGGGGAAGGCGCTGCTGAGCGCAGCCCCCAGCGAGGGACGGCGCAGGAAACGCAGGCGCTTCGTCTCCTTACTGCCCGTCGCCTTGTCTCTGCCTGTTTACTGACGGTTTTTAAACACACACCTACCCGTGGCCGGTGGCCGACGCTTTGTCTCTCTGAAGGCTGGCTTCGCCAGTGGCTTGCTCCGAGAGGCAGCGAGCCCGCAGTTAATCACACCAACCTGATTATTTCCAGCTAAATTCCACCCTTCAGCCTGACCTTGCTACTTTAATGAACAGGACGCTGAGATTTTTCTTACCATAAAAAATTTTGGTTGACCCCAAAAGTAAAAGATGACAAACAAACCCTGATATAAATAACCTGGCCTCTGGAAAAAGGCATTAAAGGTAACTTATCAATTAGCCCTTTTCTCACCAATAAATCACCGTACTGTGGCATCTGACCCTGGCTAGGCTGACGTTTCTATAACCCATTTGCCACCGTTCATGTATTAAATGGCTTCCAGTCACCCTAAATTTGGAGATTTTAATCTCCTATATTAAGTCAGTGGTTCTTAGTAATTCACTGAATTTATTTTTATTGGCTTTGTAAATCAGAGTTATCCATGTCAGTGACCGTGGTCAGGGAGAGAAGCGTTTGTCTGTGAAATTGGGTTGACACAGACCATTGACTGCAATGATAACAGGTGATTTGCAGGGCTGGCTGGACAAGCCATTTACACCAAGCAGATTATAATACAACAATAAAAAGGTTTCATTACTGGAAAAACACTCGAAGCTACGGCACACCTGGACGAAGGGGGCAGAGCGGGGAAAGGGCACTCGCGCTCCACCACGCTGGTGCTGAGCCCCTGGGATGGGGACAGGACCCCTCAGGGACACAGCCGAGGGTGCAGGATGGGCTAAACGAGGGATAACGCCTCTGAGGTCAGTCTGCCTGGATGCCAGTCTGCGCCCGCTGCCCTCTGCCCAGGGGCACGCCGCTGCGTGCTGCTCCTGCTGCAGGACTGCCCTGCGCCCGGTGGGCTGCAGCATCCCCCCAGCCGCTGAGACTGTCCTGACCTGGAAGAACGGGACCTCCCAGACAGCGAACAAGCGCCATTCCTAAGGGCTATTGTGGTTATTTAATTGGCTTCAGGCTAAACATCGATTCCTGCAGAGAAATGGGCACCCCTGGGAAAACAACCCCTAATTAATACGTTTGCCAGCCCATGCTGGTGCTGCCTTTGAACACGCTCCGGCATCAGCACCTGCGGCTGGAGCGCACGTGGGCTCGGCGAGCAGACACGGTGGTGCATCGGCCTCTTCCCAGCTGCCCCGCGAGCGGCACCCGAGCGGCACCGGGCTCCCCGCGAAGGCAGGGCTGAGACGTGCCCGCTCCCAGCAGCGCGGCCGCGCCCCGGTCCCCGCGGAGGGGACGCTCCGTAGGGGCACCCCCGGCACAGCGGGCGCTGGGGCGGGCTGCGGGCTGAGGGCGCAAGCCTGGCGCGAGGAGCGGCTGCGCGGCGGCTGGCACCGAGGCACGGCTCCACCGGCACTGCGCTTCCCGGTGGTGCGGCTCGTAAATCTGAGGCCGAGCAGTGGCTGGAGAGGTGGAGGAGAGCAGTGATTAACTGAGCGTGCGGAAGGTATGGCAGCCATCCCAGCCAGCCCTGCTGGGAGCAGTCATCGAGGGCTGTCATCAGCTGAGATTTACACACAGGGCTGGTGGTAACTGTCTAATCTCCTCGCACGTTTGGGATGTGCTCCGGCGGGTGCTCCGCGGATCAGGAGGGATGGGGCTACGAGCCAGGAGCAGCTCAGCTCGGGCCAGGAGGAGCAGCACCGGGATGAGGGTCTGGCCGGCCCCAGGGGACCCGAGCCGGGCTGGGCTGCACAGGGGCTGCGGTCCCAGCCCCGGGGCGGGCGCTGCCCCACGGCCCCGCGGTTCTGCCGCAGGCTCACGGGCGCCCAGCTGGGACCCGCTGCCCGATCCCGGAGACCGCTCTGCAGCCCGCGCCCCACGCGGCCCTGGGCACCGGGAGCTGGCCCGGGGCTCTCCGGGCACTCGTCTCCCCACGCGGGGCCCTGGGAGGCGAAGGGCTCTCGAGGAGACGTCTCACCCGTCCCTCTGCCCACGGCAGGCCCTGCGCCAAGCCGCTTGCATTCAGTGCGTGGGAGCTGAGCCACCGAGCCGCACAGCCCGCCGCAGCAGGGGATCAAACAGGTATGGACCTGCCGGACATTTACTGGCCCTGTATAATGTAGATCGTGTACCACACATCTGCCTGCGACAGGAAGCACGGTTAGAGACAGTTTGTTATTTAACGGCCCTTCACAAGAAGGGGAACGAGGGTGGCGAGGGTGGCTGTGCCACCTCGCTCTGCAAATCTAGGCAGAGGCCTTGTCTGAAACGTTTACTCATCCCTGTGAAAGGGCTCGCGATGCTCCGGCGCAGCCGGAGCGATGCCACGGGGTCTGCGCTGCGCAGAGCACCTCGTAGCTGCTGGTGGAGCACATCCGCGGGTATTCAGGAGTAGCAATTCCCCGGCAGAGCTGAATAATGTCACCAGCTGTTGAACACGTGTCAGATGACCTTTCCCTGCACTCTCCACAAAATCCCATTAATCAGAAGAGCAGAGCAGAGCTAAGAACTCTTTAACAAAATTATTGTAATCTCTGGGTTTCTCATTCATCATGCAGCAGCTCAGCAGCCTCCGTACTCCCTGTGGGTGTCAGAGGATCCCCCAGTCTTTGCTTTGAAACACCCTTCCCCTTTCTTTTCCTGTCCTTTAGCTCCGCAGGCTTGTGGCTCCTTTGCCTATTAGAGCTTTGCACGTTCCCACTCACCAGGCTTGCAGGTTTGCTCATTCTTAGCGGGCACCTTATGGCACCTTCCCAAATCGCTGGCAGAGCGGCAAGAGCCGTGGGGGCTGCGAGCTGGCAGGTGGGGGTGCTGCCGCCGGCTGCCAGCGCAGCAGAGGAGCCAGGAGGGGAGGAGAGGCAACGCAGCGACCCCGTCTCGCTGGAGGGTGGCGAACCCCTCCCTGTAGCAAGTGCCCGCACGTGTGCACACGCGTGTGCAAGGACCTCGTCTCAGCTCCGGTGCGACCGCCCCGGCCCGCGGGGGGATGCCGCGCGCGGGGCCGCGGCGCTGGGGCTGCCTGGCGCTGCGGGACCCCCGGCCTCGCAGGCGGCTGCAGCTGAAGCACTTTGCAGAGTCCCTGGTGAGGCGGTGGCTCGTGGCGGGGCACGCTGAGCTCCTCCATCATGGGTGACTCGAGCTGACTTGGGTCTGTGAACCAGAGCCACCTCTGAATATTCCCACTTTAATCAGGCTGTCCTCTGGGGAAGGGGCTTGTCAAAGTTGGTATTTTTGCTGCAAGACGAAAGAAAAAATATGTAAATGAGAGGCGGAGAGAGAGAGCAGATTTACAGCTGTGATCGGCTGCCCGGCATGGAAATTCCCAGAAAGGCTTTTGCCTGGAGCACACGCAGACAAGTGGCTCTTAACCCCGGGCCCGCAGGACCAGTAAGCGTCCTGCGCTCCTCACGGGGGGATGTGAGGCTGAATTACCCCTTTTCCCCAGGAAAACACGAGTGCTGCCGGCTGCTGCTGGCACCGCACGTCTCGGGAACGGAGAAACACGGGCTGCTCATGGCACGCAGGCACGTTGCTCCCCAAGCACCAGGGAATGCAGCTCCGTGTTCCTGGCGGCCCCGGCCCCGTGCCGCGCTGTCACGGCAGCGCCAGGCTGGGGACCTCCGTCCCGCACCAGCAGCGGCGTGAGCACCCTGAGCCGCAGCTCCTGCTCGCGCTCGTTTAACATGCAGGAACCTGTGACAGGGCTGAATCCCTCAGATGTGTGCACAGATCTGGCGCCTTTGATTTGAGGAGTCTGAGCTTGTCCTGGTGTTTCTAATGAGGGTGCGCTGCAAAGCGATAGGATCTGGATTGCTGCGTGATGCTGTATTTCCAAACTAACAAGAAAAGGAGATCAGTCGAGGTAACGATTTGCCTTTTCAAAGCTTTGCAAGCAACAAAACACGGGTCAAATGCAGACAGGAATAATTCCGGCCAGAGCTTGCCTATTGCCCACGCGGGGAGCGCGGGGGCTGCTCCGCCCAGGGCCCTGGCAGGTCCCATCCCGCCTCCGCTGCCCTCCCGCGCGCGGCTGCCGGCGGCTCAGCCACCGACCCGGCCTGCGCCCTCGCCGCCGCAGCCCCTCTCCTCCCACGGGCAGGGGACGGCTCCAGCCCTGCAGCAGCAACGCCCAGAGCCCCCAGCGCTGCACGGCTGCTGCCCCGGGAGGAACCCAAACTTCCCTTCCTCGGCAAAGATCTTCCTTGGTTGTTGGCAATCACAAATCAGGACAAAGCAGAATTTTCAGATATCTCGCGGACTGGACAGCTGGGGAGAAAGTGAGTTCAGAGACTGTGGAAGGATCCCACTGGAACATCGCAGCAGGGTGATGTGAATGTGACAGTGTCTCGTAGAAGAGAAAATACCGCAGGAAAGCTGGAACAAAACAACGAGGGAGAACTGTAATGAAAGATGGCATTTGTACTTCAAATCATCTCCAGTTTTTCCGCTGAGAGCTTCATCAGTGCTGACACTTTACTTCAGAACACCTCGGTGTCAGCGAGCCGGGGCTGGCGGTGGGAGGTATTTGGCCGAGAGGGTCTCGACCAGCTCTGGGGGCAGCGCCAGCCGACGCCGCCGGCGAGCTTCCCCCCAGGGGAGGGGGCCGGCCCCTGCCCGCTCCTGCCACCCTCCCGGCCAGCCTGGCGCGGCAGCTCCCTGCCCTCAGTCTCGGGGGGTTTGGCCCCCAGCGGGCAGGGCTCTGGGGATGGGGCTGCGCTGCCGGTTTGCCCAGCTCCGGTCTCGTGCGTTTGTTTGTCACGGGCAGGCCACGGTGGGCACGCGACTCCGGCAGCCCCCGGTCTCCCTGCTACCTTGCTGGCCGGGGCAGAGCGGCTTTCCAGGCAGGGCTCTGCCCCGGGACTGGCTGCTCCTTTGGCTGCGCCTGCAGGATCCCAGAGCTGCTAATTACCAGCTCCAGCCTGGCTCTGCCTTTTAATCCATGCAACATCTCGAAGAATTAATTTTCAGCTGTAGAGCAGCATTCAGAAATATCCCCCTGGCGTCTCCCTTTTCAGTAAGCCCCAGCTTGGAAGGTTTGTGCTTAATTAGTGAGTTAAATACTCCAGAGCTCAGGCTGGCTTGTTGTAACTCAAGTCCTCTCATGCTGCGGCGTCCCTGCAGACACCCCCAAGCACAGAGGACGGCGCTGGGCTCGCGGCAGGGCTGAGCCGAACGCGTGGGGAGCTGCCGGCGGGGCGGCCGCCCCTCGCCCAGGCTGCACGCGGCGGGTAGGCGTCAGCCTGGCGTGGCCCTTCCTCCCCTCCGGCGGCTCGGCCGGCACAGGGAGGCCTCTCGCACACCGAATGTCAGACACGGGGAGGTCAGGAGCAGGGAGCAGCCTTTCTGGGGACGATTTTTACCCCTCTTCAGAGAGTGGCAAAGATGGACCGAGTGGTTTCACATCCCCGCTCCCACCCCGTGCCTGGCTCTGGCACTGGAACGAGGGGCAGGGTGAGCAGCCCGCCGGGCACCGGCGGCACGGGAGCGGTCGGTATTTCCAGGGTTCAGAGCAAGAAGGTGGTTGCAGTGACAGGGGCATTGCTTCAGCACCCAACCGAGTGCCACTGTCCCCGTGGCAGGCTGCAGCCTGGGGCTGGGGTCCGTGGCCGTGCCGACCCACGCCGCAGAGCTGCTCAGCCCTCGGTTCGCTTGGTCACAGCGGGAGACCCACGGCCCCGTGTGGGGAGGAATGGGCGACCAAAGGGAGATGGGGACTTTCCCGGGACACAAGCCCCGCTCTGAGGGCCCGGGGAAGGCGCAAAGCGACGGCGGCAGCAGCGCGGCTCCGTGCACCACGTTTGCCAAGCCAAGTCGGCGGAAGAGCGGAAAGCAAAGGACAGGTAACTCACAGGACCCGTGGAGTAAAACACCGACGACTCAAATGCAGCAATTTTAAAAAGCATCTATCACAGCAGAGCAGTCTGAACTCTGGCCCCGGTGAAGGCCAATTCTTCATGAGTAATCACTAGGTATAAGTACAGCACATCAATAATGCACATATTGATTGGCTCCAATGCTGCGCCACATACGTGCTCAAATCAATAATCCTGCTTAAGTACATGTACCACAAAACTTTCAAGAAATACCACCCCTACACTTCAGCACAGCACCGGGCTGTCACCTCCTAAATGTATTAATTGACAACGCTCCCGTCACAGCCGCCTCCAGCCCCGGCCCTTCCCGCACCGGCAGAGACCCCCCCAGCCCCCGCTGCCGGCACGAGCCCCTGCACGAGCCCCTGCGTGAGGACGACGCTGCCTCCGAGCCGGGCCTCGCCCCCAGCGCAGGGGAAGGGAGCCCGCCGATCACCGGCACTGAGTCCGGGGACGTGGAGAGAAGCAGGAGCGGGGCGTGGGGACGCGTCTGCAGGTGCGAAGCGTGTGACAAGCCTAAACGCGGATGCAGACGGCTGCGCCGTCAGGAGCAGCGGATGAGATGAGCTCCGTGGACCGCACAGTTCAACAGTTTATTTCAGGGCTGTTAAACACTGGTTTACATATTTATTAAATTGAAGACAGTTTCTTCCTGTGAAAGCGTATCAGCGATTACTCTGCCTGACAAGCAGCCGCCGTCGGCTGGACGCGGCGTCTGACTTGCAGCACTTGGATTTTCTGTATTGCCCTGCGATGGTGCTGCTCAAGCCGCTCAGCAGCAGCCAGGAGTGCTCAGAAGCGATGGCTGAAGGGAAGATTTAGGAAAAAACCATCACGATGATCCCGGCACCAGGGTGCTGTGTTCTGCATGCCTGACATGGCACCCCTGATTGATGAGTCCTTCACTTCACTCCAATCTGTTCAGAGTTAGGCAATGGCAATCATTTTTTTCAAGCCTTGTCATATATAAAAGCAATTGAGTCAGCAGGCACCAGTTGTCTGGCACAAGAAGAGATTATATTTTTACAAGGTTTTGCAGAAGGTCTATAAAAGTTTGTTCTTTCTTTAAAAAATAAATACAGATATGTCAACGCCTCTCTGAAAAAAAAACCAGAAAAAAATTAAACTTGCAAATTGAAACATTATGTCTGCAAAAGATGTGCTTAAAGAGCCTTTTTGTCACTCATATTAAATGACAAGGGTTTTGAGTATAAACTGTGTTTCAGGCCAACGCCTTTGGAAAACTGGGAATTTCCCTGGTAGTTCCGGTCCCAGGTTGCGGAAGCACCGCTGTTGCTGTATGCTTTCTCCCGCAGAGGAGAGCAGATGGGCCTGGGTGCCCGGGAGCAAGTGCCAGGGCTCCGGCGCGCCCGCCGGGGTCCCCCCCCACTGCCCCGGGCAGCAGGACCGGCGATGCTCGCTCCGACAGGGCTGGGGGGGCCGCAAGCTGCTGGTGCCCCCCAGCTGGGTGGCAATGGCCAGCAAGGCGGGGACAGCCAGCCAGAGGCAGAGCTGGGGCTGGCACCGTGGTGGCACGGCGATGCCCTGGATCCATAGGGAATCCCCTCAGCCCCTCGCGGAGGGACCCTCGCGGGGACCGGAGCAAGAGCCGAGACGGAGAGCGTTGCTCCGCGGCTCGCACTGCACCCAGCAGCGCCAGGCAGCACCCAGCTGCACCCCGGAGGAGGCCCCGGGGGGCTCTGCCGTGCTGCTGGCGTCGGTTCATTACCGCTGGTCGCTCGGCGGCTGTAGGAGCCGTAGGAAACGCCAACGTGAATCTGCAGCTATGGATTTTTTTTTGACAGAAGCTGACCCCTCGGGGTTGCTGTTCATTACGTGTTCGAGAAGGAGCTACTGTAGTTATAGCAAATCTTTTTATAATGATCTTTCATTGTAGATGTAGAGTATTAATTATCAGAGGGTATTAAAAAAAGCATTAGCCCTCTGACCCCGGGAGATGCACGCGGGCTTTTCAAGTGTCTCCCGCAGATCTATGGGGGCCGCGGGCTGTTCATCAGGGCAGGGACAGGCGCCACAGGTAACGGGCGCCGGCACCGCTCATTTGTGGAGCTGAGCCTCCGTGCCGGGGGCCATCCCCGCCGGCAGCCCCTTGCCCTGCGCGGAGCAGCCGTGCCCCCTGCTCCTGGCAGCCCCTCGGGAGCAGGCTGCGCCCAGCACCCTTTGGGATCGCCCGACTCCCCTGCCCCACCGCAGCCAAATCTACCTGGGGGCAGAGACCGCTGAGCCCAGGGACCCTCCCTGCCCGTCCGCCCTGGGGGGGAGGTGCTGGGCACCGCGGGGCTGGGGTGGCTCCGGCCCCGGAGGAACAGCCCCGTGCGCCCCTCGGCCCCCGGCTGCCCGCGGCACACGGCTCTGGTGGTACCGGAGCACCACGGGCAGCCCCGCTCGCCTCCCACCTGGACACGCTCTTTCTGTGCTTGAAACGCATGTTAAAAATTTGCCTTCACCTTCATTAATGCCGGAATTTATTGCAGAAGAGAGAATTTCTTTATTTTAAAAAACCTATAGGTGGAACACAAGCAAATTGCTAGCTTTTACTAGCATATAAACTGGGAAAAACCTTTGAGATACATCTACATTACACTAAACTGCATCCATAATTCATACCTAAAGGAGAAATTTTTAGCTCCCTCGGAGGTTTGCTGGTATCTATTATTGATGGGACCATGTTAGGCAACAATAGGCTCCCTCTTATTCACACGCCATTTACTGGTTGAGTCAGGCTGCAGCACCTCCGCTCAGCAGCATGAGCTCTCAATTAGATTTTTGCAAGGATTTGGAAGGGATTTAGTTAAGAAGCTGAAGTGATGTGGACTGAGTCAGCTGGGAGAGTATTTCTAGAGGGATTCCCGCTCCCGGTGGTTAATCAATAGATCAGGAACGTGAAAGACACTCAGAACAATTAGTTTCTATTCAGATCTCCGAGAGCAGCATTTGCTCAGCAAAACTCTGGGGATACAAGTGTATTCTGAACTGGGAATGTTGTAATCCGTTAATCGCGGCGACCGGAGGGCGGGTGGCCTGCAGTGGAGCGGAGAGGCTCGGGGTGGAATCACCGAGCCTTTAACTGTGCATAATGCTGGCGGGCCTCAGCTCCCTGCCGGCAAGTAACGACCGCCGTGGTCGCACCATTTGCAGACCTTTCGGGGCCAGCTGGATGGAGCCCAAGTGCTGCAGGGAGCAATCGTCCCCGTGTCCCCGGGTTTCGGGCCGACGCGGGTGGCTGGATGCCGGCATTTCCCTCCTGGGAGGTCCCAGGTCGGCATCCGGACCCAGGACTGCTGGGGAGCCTGGAGCTGCTGAGAGGCCAAGAGCCCGTGGCCGGTGCTGCCGGGCTGTCTGGCAGGGCCGTGGCCATCCCCAGCCCCTGCCGCGTGGGACGGCCCCACGGGGCGAGGATGCACCAGCCCTGCAGCCCTCGGCGTGGTCCGAAATGGCTGGGGAGGGATTGCACGGACTCTAAACCAGGAGCACTGGCACCGCCAGCCCCAACCCCTCTCTCCCTCCTTTCCCAAATGCGAAATTTAGCCAAAACATTCCTAAAGCAGTTCTGCGACTGGCAAAGAGCAAGAGAGATGGTTTGTGAAAATGCCTGTGAAATATGCTTTTCTTCTGAAAATTTTTGAGATTTTTTTTTAAAGTCAGTATCCTGGTTTCGGCTGGGACAGAGTTAATTTTCTTCCTAGTAGCTGGCACAGTGCTGTTTTGGATTTAGTATGAGAATAATGCTGATAGCACACTGACGTTTAGTTGTGGCTGAGCAGTGCTTACACTGGTCAAGGGCTTCTCAGCTTCCCCTGCTCTGCCGGGCGCACAAGGAGCTGGGAGGGGGCACAGCCAGGACAGCTGACCCCCACTGCCCAAAGGGCTATTCCATACTGTGTGGCGTCATGCCCAGTATAGAAACTGGGGGGAGGTGGCTGGGGGCAGCGATCACTGCTCAGGGACGGGCTGGGCATCGGTTGGCGGGTGGTGAGCTTGTTTTTTTGTTTTTCCCTGGGTTTTGTTCCTTTTTCTCTCCCTCTCTTGTTATTTTCCTTTTCATTACAATTTATTATTATTATTATTATTATTATTATTATTATTATTATTATTATTATTATTATTATTATAATATTTCAATTATTAAACTGTTCTTACCTCAGCCCACGAGTTTTCTTACTTGTGCTTTTCCGATTCTCTCCCCCATCCCACCAGGAGGGAGGAGGGTGAGCGAGCGGCTGCGTGGTGCTTGGCTGCCAGCTGGGGCTAAACCACAACAGTCAGTCAAAAATAAAAATCAGATCTTGAAATGTGCCCCCCCCGTTATGGGGCACCTCGTCTCCAGTGACAGAAACGGGGCACCTCTGGCCCCGGCGAGCCCCGGCAGGGACGGGGTGGGGGGACAGTCCCGCGGCCAGGGCCGGGCTGTGCTCTGGGACACTGAAATCCCTGCTCCAGCGCTGGGGTGAAGGGAATGTTTGGAGAGAAGAAGATGAACAGACAGCAGTTCTCATCATGATTATAAATTAAGGAAATGTGTCTAGCACATGCACATATTTATGGAGCACGTAGCAGTTAGCTTAAATCTAAGATAAAGGTTTGTTAACATAAAAATCCCATCCTTCCCAACCCATCAATTCTAAATTGAATTAGATCCAGGAACCACAATGCAAATCTCAGGGCTACAAATCTCGCTGACAATATGTTTTGTTCCACAAACAGATGCAAAGCCAAGTATAAAACCACACAACAATCCTTATCTGACAGATTTCCCTTTGATTAGCTTTTAATTGCTCATAAAGATTTGGGTGGTTTACGTCTTTTCTGCATGGCAGAGGAGCAGCATCCCGGCAGGGCCGCGGTGATGCCCAGCCAGCAAACCCAGGCTCCTCCCGGAGAGCAGCGCTCTCGCTGCCGGGAGAGCTCTGCGCGCCCAGCCCGCCTTGGGTGCTGCTCTCCGGCTTGGGCGCTTCCCTCTGCTTCGGGTGCTTCGCTCCGGTTTGGGTGCTTCCCTCCGTGTCTCCCCCTCCCCAGTTTATTTCAGTGCTGGTTAGGGATAGTCAGCGAGGGTGGAAACAAACGGTTGCCGAAGGAGCTGCAAAACAAAATCTTTCTGGCACAAAACACACCCGTCGTGGCTCAGAGCCAAGGTAGTTCTTGCAGAATTTCCCCGGCATCACGCAGATCTGAGGGATTACGATTTGCCTCCACTTGCTGGCTCAGCTGGAGCAGGGTGCTCAGCGCCGGGGCAGAGCTGGCACCGTCTCTGCACTCGGCAGAGGCCTCCGGGTGCTCTCTCGGCACCCGCCCTGCCTGGGAGAGCCGGGTGCTCCGGGGTGCTGTGCTGTGGGCGCAGGCACAGAGGCTGCTGGCCGGGGGCGGTTGGGATGCAGACACCGGCTGCCCTGCCCCGGGTGTGCGGGCAGCGGACCCCTCCGTGCCACCGCTGCTGGCAGCGCCCACCCTCACGAGCTGCAGGGAGGCGGATGCTCGTTTCCTCCTCGCCGCTGGAGCGAGCACCAGGACTAGCAGAGACCGAGCATGTCAGGGGTCTCATGTTATTGTTTATGAGAGGTTTGCATGAAATTTTAGGATTTACAAAGTAGTCATATCATTTAATCCTCTTTAATGAGGTTTGGGGATTTACGGGCCAGACATATTCATTTGCAGCTCGCACAATTAACCTTGGTTAACCTATAAAGAAAACTTGAGGATAAGATTGACTTCTCCAATTATTAAAGCCGGGGACTGGAAGAGCGGCAGGCAGCCCGCCGTGCCCCCGCTCGCTCCCGCTGTTAAGGATCGTGTCCGGAGGAGCCGGCAGCATCCCACGCGGCAGGAGCAGTCCTGCCTCCCAGCTGTGCCAGTGCCTCTGCACACTCCTCCTCCCACAGTTTATCCGGGGCTCCCACAGTTTATCCGCGCTGGGCTGCGGCAGAGCTCGGCAGCGCTGCTGGGCCAGCAGCAGCGGTTGCTTGCGCCGGGCGCCCGCCCGACGGGGCTCTGGGCAGGTCCGCGGGCGGGTCCCCGGGCAGCTGCTCCTCTCCCCCCAGAGAGGCACAACGGGCGCCCGCTGCCTCCTGCCCGCGCTCCGCTCTCCGGCCGGGCCCCCCGCCGCCCCCCGCGCAGCCCCGCACCGGGGCCGCCGCTCAGCGCCCGCCGCGGCCGGGGCCCCGCTCAGCCAGAAGCCGCAGCAGGGACGGCCACGCTGCCGGGAAAGGGGCCGGCCGGGGGCGAATCCCACCCGGGAGCCGCAGCGGACGTCGCTGCTGTGGCCGGAGGCCCTGCGCGGAGACAGCAGCGAGGGCGCGGGGCTGCTCGGCCGCCAGCAGCGCGGGAGGGCAGCAGGACCCCCGCTCCCGGGGAGCGGCGAGGACGCGGGGCGCGGGCAGCGCGGGGTCCGGGCAGCGCGGGGGTCCGGGGCGACGGGAGCAGCGCCTCGTCCTGGGCCCCGGCTTTGCTGCAGCGCTGGTGGCCCCGAGGAGCCACCCGGAGCCCTCGCGCGCACGGGGGTCCCCGTGGCCCGGCCGGGGAGTCCTGGGCTCCTCCGCCCCCGGCCCCAGCGGTGCCCGTGCGGGCGGCAGCGGCCGGGGCGGCGCAGCCGGTGTCTCGGCCGGCACCCGGCGCGTTGGGCGGACGAAGCAAAGCCGCGGCAGAGCGAGGCGTGCGGCGTGCGGGGGGGGAGAGCCCTCGGCACGAGAGGGAACACCTGGGCAGTGTCCCCAGCCGGCGGTGACATCTGGGCAGCGCTGCCAGCCTTTTCACGTTCTCATAATTCCACAATAAATCAGTATGGTAATTTCTCTCTGCAATAAAGGCCCTATTCCCGTCGCAAGCTCTCATAACCGGCACCTCGATCTTTCTGTGCTCTTTGCTCTTTATTACCTTTCAATGACTTAAGCCCCTGAACTGAATAACTTCATCAAGGTGTCAGCCTAAACAGATTTTTCCCTATAATGGCCCAACTCTCACAGGTTCTTAATGAAAAATATTGATTCCGAAGGATTAGTTGCAGATTTATGTGGTGGATGCTGATCCCTCTGTCACCTGATACCTTATCAGTGGATGAAGGAACTGATCCTCCCCACATGGTTTTAAAAAAGCAATCACAGACTGTGTCAAGCAGGAGCTTATTCCCAGAGAAATGCATATAATGCTGTGTCTGGATCAGATACGGTGCTTAACAGATAGCTAATAGCGGGGGCTGAGGAACCGCCAGCGTGGCCAGGCCAGTTTGTGTCTCCCTGCCCGGTGTGGCTGGGCAGAGCCGGCGTTGCCGGCAGCCGGTGCTGGTCCCGCTCCTGGGGGGCACGGCACGGCCCTGGGCGCAGGAGGGCCGGGGTCCCACGGCAGCTGCCTCTGCCACCCCTCTGCTCCGGTTCCTCGCTGACTGGCGAGGACGCGCCTGCTCCCAGGCAGAACAGATCTGAGCCACGGCCCACAGGGCCGTGAAAGCAGCACCCCAGGCAGCCCCACGTGACATGAGTTTGCCAGGTCTCAGCACACCCCGTGCAGTCACGCTGTCCCATCCCTCTGCAGCCCCAGAGCTGCCAGCACAGCACCACAATCAGCCCCGTGTTCCTCATCTCCCCTTTCCCTCTGGGAAGCGGGTGGGACTGGTCCTTAACCCCCCAACCAACCCCTCTGCTCCCTGCAGAACCCAGTTACGGCTGCTTCGATATCATCGAAAGGAGGGTCCGACGCGCACAAGTGTGTGGGAGGGAAGGGCTGCTTGTGAGAGGTGAAGGAAAAGCAGGCTCCGCAAGGGCAGGAGCTCCTTGATGCTGTCTGGGGCTCACCTCGCCGGCCGCTGCCAGCATCCCGTGAGCATCCCACACCACAGCCCTTGGCCTCGGCCAGGCACCTCCCGTGGGCTGGGCGGCTCCAGGGCCGAGGGGGCAGAGCCCCGTCCTGCCTCCTGCTCCGGGCTGCAGAGGAGATTTAACACAGGGAGAAGCTCCCTTCCCTTGGGGATGGCTGGAGGGCTGGCGGGCGGCACTGTGTGCGCAGGGCAGCGATGGAAAGCCGCTGGCACGGCCCCAAACCGATCCACGTTACATCGCCCGCCAGCAGCTCCGGGTTGATAATTTTCTCTAAAGACCGTCGTGAGCTTCAGCCTACGAGCCAGCGCATTATACGACACATCAGAGACATGCTGATGAGTGGATCCTCTGCCAGCAACCCCCTGGCTGTACCGCACCGTGCCGATGCACCGGTAGCACCCTGGCGGGTCTCGCCCGCTCCCTTGGAGGCTCCCGAAGCCCAGGAGCACCCATTGCTGGAGGCAGCGCCCGGCTGCAGCCGGGGCCGTGCGGCACATCCCCATCCTGAGCCTCCCCTGCCCAGGCTGGCAGGGACCCACCCAGCACCCGCAGGGACGCGCTGCAGCCGCCCTGCCCGCGGGTCCCCGGGCAGGGACTGGCCCCCCCGGTCCCCTGGGAGCGGGCAATCAGGTCTGCGGGGCTTTCGGCTGTGCGCGCTGGAGGAGACACTGGCAGCAGCGGCATTTAGTGGCAGCCACACATCCGATTATTAATCTTTTTTCCCTCCCTTCAGAAACTTGCAGCTGAAATTAATACATAAATTACAGCCTGGAGTGAGGCGTTATAAATAATAGCAGAAGGGCTTTGATTATTTACATTTTTATGGAATCTGAACTGATCAAATACATAGAAGTCACCAGGCACATGGGAGAATTATGTCGTGTTCAGACATGATTTAAAGGCCGCGCAAGAGGGACCTCTCCACGAGAAGCGATCAGGCAAGGCTGGTCACTCTGGACCGGATGAGCGATGTACAAACACCACAAAATAAACCTCAGTCCTTTGAAACTTCGGAAAGAGAAGAGAAAGCAATGACTGCCCGTGACACCAGCCCCTCACACACCCCTTTGTCTCCCCGCCGTTTCCTGGGTGCGGTAATGAATGTTTTGGCAACAGCCTTGCTCAAAATCTAATAAAATTATTCAGGATTCTGTGAGAAGCCTTGGAAATAGAGGCTGTCCTACAGCAGCAGCATGCGACTGTGGCAGCAGAGCTCTGCGTTTTGGGTTGATTTAAAACCTCATTCGTTTTTCATTAGCTCAGAATTGCTGCAGACGAAGGTTCATTTTTACTACGTGCATGGAACGCGAACGAAAATCAGGATTTTGTTTCTTTCATTTACCTAGTGTATGAAGTCACCCGATTCAAGGATGAAAGGAGTTATTTACTTCCAATTGCCTAAACACGACTGAGAGCAGGTATATCCCTTCCTCGCTATCAAGTGACTTCCATATTGCTCATCCCGATAAGCTGTTCACCCCCCTGCCCGCGGCCGGTCCTGCAGGCAGCGCTGCCCGCAGCCGGAGCTCACCCCACTGCCAGGTCTCTGCTCACGCCCCGGGGCGCTGGGGACAGGGATGCTCCCGGTTCCTCCCTGCCTGGCAGGGCCCTGGGACAACGGGCTCAGCATCGCTCGGGGCAGTGCAGCCGTCCTGCCTCGGGGCAGTCCAGCCCCGCTGTCCGGGCGGGCAGGCCAGGAGGAGGGATGCGATCCGCCTGCTCCGGAGGGATGCGATCCGATCCGCCTGCCCCGGGGGGATGCGATCCACCCTTGCCCAGCTGGTCGCCATCCAGGGCACCTGCGCCCGCAGCTCGGGGGGATAACCGGGGCCTGCAGTGCGTCGTGCCCCTTGAGCAGGTCCCGCAGCGAGCAACGCGGTGCAGCGTCCTGCAGCCCTGCCGCCCGCCTGCCGCCCGTGGCCGTCTGCAGGAGAGGTGTGCGTCCCACCAGCCTACCGAGGACGGCAACGGGCAGAAGCTGCCTGTGCCGGGAGGCAGAGCTGGCAGACCTCCCCAAAAAGGGGTGCGGAGGCCCCACGCCCGCCCATCACCCTGGCACGCGGCCAGCACCAGCGCACCGTCCCCACCGCAGTGACCCCCCGTGTCAGCGGCCCCCCAAGCCCCCTCCCCGCGCCCGGTGCGGCCCAAGCACTCCTTCCCTCGCCCAGAGCAAGGAGCCTGTTTCGGGCTGGGCCACTGTTCTTTCTGATTTTGTAATTTACGCGATAATCACACTCCATTCACATTTCCAATTACTTTACCATTCAGGGTAGAAAAAACTATTCCACTGATTAAAACCGCAATAATTAAAATTGAGGCTTTGTGCTGCTTCTGCCTTTTAAACATTTTACAAACTCTCCCCCAGATTCCTAATTTCAAAGCTCCCGTCAGAGTCCCAATTTCACGGCTAATTTGTAGAGCCACCGCCTGTGTCATCGTTAGTGCTGCCGGCGCGGGGTGGGCAGCGAGCAGGCAGCCCCGGCGGCCGGGGCGCTCCCGCGCTCACCTCCTGCGGTTGTATATTTATTTCTTCACTTCTGCATTATTATTCTGCAAGCACTGGGTGTTTGTCAGCATGCCGGGCGGGAGGGGGGCTTGAGGGCCCTGCTCGTTTCCCACCCGCCCCCATTTCACCTCTCTCAGGCAGCCAAGCCCCCCCATCCCGTCCCCCCGCCGGGGTCCCAGCCCTGCCCGTCCCCTGCCCGGTGCCGGCGCAGCCCCGCTCTGCCGCGCAGCCCCTCCGCGGCGGCTGCCCACCCGCTGCCGAGCCCGTCCCTGCCCGGCAGGCCCGTGGAGCCACTGCTGATTCCCGAACCGGTGGAAATGGGTTGAGCTGTAACCACAGCAAGCTCTTCTCCAGCTGCCTACCTAAGCAGCAAGGTCGTAATGCAGTTTTATTCTGATTTTTCGTCCCAGTCTGGGTTTGCCCACCAAATTCTTCCTTGAAAGTTGGGTGCACCCTGGGCCCGGACATGCCCTTTGCTTCTAATGGAAAAAGAGGAGTAGAAAAAGCGCGTGTATTTTGTATGCAAGCATAAATGAGAATGGATTTTAATTACTTCTAATTGAGTCTCCGGAATTCAGACAACTTCCAAATTAACAGCGATTAACATAGTATACTTGATATCCCATAACATTTAATTAAACCTCTTAAAATAAGATCTGTAAAGCTCCCCTGCAAGTTTCGCAGAGATGATCCCATCAGATGCCGCACCTTAAAGGTGTTTAAATAAAATCCTGACATAAGCAGCAGTTTCAGAGCCTACTGCAGGGAAGCGCACAAGCACTGCAGAGGTGATCTTCAGGTACCGCTGTTAATAAACTGGGCTGATTAATCAGCCCGCGCGCATCGAGCGGGCGCGTCAGGACAAGGGGAGCGTCTCCCGCGGCGCTGCCCGGGCGCTGCGCAGGTCCCGCGTGGCCGCCAGCTGCTGCCGGCTGCCCCCACCCTCAGCGGGAGCCAGCGAGCGCCGGCGCAGCAGCGCTGCCTTCACGGTGGGGCTCGGTGGAGGCTGCCGGGGGGTTGCAGCGGGGCTCGGAGCTGCAGGGCCGGAGAACCCGCCTTTGTTCCCCCGGGGCCCCGGGGGCGCAGGCACCCAAGTGCGGGTGCCAGGGGGACGCCCTCACCGCTGCCGGGAGACTGCCCCGGGTGCTGGAAAGTGACGGACGGGCCTGGTTTAGCCCGAGCCCAGTTTAGCTCGAGCCCAGGGTGCCCACGCCCGGGTCCGCCAGCCACACGCACGCTGGCTGCATCCCGGGCATGACGTGAGCTCGCTGGGTGGGGGCACCCAGCACGTCGCCCAGGCATGGATATACATCCCCTCCGGTTTCTCATTTATTATATGACATCGCCTGAACACCCTCCTTCCTCGTGGCGTCAGTCAGTTACGCAAGACCAACAAACAAGACGCCACTTTGGAAGTAAACATCTGGTTGGGAGCCAGCTGAATAACTGCTGAAAATTGGTATTTTTCTGCTTGTCACCATCACGGATCACAGCCCTTATAATCTGCTACCTGCAGCTCTCTGCTGGATGTGCGTTTCTTGTCCCTAACCTGCATCTAAGACAGAATCCAGCTGTGCAAAATCATATTTCACTTTATTTAGTGTCATGGAAACCTTTGCCTAGACAACAGAGGCACAATGCCAGCGCAGTGCAAGGAGCTCAGCTGCGGTGCGGACTCGAGCCACAGGGAAAGCGCAGTGAGTCACCGCCTGCGGCCCCCGCGCCGCCCTCGGTGCCTTGCTCGGCCCCTGGCCAGGCACGACCCCCGCGGCACTCGAGTCCCGGCAGCGAGCCAGCCCGGCTGCCGCGCTTTGGGGGCCGCTGGCCAAAACGGGGCCACCTCTAGCCACGGGGCGTCTGTCCCCCGGGGCACGGAGCTGTCGCACGGGGACGCTTGCGGTGCTTGCGCCGCCCGTGCTCCCGGGTCTACCCCCGGGTCTCTCCCCGGGTCTCCTCCTGGCCTCGGTGGCTGGCCGGGAGGTTTGTGGGGTCCGGGCCCCCCAAGGAGGTGAGGCTGCCAGAGCCCAGGGCGTACGGGGAGGAGAAGCCTATAAATAACAGGTAACGGAGGCAGCCAAGGGTTCTGGGAAAGGCCTGGTGTAGCATCCATAACAAATAAATTATAAAAACCTGATGAACTAATACACAGCCTCCCCTCCACTCTGCCAGGCTGCTGACCTCCAGCTCTCAACCGCGGCAAAGTGCCAGGAGACGAAAATAGCAAAAAACACCAATTAAATATTAAAACTCACAAATGTAATGCCGAGCAGGAGAGGGGAAGGGGGCACGCGTCAGCTCCAAAGGCACAGGGCTGAGCGCTCGACCCAGCGTGAACGGGTTTTCACCATCTGCGAGTAATAAGGACAATTTATATTGGAGATTAGAGAAGAACTTCCAAGCTCATTTATAATGAAAACATTCGATGCTAATGACAGTGTTAAGGGTGTGATGGAAATCCACCTACCTTTGGGGCTTCTTGCACACTCCCTCCTGGCATTTGTCTGCTTTGCAATTCCTCCGCGCCTGAGTTTGCTCCTCAGGTGCCGGAGGCAGCAGACAAGGAATGGGGAGAGACACAGCGCACCTCCTGCCCACCCCGCACCTCCTGCCCACCCCGCACCTCCTGCCCCAGGGACCTCCTGCCCCCCAGGGAGCTCCTCGCAGCCCTTCCCCTTCCCCTGCCACTGCCCTTCCCCTTCCCTTTCCCTTTCCCCTTCCCTTTCCCCTTCCCCGTCCCTTTCCCCTTCCCGCAGCTGGCTCAGCCTCGCTCAAGGAGCCACATGCGGAGGCGGCCTTGCCCATGCGAGCAGGGCCGAGTGGAGAGCGTGCCGGCCGGCTCAGCCTGGCACTGCCACCGGCAGCGCCAGTAGAGAATCCAGCTAACTCAAAGGCTCGTCATGGAAATGAGGCTTTAATTAGGCGAGAGGGAATCATCTTCCTCAAAGACAGAAAATAAATCAGGGCCTTTAAAAAGGGGATTTAGCTAGGACATGTGCTTATGGAACGTGGAGATCAAATCTGCTTTGAAGAAGGAGCAGATGAGAAAGTTTCGCTCCCCGAGACACGCAGAGCTGTACCACCACCTCCACCTCCCGTGGAGCCTCCAGCGGCCACGCTCACGCGTGGCCCGCGGCCGCACCGCCCACGCCGGGGCCGGGTGCCGCTCTGCCCGGCCGCACCGGAGCCCGGAGCCCTCCCCGGGTCTGCAGAGCGTGGGGCCACCCTGCTCCGGCCGCAGCGCCTGCCCCGCAGAGCGGCCCCCAGCTCGGGGCGCAGGGACGCGCCAGCAGCCGGGACCCGGCCTCTGCTGGGGCGCAGGAGATGGCACCCGGGGCAGCAGCCAGCGCGCCCACAGACGTATTCCGCTGGAGGGACCGTGGAGCCCGGCGGCGCCGCGGGGATGTTCATCTTCCACCGGGGGCTCTGCGCCCCCCCCAATGCCCCCGATGCCATCTGCTTAACAGTTAAACGAGAGGAAGAGACTGGGAAACGCTGCCCAGGAGTGAATGCTGTGGGGCCCGTGAGGCACGCGCCCACGTTTAATGCATAGACAAAGCGCTGAAACGCAATGAATCAGTGATTCGCACTGCTCTGCCCGCAGCTTTCGCAGCACCGTCCACGGTTCTGCTCCCCAAAGCTGCTGCTTGACCAGACTTCAATGGATGCTTTTCAAAGGGATTTAAAAGGGGATTTTTAAACATCACATGGCGACAAGAGAAGTACTCATGAACAAAGGCCGCTGTGGGTTATGACGGAGTGCACTGAGAGAGGTTCCCTCTAGCCTCTCTCCGTCCCCGCTCTACTGGGGAAGTCTGTAGGGACATTTACAGACTTCACTGTAAATAACCGGGAGTTCGGAATGACCGTAGCTGTGCGGTGCTGCCGTTAGAGCAGCGCTCCCTTGGGAGCCTGGCCGGGCCGGGGCGGCGGGGGATGCCCCTGCACACCGCAGCGGAGGCTGGGACGGACCCGCCGGGGCTGGGGCTCTGCCTGCCCGGAGCCGCTCCGGAGCCCCGGCCGCAGGGCATCCCCGGGCGGGCAGTGCCCGCTGGCAGCTCGCCCCGGCGGCTGGGGCTGGGGGCCGCACGCCGCCTCCCCGCCGCCGCCCTGCCGGCCCCTGCCGCGGCCAGAGCCGCCAGGAAGGACGGAGCGGGGCGGAAGGGGGGTTCTCCATGTTAGAAGGTGGGGAAGAGCAATGCAAACAACAGGCAGATCAGTTTTACACGGCCTTTAAAGTGTTATCACACCTCAGGAATAAGCATAAAGGTCAAAATCATTAGTGTTTGAGTTCTGAATTAAAGCCATTGCAATTAGCCCTGAAAAGATAACTGGAGATGCTGTTGAGATAACAGAGCAGGTATCTTCTGTAATTGATAATTACTAGGTGTAAAGGCATGTGCACTTGCTTTGAAAAGCATAATTGTTTCTCATCTGAAGAGATCGCTTTATTTTAATGGTCTGCAATTATTTTTATTTTAGACAGATTGGTGCCAACATCTGCAGCCTCAAACCAGCCCATTTCTACAGGAAACGGCTGCAATTTGCTGCTTTCCCCCCTTACCTGCTAGGGGATCTGGTGGTTGTTGTTGTTGTTGGAAGGGACAGAACTGGGGCTGTTTTCTAAACCTTACAAGGAAATCATGCACCAGAACCACATTTGAGGGCATTTTTTCCTTGATCCAGTTGTGCGTAAGCTCCGGGTATGCCCAGGGCATTTGTGAACGAGGCTACTTGCTGCTCCCCTCCTTTGCTGAATGCCAGCTGAGAGCCAGGGGCGCGGGAGGGAGCAGGGCAAGGCACCTGAGGAAGAGGGGAAGCGGAGGCAGCACGCCCGGCGCCGCGTCCTGCCCCACGCGAGGGCAGCGCCGGGCCGCGTGCGGTGGAGTGGGGCAGGGGCTCAGCCGCCCGCCCAAGCCTCCGGCGGGAGTTAGGCCCCGGAGATGCGGTGCCCAAACTCATCCCTGAGGTCTGCTTTGCCTCACCCACCTCTCATAACCGAGGGCGAGAGACACACTGACGAGTCCTCCTGGCAGAAGGAGACTGCAGAGCATCCTGCGTCCAGGCGGAGAATCCCCATATGCTTCAAGGCACAAAAATTCCCTTTCAGTGACTCTTGAATGACCCCTGCTTCTTCTGCACGCCAGCGACTCGCCCCGGGACGTCGACGAAGCAGGAACCTCTTTGTCCCTTCGCTTCGCCTGGACCCCCGGCCAGGAAGGAGCACGGCACCGCTCACCCAGACGGCCACGAAGTGCAGCGGCACCTCCACCTGCGCGGCACGGACTGAGCAATTATTTCATCAGTGCTGAATGGGACTTCTGTTATCTCCGCTTTGCACTGCCACTGCCAGCGACACCGGGTCTCTCTGCAATTGCCACTTTGGCTGATAGCATCCTGATATTATGGCCTTGAACAATCAATGAGCATCGATCGTGTCATTAATGCGCAGCCTGATCAGAAAGCAGGCAGGATCTGCGAAGTCTCTGCATTTCCTACGGCAAAGAGCTTTTCTCCTCCATGAGAAGAGATCACAGGCAGTCGCACCGGGGGATAAACCACTGTCCTTGCTTTCGGGTCTGCAGAGCTGCATTGCGAGCGGCAGCAGGAGTAGGAGCAGGGAGGGGTTTAGATCAACCTCCGGCTGCCCAGCACCCCAGCTCCTCCGGCTCGTGCCCTTCGCCACCAAGCCCCGCGGGGCCGGGAGCTCCGGCTGCCAGCAGGAGGGGGACAGCCCCGCGCCGGCCCTCGGGCAGCGCCCCGGAGAGCGGCTGAAGTACCATTAACCAGGACAACGGCAAGTTGCCTAAAGTGGGCATGCTTCATCAATGCTAAGAGGAGCCAGTTATAATTTCATAACCTTTCACGCTGTCCGATGACAGCAAATACATCTTTGTTCATTACTGGAGATACATCGGGCGTCACGTGCCCGGTGTGCTGCCCTCGGAGAGGGGGTAAGAATGGGGCAAAGGGGCTGAAACTCGCGGCCCGTTACCGGTAACCCGCCTGGGCACTGGGAGCTGCAGGACTGCGCTGCCGGCTGCGGGTGCAATGCTGTGTGCCAGCCCCCGCTGCAGGAGGGGATCGTGGGGTCGGGGCTGCCCCGTCCCCCAGCCCGGGACGAGGGCGGGCAGAGGCGCTGCTTTTCACCCGGCAGCCGCCTGCGTGGCTGAAACAATCACCCCGAAAGCAGGGGAGAGGAGGGCATCTGCGGGTGCAGGCCCGTGTGCCACGCACGCCGCAGCAGCCTGCGGGGCTCCCAGAAATGCCGGCGCACAGACAGGCTTTGCCGGAGGTGCCGTTGTGTGCAGAACTGCCCCGTCTGTTTGCAATGCACAGCAGTCAGGTTTGATTTAAATATTTGCTCTGCTTATGCCAAATAGTTGTTCAAAATCTTTGGGGACATTAATATTTATGCATGAGTTTTGAATAAATCTGTTATGATCGAAAGGTCTCGCATAATTGTGGCTGCTTGCTGCTGTCCAGGACCCTTCAGAGCCCACACAAAGTGGCAGGATGGAGGGGTGCCACGGCGAGCCCGAGCGCTGACCTTTGCGAGAGCGCGCACGGCGCCGTCCTGCTGTCCTCCTGCATCCGCCAAAGCAGCCAGCGGCTCTGTCACTGCACCGGGGCCCCGGGCTCTCCGTGCCGGTGCCCTGCCTGCAGCGCTGCCCGTCTGTCCTGCCCCTGGCCCGGCCCCTGCCCCGTGGGGTGGCACACCACCCGCGAGCGGCAGCAGAAGCCCTCGGGCTGGCCGGGCCCAGCGTTTCACGGTCTCTGCTCCGTGCCCTTCGCGCGGCCGACGGGAGCCCACCGCCCAGCCCCTCTGCCAGGAGCGGGTGCCACGCGCCGGGCGCGGAGGGAGCCAGCCCGCGCACCCAGCCCCGCCGCCCTGTCCCGCCGCCCCCTCCTCCGCGCAGGGACCCCGCGGCTCCGGCAGCCCCGGGCAGGGCGATGCTCAGGGGCCGCGGAGGGGCCGCAGCGGGACGCAGGGGGGTCCTCCAGCCCCTCGCTGCAGTACCCAAACCATCCAGGCTGGGCTGGGGCCCTCCTCTCCCGCCGGTACCTCGGAGCCGCGCTCCTTCGCCCAGGGTAGGCTGTAATTAAAGAATGATTCATGTTGCACGCGGAGGGTCCTTCCAGCAATCTGTCTCCTGAATTAGTTTCTCCTGCGCAGAGGTAAGTAAATCAGGGCAGCTGGCGGCGGGCCCGGCCGGACAGTGTCACCCGGGGGCCTCCCCCACGGGTGATGAAAGGCTGTAATCACCGCTGCGGGGGGCTGCTTCCACCCGGCAGGGATTTATCACCGCCGTGCTGCTGACACAAACGCGGTTCGGGGAAGCAGTGGCAGTGTAATTATTCTGCAAATATAATTAGGTACAGATGTAGTGAATAAGTAATACTAAAATATATTTATTTCCCACTATTCTCCCGACTCCTGCAGCCCATTAAAATGCGTTATTATGATAATTTGTCAGGAAAATGACAACATTTATTAATGCATTAAAGTTAATTCCTAGTAAATTAGTAATTGGCTAAACAATGCCACTCAGATTACTGCGCTGGGGCTTTTAGCGAAAGAGAGAAATACAAGAGGAAAACAATTTGTTTTCTGTGGTTTCTCCCTCTCTCCTCCGCCGCAGCTGCAGCTCAGGGGCAGCCGGGCGGGAGAGCACGGCCGGCGAGGCTCCCGAGCACCGGGGCCCCTGGCCCCTGCAGGAAGGCGAGCGGCCAGGGGCTCGGGGACGGTGCCTCGGCGGGACGGGAGCCCCGGCAGCCGGGCCGGGGACACGGCGGGAGCAGAGCGTGCTGCGGCGGCTCGGGAGGCTGTTTCTGAGCCTTCAAGGATGTCTTTTAAAACTTCCTCCGAGTGCGTGGCAGCAGGAAGCTCTGGGGAAGCCGAAGCCAGAGCTGGTTGCAGCCTAGCAGGCAGCTGCCCGCACTCCTTGGGACCGGCTGGCGATGGGGACGTGCCTGACCCTCCCATTTCTCCATTAGACACCAGGGACGAGCCCATCGCTTTTTTCCCCCCTGGACACAGTTGCACAGGGAGAAGGAGGAAAGCCGGCACCGCCTGCTCAGCCCTGGCACCGCTCCTCTGTCAGCCAGCTGCCGGCACCGGGGACGCTGGGGGGCACGGGGAGCGGGGCCCAGCCGGGCGGGCGAGAGGACAGCCAGGAGACGCGAGGCCTCTTCGGCCTGCCGGGCCCGCTGGCTGTCCCGCCACCGACAGCCCCAAGTGCAGGGGCTGCCGGCGGAGAGCGACGGGGATGGCGGCAAAGACGGGGCCCGGGGAGGTGCAGAAGTGCCCAGGCAAAGGAGAGGAGGTGGCCTGGTGCTCCCTGACCGTGCTCCCTGCGGGCTTTCCCATCCCGCAGAGGCACGGCGGGATTCCTGGAGCTGGACTTGAGCAGGGGGATGACACCTCTCGCCTCGGCAGTGACGGAGCGTGGGACGGCTCCTGCCACTGCCCCGCGGAGCCGGCCGAGCCGAGACCCCGGCCGAGTCCCTGCCAAGGCCCTCGGTCCCCGGGCTGCGCCCCGGCGGGCAGCCCCTTTGGCCGAGGCGGGCAGGCAAAGGCAGCGCGCCGCTCCCACGCAGGGGCACGGCTCTGCGGGAGCGTGGGGTCCACGCCGCCCGGGTCCCTGCCGGGGCTCCCTGGGGAGCGGCGAGGCACGGCGGGCGCGCTGGGTCCTGCCCCCAGCTCCGCGCCCCTGCGCCCACCCCGGGCCCTGTGGCTGTGCCGCTGCAGCCACGTCGGCATCCCACCTCCCCGTGCCGGGTAGCCGGGATCAGGCACAGCAGGGATCCCGCCGAAAGAGCTGCGGCTGCAAAGTGCTTCCTGATTCCCGAGCCCGTTATGGAAAGGCCCAAACCTAGCAGACTGCTGATGTATGCGCTGAAAGACCCAAAATGTTGAAACCCAGAAAATTATGTAATTTTTCATGTACACAACTGGAAATATTTATTGCAAAAGATAAATGCAAACATGCATTTGCACCGTTGCTCCCGGCTGTCTGGGCCCTTTACACTGACTGCAAATGTAATCTTAGCAGGGCTGTTTGGGATTTAAATGTTGATGTCATTCCTGTTTGAATGCAAAGGGCTTCAGCTATTTGTTAAGTCCAGCTCCTCCAACCCCGGCTTTCCATCTTGTTTATTATACAGAAAATAACAGAGTGATGTATGAGTCATCTTCCCCGGCACTGGGAAGAGAATTTCAATTACACTCTTTCTTAAAACATTCACACAAAGTAAACTCACATTCGCAGAAACATTTGTGAAATGCAGCCAGAAGACCCGGCGAGAGAGGAGCTTGCTGAGGATCCCTCTCAGCAGCACCTCGGCTTGCAGCTGCAGTTAATGAGCCTTTGAAAACAAAATGCTTTGTCTACGTTTTGCTTTTTGTGCAACTGAAACAGTTGTTTGCACCATCGAAGGGCACGTTAAGGCCCCGCGTTAAGCACAGGTATCATATCCACCCACAGCAGCGCTGGAGCCACGCATCCGGGTGACCGCTACCCAGCCTGTCCGCCACTCGCTCACGCACGGACGCGCTTTCCTCCCTCCCGCTCGGCGCGGGTGCGGAAGGGCAGGCAGCAGGCAGCGGGCCAGCCCTGCCACGGCCTCCGCCGGGCACTGCCCTCCCGCTCCTTGGCCGGGCCAGGGGACGGGGCACTCGCAGGAGTTTTTCCCTGATTTTGCCTCTTTCGCATCATCTTCCATGGAATGCTTTTATGGTCAGAACATTTCCAGGCGCTTGCGTTTTTCAGACGCGAGGTCACAAACCTCCCCTGGCAGGCTGCTCCCCGACGTACGGCACAGATTGTCACCGAGCCTCTCGGCAGGTCCCCTTCACATGCCCCGAGGGTATCCTCACCCAGCAGGGTCCCGTGATGGCACGCTGCACCTCGTCCCCATCTCACATTATCCACGACTAAGATTTCAGCCACTTCACATTGTCGAGAAAGAATACAAAACAATAATAATAATAATAACAACAACAACAACCACCCCCAAACGCTCCGCTGGGTTCATTTTAAGACGAGATCTGCCAGACCTGCCCCTATTTTCCTGGCTAATTTTCCCTGCTCTGGGTTTTGTTCCTCTCAGCCACGCTGCAGCCGCAGCCGCGCTGGGGGACACCCTGCAGCCGCGAGCAGCACCCTGGGGTGGGACAGCCCGGTCCTGGGGCTGGCTCCCCGCAGCACCCTGCTTGCTGCAGCGGGGCAGCTGGAGGAGCGTGGCTGCCTGCGCAGGCAGGCTCGTGCAGGCAGGAGAGCGCGCGCCTGGCAGCCTCTCTCCTTGCTCCCGGGGAGGACGCGGCGGCAGGCAGGCGTGCACCGCAGGCCCAGGTGTCTACTAACTGATTAGGAATGACATTTGACTTTACCACATAATAAAAGTTTCCACTTATGACCTTTTCTACATTTATTCCACGCGCTCCAAGATTTCATTCAGAAAGGTCATCAACAATCTTTTATCCCCAGCAGCGGCGCACAGATGCTATATTTATCATACAGAACTGGCACTCCGGGTTCAGCCGGTGCCAAACTTCGGAGACACCGAACAACTAAATTGCAGAGGTGGCTGCGAAGGCAAGAGCTCTCTCTTCACAAACTGCTTTTCCTGCCCGCTAATGCCGCTTGCTCACTGACAAACCCGTGGATCATCAGCGCGTGGTGGGGACACCGGCTGTGATGGGGGAGCAAAGCAATGGGGCCGACAGCCTCGGGCATCCCGTAGAGGGGCGAGCACAACGGCATGCCGGGGCTCCGGCCGCTGCCGACACCTGAGACACGTCCCTCCCTTGGATCTTCCGGACGGGAACGGGGCCTCGCTGCGGGGCTGTTGGGTCCCCGGGGGGCTGGGGGCAGCGGGTGCCGAAGCCGATTCCACAGCCCGTGCGAGTTGCCAGGGCCAGATCGCTGCTGGGGGACCACCCTCGCCCAGGCCGCTCTCTGGCACCTACGTAAGGAAGTACCTGAACTGAAATCATGGCCTCGGTTACCTCTGTCGCACCCTGTGAGGTCGTGAGGGATGGACACGTTGGCCCTGCTCCTCCTAATTACGAGAGTTTCACACAGCATTAAGTTTCTAAGAGCAGGCACTTTTGCAGCACACCCTCCGAAATGAAGATTACTGGACTCGAAACAAGCCGCCAACTTCATTTAATTAAAACTCCTCTTGCTTGGTGCCCGAGCAGCGGTCCTTCCCCCCAGCCCGCTCCCCAGGCACGGCTCTCGCCTCGGTACCCCCTCGCACTCGGGAGCGGCGCGTGGTTTGTTTGGAGCCGCCCGTTGTTTTCTCGCCGGTGCCTGTGAATCACAGACACGTCGGCCGAGCAGCCCGGAGAGCAGGACCCGATTACCCGGGCCCGGCAGCCCAGCACCGCCGTGCATCACAGCCTGGGCAGCGCTCGGCCCGGCAGCGGCCGGGAAGAGCAACAAGCACAATCAGCACCAGTTAATCAATTTCCCTTAATGAAAGTGCCAGTCACAGCCTGGGACTTGGGCTAAATAACGATTTCCTCCCTCTCTTCTCTTCCTTTCATACGTGGGGGCTCATTAACCCCCCCCGGCCCCAGTCAGGGCGAGAGGGGGAGAGACAGGTATGAGCGAGGTTTTTAGCATTTGATGTGCAAAAAAGTTAGTGAAAAATCAGAGGTGACAAGGGACTGGGCTGCGCATCTGAAATCACACGAGCTTTTAATTTGGTTAAAGCCAGACCTTGTCTGTGCAGTTACGCGCTCGTTATCGAGTGTCTGTGTTACTGAATGCACAGCCAGGACGGCGTTGCCTCAGCTGTCAGAGGTTACTGTTCTCATTAAATATCAATCCGGAGTAACTCAGGTGAACTTAGAAAGCTCATTTTTCAGTCCTTGACTTAGCTAGGAAAAGAACCACGCAGCCTTCGGCAGGGGTTGGACGAGCAGCTCCGTGCGAAGCCGCATACGGCATCTCCCTCGGTTAAAGAAACCCGCTCCTCCGGGCGCCGGCATCCCCGGTGGGGAAAGCTGAGGGTCAGGCAGGGAAAGCCAGGGAGGCCTTGAGAACCGAGCCCTGCCACGCTGCGTTTGCCCCGGTTTTGCCTGTCGGTGCCCCAGGGCCTGGCCGGGGCAGCAGGAGCGACGTCAGGAGGGCAGCGCGCGGGGAGGGCTGGCGGCCGGGGACGCTCCGGCTGCGGGGGGGGTCCCCGCCCTCCACCTCCGGAGAGGCCTCTGCAGAGCTGGGCTGGGGGAGCGGGGAGCTGCTGCCAGAGGAGGGGTCTGTGCCCCCCGTGCCTGCGAGGGCGGCCGCGGGCAGGTTCTCCCGCGGGACCCGCAGGCCCGAGCCCCGCTCCCAGCCACAGCCCCTCAAGCCGCTTATGGCCGCTTTCCCCAGCCGGGAGGACGCCGAAGCGCAGAGCCTGGGCAGGGCAGGCAGCGCCGTCCCTGCAAAAGCCCACTGCTCTCTAGTGTTCAAAGCACAGCACTTTGCTGGCAATAACCAGTTTCAGGAGCAGCGACGTGCCGCTACAGGAACCCCGGGATTTACTCCCCTCTCTGCTGCTACGGCCCACGGGCCTTGGCTGCGCCCACCCCAGCTGCGGGGCTGCAACCGCTGAAGGATCGATTTGAAGCGTTTATTAAGGACCCCAGCTTCCCATGCCCATCAGCGAGCGCTAAGGAGCGTCGTATCGTGCATTGTACTCGTTTCTGTTGCACCTCTTATCCCCAGAGCCGCAGCCTCGTCTAAAACGCTGCAGCCAGCTGGGGTTTCCCCTCCTGCGCCGTGCCCCCCGCCTGCACGGCAGGACCCTGCGGCCCAGCACCGCCACGCTCTCTACAGCTCTGTCCCCGGCAGCGGCAGCGCTGGGTGCCTGTCCGTCAGCGCCCACAGCCCGGCCCGGCAGAGGCGCGGCTGGTGACCATGCCGCCTGCCCCGGCCGCGTGCCGTGGTCATTGCCGCACTCGGCGAGTGACCCACCGTGGCCGCGCCCGCTCAGGCAGCAGCACCAGGCGCCGAGGAGCTCTGCGGCCAAAACCGTGACGGAGAGATTATTTCCAGGAGGTAACCCCGGCAGGCGGGACGCACTGACCACGCCGGGGTTTTTGACGGCTTGTTTCTGGGACCAGTGAATGAGGCGTGCTGTCACCTCCTGTGGGCAGCGGGACAGGCTGGCTGTGCACGCTCCAGGGAACGGCGTTAAGTCAGTGCGAAGCCCGGGTGGTTTGTTAGGCACCGACGGCTTTGGAAGTAACAAGGAAGAATAAAGGGGATTGACTGATGGGTATAGAAATCAATAGCCCTGAAATATTTCATCCAAAGCCTCCTCCAGGTGACTGCAGAAAATGTTACATCTAAATCAGGTTCCCAGATGGCCCAGGAACCAATATAAGTTGCGTTGTTTGCTAGTCCCTCACGCTTTTAGACGAGGTGTGATTTAAAGGGTTTATGCTGAGAGTGAAGGTGCCGAGACGTGTGAGCCCGTGGGGCGGGCAGGCGGGGAGGCACGGCGGCAGAGCTCTCCTCCAGAGCGGCAGGTATTTATAGGGCTGGGAAGGCGCTGCAGGCAGGAGGGAGGCTGAAAGGAAGGAGAAGACGGGAAAAGCGAAACTCCCTCTCCTAGGTACTGGCACAGAGGGAAATGCCAGGACCTTTACGCTGGAAGTCACGAGGGACCGCGGGGTGATTCAGAGCTGGGTATCTGCATTCCCGAGGGCACTGGGCACTGTGGCCTGGCACCCAGCAGAAGCAGGAGGAGGGGAAGGGCTGGGGCAGTACACCACGGAGCAAGAGCGTCCCACACCCCCCAGCGACGTGCGGCACGAGCACCGCTGTATTAACCTCGCTCGTGTTTCTGTCTGCGCAGGACATGGTCCGGACAGCCTGAGCCCTGACCGGGAGCACGTCCTACATGGGGATGGCATGGAGGGGCGCGGGGGGACGAGCTGAAAAATACCACAGGTCTCTCTCAGCAACCCGAAGAGCCCAGCAAGAGCCCAGCTGGCAGGAACGTAGGCCTGACGCCCCAGGCCAGCTTTGTGACTACGAAACACCGTATGGAAATGGCGTTTCATGGAAAATGCAAAGCCCTCACCATCCACGCTGGAACAAACTGCAGTAGCTGGGTTGTAAAGCCCAAAGAAGGGTTTAAGGGCAGCTGGAAGAGGTAAATAGTTGTGAGCGAGGAAGTTACTCAAGAGGAGGTCAGCAAAAGGATTTCATACAGTGTGAAAGCTGCAGTGCCACAATTCAGCCCAGCCATTCAAGAAGGCAACCTGGCCCAGAGGGTTTGGCTGAACTCGGCGGCTGCAGAATGCTTCGGCTCTTCTCAGGGATGGGGACACAGCAGCAAACTGCCTGGCTCTGGTGCGAAAAGCTCCTTGTTACAGTCTTCTCCCACTGATTTTATTTTTCAGCGTATTCAGTGCTGCAGTTCTTCTTCCGCTGCTAAAGTTTCTGGGCACGGGTCCAAACTGAACAACGAGAACAACGCTGCCTGCTGCCACCCCAGCCAGCCTCCCTGCCTGCAGAAGCAGCAGCCACTCTCCCAGGCCCCAGGGAGGGACAGGGGTTGTGGAAGACGCTGTCTTGTGTCCTGCAGGGCTCCATCGGACAAAGCAAAAGCATCTGTCAGATCCTAAGTAACGTGGGAAGGTTTTTCTTTAAAAACAAACACATCTTTTTCAACTCATTCAGCTGAAATGTTGCAAATGTTCCAGTTACGCTGTGATACATTGCGGTGTGAAAGCTGTGAGCCCCAGCAGTGGTCCCCAAGATCCCAGAGCTCCTTGGAGGCAGAAAGCAGCTCGTGAGCTTTGGGTTTGCGCGTGATTTGCACCCGTCTTTTGTGCCGGCTTTTTGCAAAGCATGAACTGGGCCAAATGCTTCCAAACAAGAGCAGCAAAGGCTACACGATTTCCAAACTTTCCTATGCACGGCCATAGGGAGCCAACTTTTTGTGGCGGAGCTGCCACGTCCTTTTCTGATCAGGCACTGAGAAACTGCTGCATTAACAGCGTACCAGAACTCAAACCGTGTTCACCACCGTGTTGGAGGGTGTCTGAGGGCATGGAGACCTGTCGGTGGGTGCCCCATAAGCACTGAGAGCAGCCAAAGGCATCGTAAGTGAGCCCTGGGGTTCACGTTAGCTTTGGGAATTCACACCCTCAGCTGCGGGTGCTGCAGCAGTAAGGTGGGAGCCAAGCTTCTGCCGGCGGGCAGCGGGCCAGGGGTGCCGGCACATCTCTCCTGCTCTGGCCGCAGGGGCAGCAGGCAATATTTCAGCAGTTTGACCAGTGAACGTCGTAACCCAGTGACTGATGGACCACGTGTTTTAGCATGAATTATGGGCCTAACACGATGCTAACAGTTATTGACTATAAAATAAGTCTTTGTCACCGAGGCCTTCAGAAATCTTTGAGGGAAGAATGAAAGCTATTTTTTAAATATTAAGTGATCGATATATTGAATAAGTGACAAGGGGTAACTTTTTGCCTGGCCGTCTGGTGCCACAGGGGAGAGCAGCTCCCACGGGGCGCGGGCACCGGCGCACGGGAGTCGCCCTGCGCAGTGCGGAGGAAGGTGGGTGAGGGCAGGCCCCTCCCCACGCCTCTCCTCGACCCAGGCCGGGCACCCCGGATGTGCCAGGGCTCTGCCAGGGCACCGCACGCCTCTGCTGGCATGGCGGGCTTTGGCCCATCCCTGGCACGGCTCCTTCCCCCGGTGAGAAGAGAAACATGGAGACGCAGTGGCACGACTACACCCGTGCAGCGGAGCAGCAGCACCACGTTAACGCAATTAGCGACAAGCTGACGTTAAAAGCGCTGGAGAGAATCACAACTGCAGCCATGTATTTTTGTTACCACTCAAGCAAGATTGATTTTTAAATGGGTTTTGCATAGGAAAAGTAGTAATGCTGCATAAAACTTGATTAGCTGGAGGTTTAGGTTTCCTAATCTGGAGACAATTACTCTGATTTCCTTCTGTGTGTACCCAAGCCCGCAGCACCGGGCCGAGCAGCGGAGCTGGCTTCGAGGAATCCCTCAGAAAACCCCCGGGATGAGTGGGACCGGCAGAAGCCCCCCGGGCCGCCCCTGCCCGCCCCGCAGCCCCAGGCCTGCCGGTCCCACGCACCTCGCCATCGCGGCCGAGGCCTGCGCAGCCATGAGGGCCCGGCCCGTGCCCAGGGCCCGACGGCGCGGCCTCCGCCCCTCGCCCGGCCATGGAGCCGCAGCCGGCCCGGCCGCTCCCTCCTCCTCCTCCTCCTCCTCCTCCTCCCCCTCCTCCTCCCCCTCCGGGGGCCGCCGGGCCGGGCCGGGCCGGGCCGGGCGGGGCTGCCCGAGGCCTCACGGCTCCGCGGGCCGACACCGCCCCCTGGCGGCCGCGGGGGCGCACGGCCGGCGGGAACGGGGACGGGAACGGGGACGGGGGGGGGGCGACGACCCAGGACGGCCCGGCCGCCCGCGGGCGCGGGGAAAGCAGTGCCCGGGGCCTTGGGCCGGGCCGGGCCGGGGGCAGAGACCCCGTGGGGGCGGCGGGCGGGGGAGGCCGTGCCCGCGGCACCGGGCTGTGCTGCGGGACCCCGGATTACGCAGCCCCCGGCCACAGCCGAGCGCGGCCCCGGGCCGGCCGGCGGGCAGCCGCACCGTCCCTCGCCGGCAAGTGTGGCACGGGGCTGCGGGAGCCCCTCGGGCTGTGCCGCGGCCCCCGGCAGCGGATACAGGGCCAGCGCCAAGCGGGGCTGAGCTGAGGGGGTGTTGAGGGAGCCCCGCAGAGCACCCGTGTCCCCACCGCCGCGTGACGGGCTGGGCCCCGGTGCCCGCGCTGCCTGAGGACAGGCGGGCCCCTCGGAGAGGTCCCTGCGGGCCAGGCAGCTCGGCCTGCTTCAAGGCGGGGCCCGGGCGGCCCCTGCCTGCGGGCGGCTTTGGGAGGCTCGGTCCCGGGCCAGCACACGCTGCCCTGCCGGCAGTGCCGCCCCTCGGAGCGGGGCCTCTCCCGGCTCCTGCCCCGCAGAGAAGGGGGTGACGCGGGCACGGCCTGGCACTGCGGCGTCCGCCCTCGCTGCCGCTGCTGCGGCCGGAGCCCCCCGGGGCCGGCGAGCCCCCCCCCCGCACCCCAGCTGCGGGGCAGGTCCGGGGCCTGTGCTGGGCCTGCGTGCTCGGAGCCGTGCCTGGCCCGCGCGGGGCCGATGCGGGGCAGGCGTCCGGCCCGCGGCTGCAGCAGGACGGGCCGCGGGGCCCGGTCCCGGGCAGGCGCCCTCCCCGCTCGCCGGGCCCTGCCTGCCCGGCCGGGCTGCCGTGCTGCGGTGCCTCGGCAGAGTGTGCTCTCTGCTCGCACAACGCCGCCTGCGCCGGCGGGGAGCTGCTCCTGCTGCAGGCCCGGCACGCCTGCCTCGCAGGGGGAAGGTTTGCGTATTCTTTTCCTGCAACACCGTGAATCGAAGCCCTGCTGCTCTGGAGAAAGCCTGGCTAAAAGAAGACAGAGCCCCGTGTCTCTCCTTCACCAACCTTTTCTATCAAGACGGGGGTCTACAGTCCGGCTCTCCGATAGCCTCCTGCCCGGCTCTGCGTGTGGCTCACCTGGGGAGTCCTGTGGCTTGGGCCGCTGCGGAGCTGGCAGCTGGTTCCGCTAATCATCAGCCCCTCCCTCCCAGCAGTACTGAGCACCTCGCGCTCATCAGCCCTCCAGAGAGCCTCTGAAGAGGCTTCAAAGCAGCAAAACCCTTCCTTCACCTTCTGCAGTAATGAGCGAAGCAGGATTAGGCTGGGCTTTAGCTGCACTGCCAGCCGTGCTGGCTGGAGATCTCTTTGCGGAAAGGGAAAAGAAATGCAGTAGTAAAATGCTTTCTGTTAACGCTGGGACAATGACGGGTTGTGCTGAGGTGGCAAGATCACCGCTTCTGCTGGCTTTCTGTCTTACCTAGAAAACACGTGGCTGTTTTGTAGTTAGCAAGCTCACACGGCTGGAAAAGGCAAGAGAAGTAAGAAGCTCCCTCCCGGGCAAACACATGCCGGGAACAGCTGAGGCAGAATGCGAGCAGGCGCTGCCCGCTGCCGCCCGATGCTGCCCAGTGCTGCAGCTGCTGCACGGAGCCAGGGCCGCCGCTCGCGCTGCCCACTTCAGCTCTGGTTCTGCAAACCTCTGGGCCGCCCCGGGCTCTAGAGAGGCCTGAGCAGCCTCGGAGGTGCTGCCCGTCGGTGTGGCTCTGTACCCTGCCGGTGCTGTGCCAGCCCCCTCTGCTGTGCCGCCAAATGGCCTCCGGCTGGAGGCTTGGTGGGATGGGGGAGCCTGGTCCAGCCGCGGCAGGGGCACTGCCTCTCCCCAGCACCCGGGAGCTGCCTGTCCCCGAGGAAGCAGTGTGCTGCATAGTCCTCTGTGAGCAGAAACTCCCTCGATGCACTTGCCAGGCTGGAGCCGGACTCATTCCCTCCGCGGGCTGTGCGCTGCTGCTGTGCTGGCATGATTGAGCGTGGTGGAGTCTAAGTGCCTGTCACGCTGCCTGGGTATATGGGCGCAATATACTTGTGCGGAGCGAAGCTGGGTAGCAACGACATCTCCTTTTATCTTCTCTGCCCGAAGGAACAGAAAGAAAAGCAACTTTCTGTTCTGGGCTCTTTAATTTTGTGTGGCACTTCACTGCCACGGTGAAGGTGCTCTAAAAACCCTGGAGAGGGATATGGGCTCTCGCACCCCAGGGGCCGGGGGAGCTCCCTGGCCCCGGGCAGGACAGCAGCAATGGCAAGCAGTGGGGGGGAGCTGCTGTCCCCCTCCGGAGCAGCAGGGCAGCCGGACGCCCCAGCCCAGCTGAGTCTCCGGTTCCCACCGTTGCTGTTCCTGAGCAGCAGAAGGAGCACTGCAGCTGGATCTGCTTGCTCAGGAAAGGCTTTGCCTTGACCGTGGGCAGAAGCTTTGAGTCTGCCCAAGAGCCCGGCGACCTCCGGGGCTGGCTGAGCTTTCTGCCCGCTGTGGCTGCGGGAGGCTCCTGCCCTGTGTGGTGCCCAGGGTGGAGAAACAAAGGCTGGTCCTTGGCCAGAGACAGCTCCACCTCTCCTGGATGCCACAGTTGGCTCCTGGGGAGCGGCTGCCTCTATTTAAGATCGGCCACTTGCCTGCTTGCTTGTTTGATTCCTGAGCGGCAGACAACAATGCGCCTGCTGTGATAGTTCAAGTTGTGTTTGTTTCTGCCTTTCTTCCAGCTGAGAAATTCACTCCGTGAACTTTTCATCCTCTTCTCCTGGGGCAGGAGAGGCCACGGCTGGCGAGGCGGGCGGTGGTGAGCGGGTGTGTTTGCTGCCTGCTCATAAAGAGGCTTTCCCAGCTGAATTAACCTTGCAAACTCAGGAGGCACGCAGGCAGCCGCTGTCCCTGTCATACAGGGGCCTGCAGAGCGGTGATTTCGGGGATCCCCTCGGCTCCTCGCGGTGCTGGCAGCTCCTCAGCCTTGTCCCAGGCTGCACAGTCACCCCAGAAATGGCGATGGAGGGGATCTGAGGGGCTTGGAAAAGAGGAGGATTTGCTGCATTTCCTGCAGGGCTAGCCGGGGCAGCCTCTGCGCAGAAGATCCTCGTGTGGGCACGAACAAGCCCAGACCATGCTCGGGAGGAGGAGATGTGTCCGGCCAGCCGTCTCCATTGCCTGGTTTTGTCCAGGCGGCTGGAGAAGGCGAAGGAGGGAGGAGAGCGGGTGCCGTGGGGCTTCCTCAGCAGGTCTGAGCGCGTGCCCTGAGCCCGTGGGGAGCGGGGCCCGGTGTGCTGAGCCGGACGGCCACGTCCCCGTCAGAGCCAGGCCTGCTGCTGGGGGCAGCCGCAGCTCCCAGCCCGGCGGGGAGCGGGGCTGGAGGATTAGCATTCACGTCCCCTCCCCGCTAATAGATGGGGCTCCGGGAAGCGCAGCGCCTGCACCTGCCGTTTCATTACGCTTTGTTAAGCACCCTGTAACTGTGACCGATGGCGCTTCCCCGGGCGGCTGCTGCTATGTGCGTTTCAGTCGTATTTTTGCTGTGCTGGCAGCACAGAGCCGAGAAAGGACAAGTGTAGCTGTGTAGAGACATTCACTTGGGCTCCTGAAGTGATACTGAGGGAACTGCAGCAAGAAAAGCAACAGCTTTGTAGGGAAATCCGGAGGCGGGGAAAACGGCTGCTGACAAAGCCGTCGCGGCATGGCTTACCGAGCGCCTAATGAAGGCTGGCACCGTGCTTGGGCACCTTGCCCTGCTGATGTGCTCCTGCCCTCTCCGTGCCCTACCTGCCAAGGAGACTCCTGGCCTGCCCCTTCCGTACACCAGTCACCAGGTGCTGAAGCGCGAGGTGACCTGGTCCCTCCACGCACGCACAGTTCCTCCCCGTAACAGCCAGGACCGTGCCTTGCCCCAGGGCATGCTGTGGAGCCAGCTCCTTGTGCCATGGTGCATCCGTGCTGTCCCCTGCCTGGGGGACAAGGACCTGGGAAATGTTCCCATCCATCCCCAAAGAGCCAGAGCAAGTCCTGGTGCCACCGGCTGCACAGAGGGAAGCTGCCGGAATGGCACTGGATCCCACGGGCGGTGGGCTGCACTTGTACGTTTAAACATGCTGAATGTGGGTAGACACTGCCAATGACAGTTGACTAAATGGGGGATGGATGCCTGGTGTCCCGTGGACAGTCACTTAATGGACATACTGTAAAGGATGTGCTGCCCTGATTAAGTGACTCGGGGACTGTTCTGTCTCAGAGTGAAGACAGACAGTGAAGCACCTGGTAACTCTTTGCATGCCAAGACTTGTGGTACAAGAGGAAACAGATGGTGCTTTGCATTCACACAAGATAAGAGCAGAGAAGTCTCTTCTGGCACTTAAAGTGTGAGCTAGGCGAGGAGCAGAATTTTGTATCTTCAGATAAAATCTTCCCCCAAATATGCTCATGTTCTGGCAATACATTTAAAAAAATCAAATCTTGGCTGTCCTTACTGGTGCATCAGCCTTTGCCCTCGTGGAACTGAGCTGCAACCAGCAAGAAAGAGCAGTCGATGTCGTGGGGCAGTTAAACACTTTGCAGCCCCCTCTGAGCACCCCCGTGGCCTTCCCAAGGGCATCGCAACCCCGGCAGAGCTCCCAGACCTAGCAGCAGGGTGGCTAACAGCGTGCAAATACTCATGCAAGCCACGCTCTTTACCCCGGGCGTGGGCAGGTGCTGTGTGCAGATCCCCAGAGTTCGGTTTTCCAGCAGCACTGGGTATGGAGGTCACCGGGCCGGGGCCCGTGCAGCTCTGGCTGCGCAGCCGGCCCGTTGCCGGCACGTGCCAGGGCAGAGGTGGCTCCCTGGCCGTGCAGGGCTCTGCGGCTTCTGCACTGTCGAAGGAAACTTTGGAGCACATTGCTGTTTTCTTTGCTCAGCAGCAACCTGCAGCCCTAAGGATGAGATCATGAACCTGTGAGAATTGTCAGGTCCTCTCTTTGCAATAAATCAGCATCTCATTGCATTTGTAACTTATCTTATCAGCTTAATACAATCCTTATCCAAAAAGCACTAATCCAATTCCTCTAGAGAGATGCGTCTGATTAGATTAATTAATCTGTTTGCACTGGAGATTTTCCTAACACTTGAACTTCTTCGGGGCAAACTCCTCTCTGAACTGTTCTGTCTGAACTGGGGAAGAAAGGGGAGGAGGGCAAAGGCATCGCTGAGGCGGAGAAAAGGCCCCGGTGCTGCGGCTGCTCCCGTCAGAGCAGGACGGGGAACGCGCGGTAGAAGGGATCTTGGGAAGCGGGGCGCTGCCCAGGGATGCTGCGAGCCCTGCCGCTGGTGCAGAGCCCTGCTTCTGGCCGCGACTCCCCTGCCCCATCGGCCACGGCCGCCCCACGCTCGGGGAGCCGCGGCCGGCTGCCAGCCCCATGCCCCGCGTGGCCGAACCCCGCGCTGCGGACGCACGACGCTGGACGCCGGCAGCGCCTGCCTCCCTCCAGTGTGGCACATCTGACCGGGGAGCTCTGCAGGGGTCTGCTTTCTGGTGCTTTTCCGAGTTGCCCCACTTTTTATACATATTTTGATGAGTAAATTTGCCACGTCAAGCTAATCTAAACTCCCAGCAGAGCCCTCTGAGCACTAAAACATGATGGAATCAAAATGATGATGTTTTAATTGCCAGTCGGTATGGGCACACCTATTTTTAGCCATTATCTTCATAGCTGCCAGATAAAAGCTTTGGAAAATTATTAGGTTTTGCTCAGATATTTGCTTCATTACACCAAGATTATTGTGTTGGTCAATGGTGTGTAGGTGAGGAGCTGAGTGGAGGGGGAGGGAGGAGCAGCGGGGGGTCCCCTCCGGAGGGCAGAGCCTGCGGCGGCGTCTGCAGCCCGGGCTGGCCCCAGCCCCACGCAGGTCCTGCCGGCCTCCGGTCTCTTCCGACCGCCGTTCTCCAGGGGCTGGCAGAGATGGCAACTCCTGCAACACACTGGGAGCCAGGGCAGCTCGGGGCCGCCAGCTCTCGCTCGGTGAGCCCCGGGCTCTGGGACCCCACGCCGCAGAGGTGCCCTGCCGCTCTCCAGCCTGGCCTGCTCCCGCTGGAGGAGGAACCAAAACACTCCGCAGTCCCAGCAGCTTCACGGGGACTCTGCCATCGCCCCGTCGGCTGGCCCTGCGGGCACCCAGGGTGCTCCCGGCTCCTGGTGCCGGGGTGTGCAGAGGGCATCGCTCCCGCAGCCCCAGCGCAGCAGCGTCGGCAGTGGGTGGGCAGCCTCTGCGCCCTGTGGGAGGGCGAGCCTGGAGACTGTCCCCGCCAGCGATGGGAACGGTGCGAGCCTGAGCCTGGGGACTGTCCCCGCCAGCGATGGGAACGGTGCGAGCCTGAGCCTGGGGACTGTCCCCGCCAGCGATGGGAACGGTGCGAGCCTGGCCGCCCTGTCTGCGCTGAGCCTGTGCAGACAACTGTGCTCTGGTGCAGGCCCGGGACACGGGACGGCCGCTGCGGCAGGCGGATCTCAGAGATGGGGACGCATCGCTGAACGCCGTCCCCAGGGCTGTTCCCGCTCTCTGGCAAGGACTTAAAAATATCATTAACATTTGTATTCAGATATGCTCTCCCTACCCCTTCTCACATGCAGCAAAAGAGGTGATTTAAAATGTATCAGCAAGTGTCAAGATAACCTATGCAATTCAGAATCAAAGTGCAAAGACCAGCGCGAAATGACAGCTGCAGCATCCATGAAGTCACATGTTTTATCCCAGTAAGTACATGAAAATTGCAATGTGCTTTTCTGCTATTCAGGCTGAAGGGCTCCTTTAACACAGACCATCTCCTGATATCAAAGTGAATGATTTCTTTCATTATTCCTGGTTATGAAGCCTATTTTCATGTTATTTGTCATTTGTGAAGCAATTTGGTTTAAAGATGGCTCGAAGCTTTTGTACTGAGCAATCAGGGAGAAAGTAGGGAAGGAATAACTAAGGGGAAGATTGGGATTCTTCATCTGCTCTTGCATAACCAAACGCAGAAGCTGCCCCGTTGCAGGGCAGGGATCCTTTCCCCGGCAATTGGGTTACGCGAGCGCTCTGAGGCTCAGAGGATTTCCAGGCGGGTGGGGGTGCGGGAGAGGGGCTCGGCTCTGTGGTTTCAGCTTCCCGAGAACTAACAGCACCTCTGGGACATGCGGGGAATTTAAGTGACTTTGGAGCCAGCGACTTTCTGCAACTCACAAATTTGGACTTAAGAGCCAATCAATTGTGCAGTTGTTTTCGCACCACCAGAAACGGAGTATGGATCTGCCGGAGGAATTTTAGAGGGACTTTTTATCCTCCCATCTGCAGCTGGGCTGCTATTCCTCATGCTGAAAAGCCAGCCATAAGAGTGTCCTGAAAACCAAACCCTGTGCTGCTGCAGGGCTGATATATCGCTCACCGAGGAGTAATACCGTGGCACCAGCTAGGAGGGAAACAAGGGGCAGAATCAATTCTCCAGCAAGTGTTGTTTGATTTTGTCATAAAACCCTAATATTCTATATTTAAAAACGTAGCTGCTCAGCCTTGAGATGAAAAGCTGTGGCATTAAAATGCCACGGAGGGCGGCGGCAGCCAGCGAACGCCAGTCGATTCCGCCCCGGGAGATGGGCACGTTGCCCTCCTGTGCTGCTGGGCTGAGCCAGCCCCAAGCCCTGCTCACACCGTGACCCACACCCCGGCCGTGGGGCCGCTTCCCGTCTCCATCCCCACGGGGTCCTCGTCCCCCAGTGCTCCCGCAGCCGAGGCTGGGCAGGACTTGCTGTCCCCGAGCTGCACCATGAGGCAGAGCCGCCCCCACGCAACACGTCCCTGCCCGCTCGCGAGGGCTTTGGGGACGCCTTGCCTCTCGCCGGTTAGCGCGCGGGGCTGAAGGCAAGCCGGCACCCTGCCTGCACCGCCGTGCCGGGGGGCTGTCCCCATGGGGCACCGCACCCAGCCGGGGCGGGGGGAGCGTGGCCAGAAACGCCGAGGGGAGCAGGGACCGCACGCAACGGAGGCTGAGCAGCCTGCGTGGAGCTGCCGCGGCCACCCCAATACCAGGGGCTCGTCCTGCGGCCCCAGCAGAGGCTGCTCGCCCCGCGGAGCCGAAGGCGCTGTGCACTCAAGACCAGCAGCTTTGCTCTAAGTACAGAGGTAAGAATCCCGTCGCTTCCAGGAGGATATTTTTATTGGCCGCTCACAGAGAAGTGGCATTGCAAGTCTAAAATAGCTACTGATGTAAAAGCAAATATAGGGAATGTGCCTGCAGAGGCCCCTCCCGACGGAAACAGGTTCCATCTGCTCCGGCACCGAGCACATTTCAAAAGGGTTTTAGTCCAGTTTCAGGGATTTTGTTCTCTCTCTTTGTGCTCTGTATTTTAAGACTGAACAGAGATAGGGCGATGTGAGCGGGGGTTTATCATGCACAGAGCAAACCCCCTCTTGTGAGCGGAGCCTGGCACGGGGGAGCCCGGAGCAGCCTCAGCCGGGGGGTCTGCAGCGGGGCCCTCTGGGGAGGCAGGGACCTTCCTGGGGCTTTCTGCCCTCGGGGGCTCTTTCCTGGAGACGGAAATGGCGAGAGCTTTCACAAAACGGAGCTGGAATGGGAGAAGCCCCTTCCTGCTGCCGGTGCCCTCTGAGGCTTTGCGAGCTCCTGCTGCGGGCGCAGAGGCTGTGCTGGCAGGGGTGCAGGCAGGGCGGGCAGCAGTGCTGCTGCAGCACCGGCCCTCGATCCGGCAGCGCAGGCGGCAGCTTCCTCAGCCAGCAGACTTGTCCCTGCCCGCAGAGCACCAGGCCCTCGAGTCTCTCGGAGCCAGCTGCAGAAGGGGCCTTCAGCCCGGGGCGAGAGGCAGCGGCGCGGGGCTGAGCCCCGCCTTTCCAAAACCAGCCGGCAGACAAAACGGGCAGGATCTGTTCTGAGCCAGGGATCCCCTGTGAAGCGGGGAACGGTAATCCTGGCTCGCAGGAGGCGGATGGCTTCGGCTGAGCCCGGTTCCGCAGCGGGGATCAGCTGTTGCCATGGCGTTCATGCGGAAAGCGATGGCTGGTGCTGGCGGGGCCAGGGCTTCGGCGCCTGCCGGCCTCGGGCGGCCGACGCGGCCACGCCGCCGGCTCCGGCGCTGCGGGCGGAGAGGGTGCGCGGCGCCAGGCCAGGCATCGGGCAGCGGCTTCTGAGGGTTGTTTTAGGAGCACGGGCAAATGTCTTTTCATGAAATACTGATTTCACCAAAAAATGGTGTTTCATAAAGATGCCCTTTTTTTTAGCAAAAAAGTTAATTTGCTTTCAACAGAAGCATGAGAGGTTGTTGCTCCTAAGTAAGATGGACATGTTCTTAACTTAACTGCGATTTATGCTTTCCAAGTTTTTTTTTCTAAATATAAAACTTATTTTCCCCACTGAACACCCCCCTGCCCCTGGAATGCCGTTCCCAGCCGGAGCAGCTCCGTGGTTTCCCTCACGGTGGAGTCGGGCTCCCGAGACGCTGCCCAGGCTGCCGCGCCTCGGTGCTGGCCCTGCGGGGACGGGGACACAGAGGAGCTGGGGGAGCCCAGAGAGGCTGGGGCTGGGGCTGGGGCTGGGGCTGGGGCCGGGGCCGGCCCCGCGCCTCTCCCCCTCCCCTGCATCCAAGGTACAGCTTGGGGGGTCCCTTTGCTCCCTGTCCCTTGACCCCCTGCGTTGCCATCACACCTCCCCGTCCCATCACATCTCTCCTGGTCCCCACGTGAAACGTTTGTGGAGAGCAACATAAATACAACAGTCCCCTTAGAAATGTGCTTGATCAAACTCACCTTTCTTCCAGCAAACCTGCAATTAATTCTGTGCTGATTAGAAATCACTGCTAATGAAGGAAGCTGGTGGAGGTGGGCTGGGGCGCAGCAGATAATAACCACACTGGAGCACTTGAGAATTAATTGTAAAGGCAGCAGAAAGGTAAAAAAGCTGCAGTAAGCGTAACGAGTCAGCAACGCCAAGTGCCAGCTCGCCCGTGCTGCCCTACAGCCTTGCGGCGTCCCAGCCCACCGGCCCTCTGAGCTGGCCGGGACTCAGCGGGGCTGAGGACCCCAGACGAGGGGGCCGACGTTGCGCCCAGCCCAGCAAGGGGCTCTGCTTGCCCGGCCGCTCCGGGCACGGCACCCCGGCTTCGGCGCTGCCCCTCGCCCGCAGGGGCGTTACTGCCTGCTGCTGGAGCCCCGTCGTTGGCGTCGGAAGGGATAACCCGCAGAGCGGGCAGGGCAGCCTCCGCCGTGCCAGGGCTGCGGCGGGCTGGGAAGGCGGGGGTGGTCTGCACAGCGGGGGACCCTGGGAGCCTTCCCCTGTCCGCGGCTGCGAGGGGAAACTCAGACCTTACAGCTTCTCCTGCAAGGTGCACACGTGTAGAGGCTCTGTTCAAGATCGCATCCTTAAAATTACAACAGCCTAGAGACGAAAAGAAAGCCTCTTCTATGACTGAAAATTAAAGATACTGCTTCCTGATCATCATAAAATTGACTTCTAAAATAAGGTACTTAATTAAATGTATCCATTCTTCTGATACTACTCAAAAGAGTTAAGTTAAGTCCAGAAATGATGCAGAGATACTGTGGGATAATGTATTCATGTGGATGGTTATCTTCCTCATAAAGGCATTATGAAAGTAGCAAAAGTAATTGCATTATATTTATGTCAATTCTCTTATTTAACTTGGCTGCAAATGAAGTATTCTGTATTGAACTGCAACCCATTTTAATTTACAAAACCAGCTCTGCTTTGCTCAGTAGTATTGCAACTAATGAAAAATGACTCAAAGGAACAGATCTTTTCCATATGAATGCTCATATAGACCCCGAACAGACAGACTCGATAGATGGAGCAGCTGCCGGGGCTGAGGCAAGCTATGGGCTGAGGGAAAAAATAAACTGAGTTTTAGCTTGTTCTGAAACTTGCAGGAGCAGAGGGCTCGTCTCCCCGCCAGGCCCCTCTCCTGGGGGATGCAGCGGGAGGAGCCCCTCACCTCTCCTCGGGGCACCGCCGGCCCCTCGGCATCTGCTGCAAAGCTGCCGCCGACCTTGCCCCGCAGGGAGCGGCTCTCGGCTGCGGTCATCTCTGCTCCTTGGGGCCAGACTCTGCTCTCCCGGGCTGGGAAGCGCTGCCTCCTGCTCTCCCTGCCTGCCGCTGCCAGCAGCACCGCTCCTCCCCGCTCCCCCCGCCGCCAGCAGCTCCTTGCAAGCGAAGCCATCAAGGCAGCCGAGCGCTGGCCCGCACAGCCCTGTCCTGCCGCCAGCTGATGGGGAGCCCGGGGGCTGGTGCTGACTGACCCGCAATGCCGAATCCCTGCTGCCAGCCGGCCAGGGGCCGGGGCGCGATGTGACCGGCACGACCCGAGCAGAGCAGAGGAGCTTGTGCTGCAGCTGGGACACAGAGCCCGTCACAGGGCCTGGCGGCTGTCAGGGACGGGGCCACGGTGCCAGCAGGGGCCGAGGGACTGTCCCAGGGCACGGGGGCTGCGGAGCCACCTTGCTTGGACGGGCCTTGTGCAGCCCCATGGCAGCACGGGACGGCTTGCCTGTCCGCTGCTGCTGGCACCCAGCGCCAACGGGGACACCGTGTCCCACCGGCACAGCCCCCGTGAGCCTCGGTCTGCATCTCAGGCACATCCGGGAGGAGCGGGGCCATCTCGTGCTGGCCCATCGCGTGACAGTGACATCTCAGCCATGGCAGAGCTGCCACAGTGGCAGGACGTGCCCTTTGCCGCAGGCAGGGAGGAGGCGGCAGCAGCAGCCCTCCCGTCCCGTGTCAGGGCCGTGCACTAATCCAGCCTGATGTTTCCGCACGCAGAGGCATTCCTGAGCGTGCTCAAACATGGTAATTTATTATTATTTATTTACAAGCGACAGAATGTCTTCTGACCTTTCGGTCCCCCTGGGCCAGCTCCGGAGCCGCGGCTCTAATAGCATCTTGCACATACAAAGAATGCCAAAAGCGATTCCGTCCCAGGCCGAGCCCCCACGGCAAGAGAGGCTGGCGTGACCGTGGGAGGCTGCGTTGGCTCCAGCTGAGAGGAGCACTTAAAGCCAGCAGCACCGGTGCGGTGGGCTCGGGCAGCTGGCTCTCCGTCCCGGTGGGCAGGGAGAGCTCCCAGGGCCAGGCAGCCTCCGCCGAGCACCGGCTCCTCCTCTGCGCCGTCCTCCTAAGGGCTTTATCTCCTCTCTGCGTCCCGCGGGCCCAGGCTCGGCCACCTCCATCAGCAGGTCCCTGCATGTCCCCATCCATCTCCCAGCCAGGCACTTTGCATCATATCTGAGGGAGAGCAAAGGGCCCTGCCTGCAGCGCCGGCTCTCCCTGCCCCAGCCTCGCCAGCACCTGAAATAACTCCCTCCCCTTGCTGAGTGCCTCGGCGCTGCATCTGCCAGGCCAGCCCGCTGCTCCTCGCCGGAGGCTGGAGACACGTGTGCGTGTCCCCATCAGCTCTCTGCGGCCGTCGTGCCCTTTCCTCCTCCTCCTGCCTGCCTCTGCCCGCTCTGCCGGCCCCTGACAGCTCGGGGATGCTCTGCCCTGCTCCGTGCTTTGGCCCGGCAAAGGCCTCCCTGCGCTGCGGGCAGGGCTGGGAGCCCGGGGCAGAGCGTGGGGCTGGGCTGATGTGCGATGGGGCAAAAGGCTCCCCGCTCTTTCCAGTATGTCAGAAAAGGTTTTGATTACGTAGCCCCGGGGGCTGCAGCTCACCCGCCAAGCCCCTGGGAGCGCCGGGTGAGCGGTGCCGGGCGCGCGTCCTAAACCCTGCGTAGCTCCAAGGCGAGGGCTTGCCCCGCTCGCACCCCGGCCCCGGCATGCTGCCTGGGCTCGGCTGCCTGGCAGACGGCTCCGTGTCTCCCTCACCCACCCTCCGTTGCGGGCGCAAGAGCTTGGGTGCTTATTAAGCACATCTGAAGGCCAGCACTCACAGGCAGATGCAGAGATACGGAGCTTTTCATTGTCAGTGACAATATTAATGTTGCATGATTTACAGTCTCCTGCGTGCCTGCTCTTCTGCCAGCAAAGCATCTGCTTCAGGCCCGTTTGGGTGGTTTAGATCTGTCCTTGAGGATGTAATAGAGTTATTGAGAGGGCGCAAACATTGGCTGATTCCTATTGACTTGCTTGGCAGACGGTCTCACATGGTTGTATGGGAGAGAAGGTTTGGGACGGGGGACAGGGACCCGCTGGGTGCTCGCCATGCGCCCCACAGCCGGCCCCGCTGTCCCTTCCTGGAAATGCCACTGCTTGGCGCTGGCAATGTGCTGAACCTGCCATCCCTGCACGATGGCGATGTGCTGAACCACGTCCCCACCACCGGCGTTCGGCTCCTGGCTCCAAGCAGCGGCAGGGCCCAGCCTGGTGCTGCCCCCCGGGACGCCCTGGCCCCCCACACTGAGGGGAAGGGCTGGAGCTCATGCCGCTGGACCACCCGTCCCGGGGACCTGGCCTCCTCTGCTTCTCCCCACGGGCAGCACCGACAGCCGCTCAGTGCCGGGTCCTGCATGGGACCAGCCCAGTGCCATGGGTGCTCACTGAGCCCCAAGGCAGCTGCGTGTGCCTGCTCCGGCCGACCCATAGCCGTGCCCTGGGTGACTGCAGGGAGAGTGTCCTCACACTGCCCCTAATGAGGTGACGATTCCTATTTGCGCTGTTCCTGGTCCAGCGGTCCCCGTGGAGGGGCTGCCGGGAGACGGGCTCTGGAAACGGCACGCTGGGGCGCGCACACTTAACTCCAGCAGAGAGGACGGGCAACTCCCTTCTTCCCTCGGGCCAGCCCCGGTTTGATGTCCCCTGGTTTTGTGCTCCTCCAGCGCGTGTGCTCTGGAGACACTCAGATGAATAGAGATGAGGAGAGGAAAGAGATGTCCATAAAAATTCACCCTGTTCAATAAGCTGGAGCAGAGAGACACCGAAATCCATCATCCTGCAAAGCCATCTCTATTTTAAAGCTTGCCGTGTTTTCAAGTAGCCGGGGCCTGCTGATCCAGCGAAGCTGGGAAGCAAGGCTGACCATTTTCAAGATGGAAAATTCATGCGGATCCAGCTAGCTGGAAGGCACCGGGTGGCAGTGACCCGGCAGCCCGGGCTGGGCCTCCGGCGGGGCTCTGCACTGCGTGGATGGGCAGGGCAGGCAGCCAGGCAGGGCCGGTGTGCGCTGCCTGTGGCCACGGGGGCTCGGGCACCGCGGACCCCCCCAGACGGAGCCCAGAGCATGGCGGGACAGGACGGCATGCCCGCCACCCCGCAGCACGACCAGCGAGGACCTTGGGGCCTTGCTTGAAAAACGCTCCCGCAGTGTCGGTGCTGAAGCACCCGCAGCACAGAGGCAGATTTTGCCCGATCCCAAGCACGCAGACCATGCGCCTGCACGGCACCCACGTGGGTTTTGGGGGGGGACCCCCACCAAGCTGGCAGCTGGCGCGGGTGGGGGGGTGTGCGGAGGGGTGACCTTCTCCAGAGTGCCAAAAAGGGATGGCAGGTCTCGCCACTGCAGGTGGCAACCTCAGGGCTCGCTGTGACCGCGGGGACAGCTGTGCAGCCCCGGGCAGGGGGGGCCGCCGGTCACCGCTGTCCCCCACCCGCAGAGCCCCCTCCCACCCCCTGTAGCCCCCCGGGCACTTCCCTGGGGCTGCCCCGAATCGTCCCCTCTCCCCCAGCAGCGGCTCTGTCACATAAACTGCTCCCCGATTTCAGAGACGTTTGTGCCACCCCCGAGGCTGCCCCGGCCCGGGCGTCTCGGGGGAGACGAGCGGCTGGCTCCGTCCGCCCGGGGTCCCTCCGTGAGTGCCGCAGCCGCTCCATCCCGTTCCAGGGGCACGCTCTCCCTCGTTCCAGCCATCCATCCAAGGCGGTCACGGAGATGCCGCTGGTGTGCGGCTGGAAGGGGCAGCGCTGGAGGAGGGGGAAAGTTGTGAACATATTTTCTGCCAGCACGACTGACTGAATGACTAATGCCCTGCACATCCCCGGCTTCCGCCGCACGGCTAATAACCAGCTGGATGCAAAGCTGCGGCCGCTGCCGGCAGCGCCGGGGCGGTGTGATGGGCCCCGGAGGGTGGGAGCCGGGGGAGCAGCCGGCCCAGCCGTGGCAGGAGCAGGCAGCACGACAAATGCCTCCCTGCTATTTATAGGCACCGGGTACCGGTATAGGCTGGGTCCCAGCAGACCATCGCCAGGTCCTGACCCCAGCGAGGGCCAGCTGAGAGCCCGTGGGAGAGAGCGAGGGGCAGGGGGGGTTCGGGGGACCCTGCCCACCGTTTCTGGCTGCCCAGGGCCCTGGGAAGCTGCAGCTCTGCATTGCCCCGGCTGCAGCGCGAGGGGACTGGGGGGCACTGGCAGCATCCCAGGTACCAGCCTGCTCGGATGGGACGCAGCCCCCCGAGCGCAGCGGGAAGCCTCCCGGGCCGGCAGGTCGGCTGCCCCCGCGCCGCCGGCACTCCGGGCGAGCGGCACACGCTGCGGCAGCTCCCGCCGAGCGGCACCCCGAGACATAATTGAATTCACACTCTTGGATTTAACTCGTTATCCTGTCAAGATTTTGGCATTTCAAATGATTCACAATTGCTTCAATTATAAGAATTGGGGTGTTTAGACACTTCTACCCACCTTGCCTTCCACCCTTCCTGTGCCTGGCGTGCCAGGCTGTCAGGCGCATAACCCATCCCCACCCCAGAGCCCCGGCCGGAGGAGGGTCTGCTCCAGGGGCTCAGCCCTCCTGCCGCTCCCCTCTCCTCCCTGGGCACACCTCGTGTGGCCCCTCTCGAGGTCCCCCGTGGGTGTGGTGCAGGGTGGGGCTGGGACCCGGCCCCGTGCAGCGCGTCTCCCCTCCCTCCTGAAATGGGTAACGTTTACTTAGGGCAGCTTCCACCCTGGAAGCGCCCTGCAGACTCACGAGGAAATTAATAGCTCTCTTTCCTGCTTTTGTGGTGCAGAATTGTAATTCTTCACGGCGCTGTAAAGAGCTGCGCACAGCGGTGCAGGGAGGGACGAACGGGAGCAGGCTCTGCAAAGGGACATTTAGACTTGACCTCAGGAAAACACTTGTTTATCACGGTGGGACCGGCTGGGATAAGGAGTAGCTGTCTGAAGGCAGATGCGCAGGCAGGGGACGGGCAGGAGATGAAACCGCGTGCACAGTCCCACGCGGTGCCGGGAGGTGCTGCCGGAGCCCACAGGCAGCTCCCGTCCCCTCCCAGGGATGGGGGACAGTGCCAGGGTGCTGGGAGGTGTCACCGTGCCCGGCGCAGGGGTGTCGGGTGCCTCCCCCTGACCGGAGCTGCCCCGCCACCCTCCTCGGCAGGACCCTCTCACCGCCCGGGGGGGTCACCCCCTTCTTCGGCCACCACCCTCCAGCACCCCCAAACCCCTCCCTGCCCCTACGGCAAAGCCTTCCTCCGCAGACCGCGCGCCCGCCGGGGCCTCCTCGAGAGCAGAAACCTCCCGCTCCCACTTTGCTCCATGGTTATTTTACCCAAATCACCAGGTCGATGCCTGATCAATTTATAAGTACCCAGGACCAGCTTTGGAGTCTTTAAATAAAGAGATTTAAAAAATAACAATTGAAGAAGCAGTTACAGCATTTGCTACTTCTTTGGGACAAGAGATATTTTAGTGCAATCCCTTGAGAAGAGCTTAAACATTTCACGCCCGAACACCATCCCAGCTCGGGGCCTGGGCACGCGCTGCTCCCCCTCATCCGCCCCGCAGCCTCTCCCTCTCTGCAGGAGCCCACCTTTGGATCTGAGCGGCTCCAAACCAGGAATGTCCCTCGAGTCCCCCGAAATCGCTGCGCTGCAGTCCTGCCAGCCCTGGCCGCTCCCCGCACCGCTGCCCTGGGGCTGGTGCTGCTGCCGGGCTGCCAACCCACGCCTGCGGGAAACGTGCCCCGAACGGACGTTAAATGTGAACTCTGAAAGCAGTTTTAATGCTAAGGTCATTCGTCTGCTTTTGTTCCTTCTTTTCCATGTTGCCCCTCCCTTTTTGTGCTCTGAAAATATAAAATAGCACTGCAACACTTAAACTGTAGTCTGAAAGTCATCAGTCAAAAGCATGTAAAATATGTATTTGTAACAGGAACACAAAATTCATCATCTTGCGCACATTAAATATTTCCTATTTGGAGTTTCATGACAAAGTGCATATCAAGACATATTATGTAAAAATGGACAAGCTAAATCCAATTGGCTCTGAGTTAACATCAGTATTAGAAACTTAACTTTTGCATTTCCTAGCTTTTTGAAATTTCCAATCCATAATTTCACTGTTGAGGTAAGGTTGAAGAGATTGCTTTTGATACCTGGGGTCCCCATGCTTCACGCAGCTCCTGTTAATAAATTTCCTAAAACACGTGGTACCTCAACGCCCGGCGCTCCCCAAGAGCTGTTTAGCAGCACTCGCCGGTACTCGGCATGGAATATATTCCTTAGATACCCACAGAAGTTAGCTGCAGTTTCAAAAAGCCCGAGCCCTTTATAGGAACCGCAAAACAATTAATATAAACGATGGTGTTTACTTACAGCAGCGCTCCGATGACAGCAAGGGGCTGCTCTCGGGGCTGCTCTCGGGGCTGCTCGGCAGCCGGGCGCTGCCTGGCTCCCAGCGACGGCCGGGCGGGATGGAGGGCAGAGACCCCGCTGGGGCTGGGGGCAACCCGCCCCAGCCCTGCTCAACGCCCTTCCGCAGCGGCATCGCGCCTTAGCTTTCCGCTAGCTTCGTTCTTCCGCCAAATCAACTCCCCCGTGGCCGGGCGAGCTCTCTGGAGGCACGGGGCACCCTCTCTCGGGGGGGCTCTGTGCTGGGGGGCTGGGGGTGCCGGGCTCCAGGACAGTGCCGCCGTTCCAGCTGCCGCCCCAGCTGTGGAGCGCTCCCCGCCGGGAGCTGCCGCTCCGGCGTGCCGGCCAGCCCGCGGTGGCACCAGGGACCGGTGGCGGGATCCGCCAGCCAGATAAGCCCAGGACGCGTCTGAGCCGCGAGCACCGAGGACAGGCGTGCCCAGCGCAGGGGCAGCGTGCGGCACGGTTTGCGAGGAGCCGCGCGTGGCCCGTTAGCTGTGCACGCGCCGGCTCTGCAGAGCTCACTTCAAAGAGTCACGCTCAGGAGATGTGCTCGGAGGCTGTGCGGCCTGCTGGCTTATGCATAATGGGAGAATCTCTCACATCCTTATAAATATTTCACGTGCTCCCTCATTCTCAGCCCCTTTCCCAAAGCAAACCCGCATTAACTCTGCTTGCTGCCTCGCCTGCTCTGGCCCAGAGGGGCTCACCCCCCGGGCACGGGCGGGTGCCCGGTGCAGGCAACCTGGCTGGGTGCTGGGGCACGAGGCAGCTCGCCCCAGGCACGCAGCCTCTTACCCCCCAGCCCCTCCCCAGCCTCCGAGGGCTTTGCCCCGTGCTGCGTGCGGAGGAGCCCTGCCTGCCTTCCCCTCTGCTCAGCTCGCCCCAGCCTGGTTTCCATAAACCGGGAGCCCAGCGCCCTGCCAGCCTCCTCCCGCACGCCCAGGGGCACAGCCCCAGCCCGGGGCACGGCCGAGCCCCCTGCACCTCCTGCAGCCCCAGGTGAGGGGCCCGACGCCCGGCTGGGCATTTCCTCTCCTCCTCTAACGGAGACTACGAAGAACGGGGCTAAGCACGCGCTGGCCCCAGTGGGCGCTGGTGCAAGCCCCGTTCCCCGGCCGGGCGTGCACAGAGGCTTGTGTGTGCCACGTCCCCCGGGCCATCCCCGCGCTCCCGTGGGAGACAGCTGCTTTGGAAGGCTGCTCGGGCGAGGCGGGGTGGTTTGAAAACGCACCCAACCCTCGTCCCTCTGCTTTCTTTGTGTGCCCTGGGTGCTGGCAGGAAGAGGAAGAGATCTTCCTCTAGCACCAACCAGGTTATCGCATTACGTACGGCTAATTTGCTCGGAGGTACCCACAGCTATCCCGCCCTGTGACCCTTGTCCGTACCCAGCAGAAATACATTTAGCCCCACGTCTGTTCCTCTTTGTTCTGGTAGCCAGGCTGCTATTATCCCAGAGGGTTTCTAAATGCCAGTCTGCTGAGGACAACACTTACACACATCTGCTCAACTGATCGTTAATATTCTGCAGATTTTTTTGAGCTGTACCTATTATTTTTCCCCAGCCCCATTCAGGAGTATGGTGCCTGCAACACGCACAATGCAGAAGCGCTGAATCCCACAGCCTGGCGTGCGGATGCGGAGAGGGAGGGAGGCTTTGGCTCCTCCTCGTTCCCAGCGCCAGCGCCGGGCAGGGCCAGGGCAGCGAGAGGACAGCACTGCAACAGCATGGCTGTGCTGGGCTGAACCGCAGCGGCTGGGATTCCTCACACGTGAAGCATCTTGCCTCCAGCTTTGGACTTTGCTCTGTGTCTGTATTTCTCCATTAACCCGATATACTGGGTGCGCTCGGAATAGAGGCGGTGGGATTCGTTTGTGGTAGCTGCTTAACTAATCAGAAATGATGCTGTAATTTCTCCCGTGCGTGGCCACCCTCATGCTGGCAGGCTGGGGCTCCCGGGGCGCCGGCCCCCTGTGTACCCGTGGTGCCCCGTCCCGATGAGGTCCTGGGGACCGGCAGCCGCAGGCGAGCCCTGGGAGAAGCTCTGCCAGGAGGGAGCAAGGGCACGGATGAGGGACGAGCACAGATGCTGGAGCGCTTTGGGGCAGCATTTGTGCAGATCATCCCCTGACCTTCCCCAGATATTTCAATGATCAGCACAAGCATCCGAATATTGGCACCACAGCTCATTACGCTGAAGGAAGGGGAAAGCAGATGGCAATGATTTGCAGTTCCTGTTCAAAGAGCAGCGCCTGGCTTCCCTGACCACAGGCTGTCCTTGCAGACCCAGCGTGTCCAAGGAAAGGGCTGACCTCCTGTCCTCGCTCAGCAGGAGCTGCAGGCTGCACTCTGAAACCCCCTGCAGAAATCTCCAGCGCGAGCCTGCGACGCCGGCCCTGGTCTGCGGCGGCTCTGCTGCAGCCCCACGGTGCCTGGCAGGGTCTGGCTTTCCGGTCGTTTAACCCAGCTGTTTGAAGACAAGAGACCTGCTTTGGGGCATGTCTTGTAGGGCAGCCGCCTCCCCGGTTCTGACGGTCCTACTGCAGACCCGCAACTTCTACCCTCTCCCCTCCACTCCTCCCAGACTTGTTTTCTTGGGGCTCTTTCCAACGCCCTCCGAGTGCTTCCCCGCCTCAAGGCGTTTTCTCCCCCGCCCATGACACCCAGCGTCCTGCTGGACCAGTCCATCGAGGGCTTTGCTTCCTTGGCCCTCAAAGGGAATAAAGGACATTTGTGTCTGCTGCCAGAAGCTCTGACACCGCCGCTCCCGTGGGGCACAGGGGCCAGTGCCGCCGGCCCCGGGTGCACGCTGCGGGGCCGCTGCGCTGGGCTGGTCACGCTGGGGACGAAGCACCCTCAGACGCGGCAGCACGGCCTTGAGGCGCCAGCGTTATTGTTGAAGAGGGGATCTCCCCGCTGCCTTGTTTCCTGCCTCTCCAAGGGAATGCCGCCACGCTCAGCCACCTGTGGCCACTTCACTTCCACGGCAGGAAGCCCATCTCGGCTTTACTGTGTGAAACCGCGCCGGGGAGATGCGTGGGGGTGGGGAAACGGCCCTGCTTGCTGTCTGGCAGCACCGGGCACTTCTTCGCAGTCTATTATCTAGAGGCTTATTCAGTCCAGTTTATTTCTCCTGCTAACGAGCCCAGAAATGCGTTCACCTGCAAAGAGCTTTCTCCGACGCAGCCGGGAAGGGTCCCAAGGTCACAGGACGCTTTTCTCCAAGGCCGCATTTCGATGGAGCCACGTGCTCTCGCTCTGCAGCCGCAGGCCGCCTCAGACAGAGGGCCGTCGGGAGCTGGCCGCGGGCCGTGGGCAGGAGGGCGGGGGGCACCCGCACCCAGAGGTCCCCCTCCGAGCTGCGATGCAGAGGCTCAGGCAGGGCTGGGGGCCAGCGCGGCCCCTGCTCCGGGGAAAGGGGCTCAAAGGAACGATTTCACTGGAACCGCCGAGGAACGAGTGACCCCCTGGCACAACGGAAGGCAGGCGGCCGAGCCGGAGCCCCTTGGTGTGCCCGGGCAGCCGCCTTCCCCGGGGCTGGCTGGGCGCTCCCCCGCCCACAGAGCCCCTTGGAGGGGCAGCGGCTCCGGGCTGGTGCTGTCCCCACCGGGGCGAGCCGGGGAGCCCCATGCCCCCAGCCCCGCTCTCCCCAGGGGACGGCGTTTGGCCGCTCACGGAGCCTGGGGCAGGGGGCTCGGGCTCCGTCATTTCTCCCGTGGTTGTTTCAGACCCTTTTTGTGCTGGCGAGAGCCGCGGCGGGGGGGGATGCTCTCTCACCTCGTGCTAATAGCAGAGCGGAGGTTGGTGCAATATGTCCTGCTTCGCTAGGGAATAACAGCATTTTAGAAACCGCTTTCTCCAATCACAAAGGAAAGCCTTCACCTAGAGAATATTAGCTCAGACCCCCTGATGTAAGTGTGGTCGTTGAAATCCATCTCAACTCTTTAATAGAAAAGGTAGAAATTCCTCTGCTATTCATCTCTGATATTTATATAACTAACCACCGAGCTAAGGCGTGCTCTGAGCACTGATCTCAAACAAATACTTATTCAGGACTAGAGATTTAATCATTACTTTTGAAAACATAGTTGTTATTTTTCTTATTACATTGTAGAGAGACAGAGAGAGGCAGAGCTGCCTTTTCAGAGCAGACCTGGGTTTGCTGCGGGCATAGTCCAACGCTGCGCGTCCCGCGCCCGGCCGGGGAGCAGGGGGCTGCGCTCACGTACCCCTCCTCGGTCTCTGCAGCACCCAGATCAGCACCCAGCGCGCAGAGCCTGCACTTCTCGCCGTGCAGGTCAGTCCTTGCCCGAGCCTGGGAGAGGCTCCAAGGGGAGCTTCCCTGATGGGACGTTTTGCTCCCGCTGCCCATTTCAGAGCAGAGGTAGGGCTGAGGCATGGGCTGGGACTTGCTCTAAACGGGAGGGGCTTCGGCGTGAAGGGTGCTCAAACTCCTGATGGAAAGGGGATTTTGGAAGAAACTTCTGAACTGCAGCTGGTCTCAGATCTCCAAGCGGGCAGATGCCGAGTGACAAATGAGCGTGCTCCTGCTGACGTCCAGGGCTTGGCTCCTGAGTAGTCTCCAGAATAACCACGTGAAGGGGCTCTTTTGGAGGTCAGCGGGGCTCGCTGGGAGCGCGCGCAGCTGTGATGCTGGCAACGGGGCAACTGCTGGCTCCCTACGGGCGGCCCCGCACGTTTCCCTGCGCGCCGTGCAGCTGGGCTGCCGGGCTCCAACGCAGCCGGCTGCGGGACCTGGGGGCTGCCGCCGGCACCAGCACGCTCCCTCCACACACCCTCTCAAAGCAACAGGGCAGCATAGCAGCTTATATTAATTAGGCCTTAAATTGTACCACAGCACAGACAGGAGTGCAGTTTGTTTGTTTTTAAACAGGGCACATGTCACAGTAAATGCCAGCAGTCCCAGTGCTTGGAATAATAAATGTGCAAATAGCAATTAACAGTTGCGTCTTCTGCTCACATGCAAAGGACATAATTAGCTAGTTCCATCTGTTAATTATACCTGCCATGGTTCAGATATTCATATCCCAGCCAGAACTCATAGGAGGAAGGTGAGCTTGTGCAAGCAAAACTCGTGTCATCCAAACATTAGATCCAGCAAGCTTCTGTCTCCTCTCTCTTGGCTGCTGCTCGACGGCACCACGTGCTTGCGGGGTGCAAGAGTGCAGCGGCTCCCCTTCTCCCGCGGCTCCCGCCCCCTCGCAGGGTCTCTCCCCAGTGCCCTCCTGCTGGCATTTCACCCCTTTGGGAAGCCCCGGCAAGAGCTGCTCACTGCCAACAGCTGCAGCGGCAGAGCCCTCGGTAGGTGGTTTCCAGCCATGGCTTCCCTCAAAGCCCGTCGAGGCTGGGTTCGGACAGACCCGTGCCGGGGCAGGCGTCAGCGCCCGAGTGCGGCGCGGTGGGAGGTTCAGGTCAGACCTCGGGCTGAGACTTGGTGACTGGTGAGGCTGAGCCCAACTCAGACTGAGCAGAGACTTTAACACGGCACTCAGGCAGCAGCCTCGGTGCTCGCACAGCCCCACGTGTGAATTTGTACCTCTGAGGAGATAAAGGACGAATGTGCCTGTCTCGCCAGGCGCCGGCCGTGGGTAAGGGCGGAGACGGCGCACGGCACCGGGGAAGGGGTTGGGGACGGCGCTGAGGCTGCAGGGGCAGAGCACGAGGGATGCTTCCAGGTGGGGTGCATCAGTCCGGCTCTTGCTCCTCTGCTGCCGCTCGTCAGGAGCCCCCCGCCCCGCCTGCCCTGCCCCAGCACCCAACCCTACCCGAGCAGCCCTGCAGCGCGGCACAGCCCTGCAGCGCCTGATCCTGCCGGGTCCGGCCGCTCACTCTCCCCTCCTGTCCCACCGCCGTCCCTTTCACTCACCCTTTGCAAATGTTTTTGCAATCGTTTTTGCAAACGCATTCCACCCTTGCCTGGGCCTAAAACAGCCCCCGAGAAAGCCCCGGCGCGGGCCCGGGAGGGAGAGGGGCAGCACGCCGCGTCGGAGCCAGGAGCAGCTGCTTTGCCATTACCCTCAGCCGTAACTCCAAATTCAAGTGTGAAGAGTGCGGACTGAGTCCTGGCTCGCCAGACACATTCCAGTATGCTAATTTCAAACAGACTTTCAGGATGTGCTCTCGTGGATCTAAGCAAGCAACAGAATCTTAACTATCAGAGCTCCTCGCTGGCTGATAAAATATGGATAAAGGAGCCATCACTTTAGAACAGCAGGAAGAAAAATAATTGCCAAGGTTGGCTCTCATTTGAATATTGTTTAAAACCCTTGTAGCATGGAGATGGCTGTTGCGGTTTCATTCTGCTTGTGTGAATAATTTTGCTAGACGAGATTTCTACTCGGCACAGCCAGAGCAGTGGTAACGAGGGGTGCCTGCTAATTGCCCCATCAGACCCAAGGATTCGCCTGCTCGATCCGGGTCCCCCCCACCTCCTGTGCAGGGGGACCCCGGGTGTCACGGCTGCACGCGCTGGCAGGGATGCGCCCTCCTGGGCAGGGCCCGGGAGGAGCAGCAGCAGTTAATAGTGTGAGCCACGGAGAGAGGAGCTGAGTCTTGGCAGGGCTTGGTTTGGCTTTAACAGGCTTTTTTTTTTTTTTTTTTTTTTTCCCCCGAGCTGGTGCAGAGGCTGACAAGGACGGTAAAGTGACACTGACTAATTGAATTCTGAACTAGCAGGAGCAATGCAAATATCTGACAAATTGATTTAATTGCATTCACGTACAATAAAGCTGAGATCTAAAAGGTCAGCTAGAAAATGGAAAGGGTCCCTGGAGTGCTAACAGGAGGAAGCTGACTTTAATACACATTCATCACATTTTATCATCTAATTAGTTCACACAATGCCAGACTGATAGACAGAGGCCTAAACAAAAGTATTGATTGATTATTAGCCACATATCTATCATATTGCCTCCAGCCGGCTGTCAGAGCGTGCTGGCAACTCCTGCCCCGTGTATCAGCAGAGGGGGGGGCACTTGATAAATAGTTTTTCTATAGCAGAATTTAGACTCTGGAAAGTGTTTTACACAGACACTGAATGATAAAGATCCTCGCAAAAGCTCTCTAGCAAAACCGCGATCAAAACCCAGCCAGTCTTGTCTGCATCGAGAATATTTATGAACACACGGGCAGCCAGCTCTGCTCCGGTAGTGAGCACCCCGGCCCTGGCATCGCCTGGCACCCGCTCTGCAGCCGCGCTCACCGGGCCCCCGGGGCGGGGAGCTGCCCGGGCAGGGTGTCCCGCTCCGCTCCCTGGTTCATAGCTGTCTCTTCTGAGCCTCTCAGCAGGCAGTTTCCCTTCTGGACTTTTCCGAAGCAAGATGATTTTAAGCAGGCAACAGGAAGCCTCCTTGTGAACCCACCGTGCGTCCTGGTTATTGCAGCACCCGGGGCTGACTCCAGGGCTTCCACCGCCGAGCTGGGGCTCCTCCGAGGAACACGTCTTGGGACCCCCCTGCCTCCGTGGCATTGCAAGGCCAGCACAAGCAGCCACCTGAAGCCTGGCAGAAGCCTGTGCCTGCCGCCGGGCCTGGGGCTCGCAGCGCCCAACCGTGCCCTGGGGGATTTACCCCAAATTGCTCAGCTTCCCCCGAGCAGCCCCGTGGCGCGGGGTCTCTCCCTGGCCAGGTGCCAGGGTAGGGCGGGGGGCACGACGAGCAGACCCCATCCCCAAGGGGCAGCCGCGGTTTGGGAAGAGCAAGTCAGGGGGGAAAACCAGGCTCCTCCGCCAACACGGCGCCAGCCCCAGCCCGTGCCAGCACCCAAGAGCACAGGCAGCAACAGCCAGGGCCTGGCGAGCGCCTGGCGCGACACCGTGGGCTCTGGCGGGAGGACGACGGCTTTGGTGAAGCTTGCCGAGAGGCTGGGTGCTCCCGCTACTTCCCTCACCGACCCGCCTCCCGTTCCCACCGCCCTGGGGAAGCCTGCTCAGCCTCGGCGGCTCCGCGCTGCCTGCCGAGAGCACGCGTGAGCATCCCCTCAATGCCGCTGCCTGATCACACCCTGCAGCTTTCCCACAACGCTGTCGCTGTTTCACACGATCTCCAGCCCACGCTCTCAGGCCGCTTGCCTCTGCCACGGGGGAAGCCGTCGGCGCTCGTCCTGCCGGCTCCACGTGGGGCTGGCACAGGCGCCCAGGGCCTGCGAGATGCACGGCAACACAGAGGAGGGAGCCGAGAAGCATCTGTCCTCGGCAAAGAGAAAACCCCAGCCCGTGGGAGAAGATGACTGCGAGGCCCGTGTGGTCCATGCATCCCCTCGCAGGCAGGGATGCCCAGCCTCTCCTGGGCCACCGGAGCAGCTACGTACACATAAATGCTTCTGCAGGCACGGATGCAGCCACTGCACAGGGCTTGGGATGCAGCCGGCATGCTGGGCTGGCAGCTCGGATGCTGCTCCTGCCCCCCCCTAATTCCCCACGCTGGCGATAAACTCCTGAGAGACCCGTGCTGGTTCAGAGCGAGTGTTTCACCTTTCCTGGGCCGGGACCCTCCGTGAAGAGCCCCAGGGGAGGGAAGGTCCCGGGGGCAGCTCGGCGTCCCCAGGTGCTGTGAGGCTGAGCCCAACTCCCCTCAGCTGTGCCCGCGGCAGAGACCCTGCTCTGCTCCGCTCCCCCGGCCCCGGCAAGCACATTAGCCATGCTCCTCGGGAAGGCTCGGCGTGTATTTACTATTGATTTGTAAGACAGCAAATTTTATGAACTGTAATTTCATTAAGCAGGAAGTGGTCACGGCTCCCCCAACGACCCAGCTGCAAGACACGGGGCGGCCGGGATTGATCCCTGTCAGTTGGGCAGCGAGCAGCGAGCGCCGGCCGTGTTAATAACCGGCAGCGGGGGCTCCCGGCGAGGGGGGCAGAGACTAATGAACGACAGCCCGCTCCATGCGACTTCACGCGGTTCGCCACTTTGCAGCTTGTGCTCGAATGAGCCCGGAGCGGGCACCGCCGAAAGGCATCCCCTTTAGAGGGGGCGAGGGGAGCTCCAAAAAGCAACGCACTGAGCACAGGCAAACCAACACTTTGAACCGCGTGCCGTAAGGTTACACACTGGTCTTCTGCCACACATCTACACCTGCATTTATTTGCATTATTTTTGTCAGAACATATGGGATGGGACCTCGCTAAAGGGGCTTGTTTTTCCTTTTCCTCAGGCTTTATTCATTTGTATTCTGGATTATCTAATCATTCGGGCTTTAAATATCTAGAGTTAGAAAACAGAGATTTGGCTACGGCCTAATTCGGAAGAATTAGCTTCTGCTAAGCCTGACGTGTTCAACAGCTGCCAAAATCACATCAGCCTTAAAAAGAAAATGTCTTCACTTTTTTTATTGTTAAAAAGTGAGTAGAGTTAATAACTGGAATGGAGGCATTTAATTGGTGCACAGAGTGTACTGAGTCTATTTGTTAATTAGACTGCAAATGGGGCCTTAGAAGCAATGCAGTTCTCAGTCTAAATATTCAGCCGGAGCTGAGGCGCTGGCTCAGAGACCTGCAGGGAGCCTTGGCCAGACCCAGCTCACCTGCAGCCACGGCATCCCGCAGCTCTCTCCCAAACCAGTCCTACTGCAGGGAAAACCTTCCCACAGAGACCTCCTCTGCCTCCTTGAAACTCCCTGGCAATGCAGGGCTGGGCAGGGAGCATCCTGCAAAGGCCTCAGCTCTGCGCAGCCCTCCCGCCCCCTGCCCGCGCCCCTGCCCGCACCCCTGCCCGCACCCCTGCCCGCCGGCAGCTGCAGGCAAGGACTCCCCTTTCCCGGGGTGCCTGCGCTGCACTTGGCAAAGCCAGCCCTGGCCTGGCAGCCCTGCCGGGGTTCGCAGGCAGCAGCACGCACCAGCCTGCAGCAGCTTCATCTCCCACCGGCATTTCTTCGTTATCCTGAAACGCTGTAGGAGGGGAGGAGGAGAGAAGGTCCTGAATGCGGTGGGATGTGCAGACTCATGCGTAGGGCTGGGTCTTCAGCCTGGCTTGGCCTCAGCTATGTCTCTGACCTGGAGAAGGCTTCTTACATTCTGGTGTTTAGCCTGACTCTAATTATCTCTCTGAACAGGCTACCACAGCTAATTTATTTTGAACAAAGCTAGAAATAAAAGGATAATCAGGTTATCCCAAATGACAGCTGCAACATCTGTATTTTCTGGTACACTGGGCACATTTGATGTACAGAATATTGTAATGAGGCTGAAAAACTTGTCAATGATATTTCTTTTGTCCCTTTCTCAAAGGAGCAATGGGTAGAGCTCTCCAAAAGAATATTAATTGGTGCAAAACGTGGGAAACAGCATTCTTCTGCAGCAATATTTGTTGTTTGCTCCTGACTTTCTGCAGAGAAACCTCTCCCCACAGCAGTGAGCACCGACACCCCCATCCCGTCCCCAGCCAGCGGGGAGCGGCTGGAGCTGCCTTCGGGAACCTTCGCATCCCCCGACAAGCGGAGTTTCCAGCCAAAGACCCCGGCTGAGCTGCCCGCAGCCCCCGGGGCAGGAGCTCTGCGCTCCCCCGGCCCTGCCTCTCGGGTCTCTGGCATCCAGGCCCAGGCGGAGCAGCTGGTGCCGATGTGCCGCAGCACCCTGCGGCTGGCCCGGGGTCCCGCTGGCTCCAGCGTGGGGCAGACCATAAACCGTCAAGCCTGTTTATTTGGTTGCAGGGAAACTGGGGGGTCCCTGTCATCGGGGGCAAGGGCAGAGCGCTGGGACGTTGCCAGCCACAGCCTGCCCTGAGGGGGAACCCCGCTGCTGGGGGCAGAGGCGGACGCCGTGCAGCCCCGCCTGGAGAGCAGCAGGCAGCCCAGCGGTACGGGACCCCTGCTGCGGGCACGTCCTCGGGCTCTGCCAGCCCCTTGCCTCATCACAGGTGGGGACCCCCTTACAGGTGTCCTTCCCGCCGGAGCCCCCTCCCTCCTCCCCAGGGCGGGCAGCCCCAGCCCTGCCGCAAGCCCCGAGCCCGAGCACCCACCAGCGCAGGGACCCGCTCTGCCGCCTGCCTCGCCGTCCCTGGCCCAGCCGGGTCCGCTCGGTCCTGCCTCTGCCCGGCTTGGTGCACGAGGGCCTCCCTCGCTCTTCCAGGCGGTCTCTGCAGGACTCCCCTTCTGTCGGCAGGGTCACGCAGAGCATCTCTCTGCAGGAGACACGCAAACCCACCGCGTCATCTTCTGAGGCCGCTCCAGCTGCTCCAACCAGCAGCTCCACCATCACCCAGAGCATCCAAACCGGCCGGGAGGAAGAGCCCCCCATCCCGCTCTGCCGGCCTCACCCCCCGCACCCGGGGATCTGGGCGCAGCAGGGGACTCGCCCACGGTCAGGATGTCCTCTGCAGGCACCTCTCACGAGGGGTTCAGAACAGCTTCCAGACAGCCAAGCTTGGAGAACAATTACCTTTTTTTTCCCCGTTTACACTCATTTTTGCTTCCAGCTTTCTAGCTCTGCTTATTCTGCAGGGGGATTATATGCTACTCCCCACCAGGCTATTGCTCCAGTATTTTAATTTCTTTTTTAGCTGTAAACCCATTTTCCACTCTCTTTCAAGGAAAGCGGCAGCCGCCGCAGACTGCTGCTGGCAGGCTCAGGCTGAAGGCAGGGCAGTTTCCTCCCCACGGCCAGGGCAGCAGAAGGTGCTGGGTGCCCTCGCACCGGGCTTTGCTGACTGGGAGGGTGGAGGCTCTTCCTTAAGCCCTGGTAAAACCCAGGGCAGCGCTCCCTATGAAGCGCCCTGTTACAGCTTTTCTGTTTCTCAAAATTGTTGCTGCTCACATCAAAATCTTTAGTGCAGGCTTGACTGAGCCTCCTATTAAGGCTCAAACCACCAAGAGAGCAAATCTATACCTGGAGTTAGTTAGAACCACAAAAAAGCCAAAGCTGGTGTCTTAATAGACACCCCCCGCCCCACACGCAGTAAAACCACTAATTCAAACACCACAAGATGCTCCAAGGAAGATCCTGGCGTAGCACAGCCCCCCTCCCATCCCAAACACAAGGACAGGCAGCCATGCCGCTCCCTTTCCTTCATCCTAATTAACAGTTATTGCTTTCCCCTGCGTGCCCAGCTGCTGCTCCTTGCCCTTTGCCTGAACTAAGGGATGCTGGGGAGCAGGGTCTCCATCCCTACACAGCGTGCCCTCATCTGGGGACAGCCCTTCCCCTGGGAGGGAAAGCTGCTGCGCAGGTTAAGGTTTTATAGCTGTTAAAAATACTTTGTGTGTTCCTCTCAGCCCTCTGCGGAGCGGACAGCCAGCGACCGGCAGGCACCCGCGCTGGGAGCTGGGGAGGCTGTCGTCCTTCTCGCCTTCGCTTGGCTCCCCGCGCCCACCCTCCCTTCCCACCCGCCCCGCTATCCCGAGGGGCTGCACAGATGCAGCCGCAGCTGCCCCGTCGCCCACCACGTGCCGCTCTGGGTGCGGGGACTCCTGTATGGGGGCTGGCACGGTGGGGACGGGGTCACCGCACCCGGGCAGACGTGCAGAGCTGCGGGTTGGGGTCCTCCTGCGCAGGAGGGCTGCGGGAGCCCCCGGAGGGCCGGGGCGGGGAGACACTGGGCTCGCTGAGGGACGTGCCGGGGGGACTTGCCACAGGTTGTGGCCAGCCATCTTCTGCAACCGGAGGAATTCCATTTGGCTGCAAGCTCACAATGCATCTCCTGCTTTCTTTCACGTGGGTTCACTGGAGCCACCCCGGAGTGGTGCCGCGGCACGGAGCGCCCGCTGTGCCGCTGGGGACACTGCCAGCTCAACGGGACCGAACGGGGTGCTGGCTCGGGTAACACTCTGTAATTTGCTAGTTTTCATTTAAATTGAGCTTTGTGCTGCTTTGATGAGGGAACGTATTAAAGCCAGCGTGGCTGACGTTTTTTAAATAAATTCCAAGATGAATTCCGTGCATATCCTGCATTAATGTGGAAGGTGGAGATAGAGGCTGGGGTGAGCTGAAGCAGAAAGTATACTGTAAATTGAAGCTTGGCATTGAATATAAATGGCAAAGGTTGCTGACTGCCAATAACAGTAAATCAGGTTCAAACAGCACGAGGTGATAAGGCTGTGAGATGGATTGCCTTTTGGCCAGAGCTCGCCCGGTCGGGAGGATGGCTCAGGGCCCGGCTGGCGAGGGGGATGGTCGCTCACCTCAGCCGGCAGCTCCCGGCGGGTGAGGAGCCTGTGACGGCAGCGCAGTGGGCGCACGGTCTCTGCCAGCCCCGGGCAGGGGACGTGGCAGGGGCGGGGGACGTGGCAGTGCCCGGGGCTGCAGCCGCCTGCCTGCTGGAGGGGCTGGCAGGGAGCAGTTCCTCCTGCCCCGCAGCACGGGGGGAGCTGAGACCCAGCCCTGCTTGCACGGCTCGACACCCCGACTGGAGCTGGAGGGCTCAAGGTTGTTTATGTTATGCACTGGCTAATTTGTTTGGGAGATAACGGAGATAATTAATATTTCCTTTATGCCTGAGCCGTAACTACGCCGTCACAGGGTTTCCTGCAAAGCTGCAGGGGAAAGTCCAGGGAATTTTTTCCAAGGGGCGGCAGCTGACACCTGGAGGGGGCAGGGGCTTTGCAGAGCTCTGCCCCAGGGCATCGCCTCTCCTGTTCCCCTGGAGCCGCCAAAAATCATGCCCAAAGCTTCCGACTGCTTACCCGCTCCCAAGGCGAGCCAGCACAGCCACGCAGGGCTCAAGCCTCTCTGGGGCAGAAACCAGAGGCGATTCCCAGCCCCCTTCACCAAAGAAGCAGACGTTCCCAGAGTTACAAACTGCACCACCCATCCCACTGGCGTATGCACGCTGGGGCAGCGGCTGGGATCCGTCCCCACAGAAAACGCTGTGCCCTGTCTGCCCCACGTCCCCAGCTTCCTTCTCCTGTCCCCCCTGGGGTGGCACGGCGCTTACACCGGGGAGCCGGGGGCTGGCACAGCGACGTGCGGCTGAGGGGTGGCCTGGCTGCGTGGGGGGACAGGAGCCTGGGACGCCAGGTCCCCGGGGAGCAGCGGCTCCGGGCACAGGGAGGGCATTGCAGGGGTTTGTCCGGGTGTGTGAGTGCGGGGAAGAGCTCGTCTGCCGCAGGGGAAAGGAAATCACTTGGGTGAGCTGGTTCTGCCTCCTCGGACTTGGCAGAGGCGTGGGAATTGCTCGGTGACAAAAGCTGATTGCGACGTGTGCGACGCAGCCTCGGTGCCGCCGCCGCTGGAAACCCTTGGGCTGCAGCTTTGTCAGCCCGGCGTGTGCTGCAGCTTCCCTGGGACCAGCAACATGGTTGGCAGCAGAAAGATACTGCAGTTTGGGGGTCTGGATGAAAATTGGTGAGTGATGGACTCCCAGGCTGGCCAGAGCATTGAGGTGGGATTGCACAGATGCTCTCCTTCGCGTGAGCACATCAGCAGCACCGGGAGACTTCAAAGCTCTGCAGCTGGACTTTCGGAGGACAAAAACCCAGAAGTGTGAGCACTGTGAGAGGGAGAAAGCTCAGAGCCTGCTGGGTACAGGAGAACAGAAATGAAAGGGTCTGCGGGCACCTCGCCTGCCCGGACGTCGGGCATGCAGGAGGCGATGGGAGGAAGCGGTGCTGGGAGAGGCGGTCGATGGGGCTGGGAAGCCGGGAGCTCCCTCGTCCATCCCGGCTGGGGCTGCTCTGCCTTCTCCGAGCGAGCCCAGCCCAGGGCTCTCCCAGCTGCTGCCAGCTGTGGCCCCGCTGCAGGCGCTCTTGGCACACAGGGGAGATGCTGCTTTGCAGCAAACGCTGCTTCGTGCCACGGCAGGAATTTTAAGTGTCTCTCCTGAGGACACGCCATGCACACAGGGAGGAATCTCCCGTGGGAAGATGCAGGAGTTAAGGAGTTTCTGAGGCTTTTGCTCTCCCTGCCAGCCCATGTAGGGAAGGGTAATTTGTATCAGCAGCATGAGTGAGAGGGGAGAGAAGGCAGATGACCACAGAGAGACAGGTTGAGAAATGAGAAGACAGACCAGAATGTTTTTGTAATAAAGAAGGAACCTGTGCACAATTGTTTTCGATTAATCTGCAGCTAACCGAGCTCATTAAATTGAAATTATTTCATACAGGGCCACGAGAGAGTGCCTGTGAAAAGCTCTGTTAGAGAACAGGGGGGTATCAAACCCCGCATTGCTGGCAAAGTTTGGCCTCACGTCCCCCCGAGCAGGAGAGGCGAGCGGGGGGTCAGCTGCCTGGCCCTCGCTCAGCCCGCTGCCCTGAGCGGGGCTGCTGGGGGAGGATCGGCAGCGTTGGAGCAGGGCGCTCCGGGAGAGCCTTGCGATAAATCACCTGGGGGGCACGTCCTGCCCGCCCTGCTCGCCGTCACCGCCGTGCTGCCGGGCCCCGCGCCGCCCTGCTCGGCCTGGCGCGGGCTCCCCTGCGTTCAGCCCTAGAGAGCGGCGGGAGCAAGGCCCAGCTCTGCTGCCCTCAGGCAACAGCTTCCAGTCGCCCAGTGTCTGTAAAGCGTTCGGGCTGGCTGGGCTGACTGGTACGCGTGGGAGGGAGGGTGACCTTCTGGTAACGGCAGATGTAACAGGATGACTCAAAAATGTAGAGGACGCATTGAGAGTGTGCGGGCCCTCATGTAGCCCCTTTTCCACTTCTTGTTTCGATCCCAACCTCAGTGGGACTTAGCCATTTTTGTAGGTTTTTTCTGAGGCAGCTGAAGAAAAGGAGCAGCAGGACAAGGCTGGAGCTCCCCACACCCGTGGGAGAGCAGGCAGGCGGACTGCTGGGCTCGGCGTCCCCGCTCTGCCCCCTGACACCGCCGCCGCGGGTCCGGGTGGCCGCTGCTCAGCCCAGTCCCACCTGGGGGCCAGTCCTGGCTCAGCTCCGTGGCCCGGGGCGCTCCTCGCCCCGTGGCGGGGTGGGCAGGGGGGTGGGTCTCGGTGCAAAGGAGAAGAAGCTGCAGCTACTCGTCTGCTCAGGCCTTGCCTGGAGTGGTTCTACAGCCCCGGGAAAGGCCGTGATTGATTGCAGCCGAGGCAGGACGACAGCGCTCGCTAACCAGACCCGAGGATCTGAACTGGCTCCAAGTTCCTCGTGGAAAACCAGCCGGAGCGGGGTGCTGCGTGCGACGCTTGGCTGCAGCACTCTCTCCTCAAAGGCAAAGCGGCTTCAAGGTTACGCATGCAGAAATCTGCACGGCTTGGCGTCAGTAGTAATCCCACGTCTGCTGCTTAGGAGCAAGCCCTGGTTTTGTAAAAGTATCCCCCAAATCATCGCTGACTGCACTCTCTTCCCAGACGGGGTTTTGCCTTGACAGCAGCCTGATTCCTCTGACCTGGAGGATTATTCTAGATTTATGCTGGGATGTGAGAAAAAAACAGGACTGATCAGGCCTGGTGGGAACAACAGAAGGCAAATCCCAGCTGTCTCCCTAACGTGTCCCTAATAATGAAAAGTGATAATAAAAAATTATCCCTTTTAACATGATAATTTTGCAAACGGATTTATCTCAAACGGGTCTGACAAGCAGTCTGCTCGTGGAAATTAATCCTGCCAACCCAGCCTGGAGGAATCCACAATACGGGGGCTTTCATGATGGTGAGTCCTGGCCCCCTTGGCTTGCTGGTGCCTCTCCCAAGGAAGCAGCAGACAAACAGTCGCAGGCACTTCGGGTCCGCCGGGCGGGAATGGCCCCAGCCTCTCCTGGGCTTTGGGTGGGCACCTCTAAGACTGCAGAAGGTGTTTTTCTCTTCCAGGAAACGATGAGCATTCACTGAAACTCCGTGGAAGTGCCATTGCCTCTGCTCCTTGAGGATCAATTTCCACTCTTATCACCACAGTAATGCTCTCTGCGAGGCAATATGATTTTCTTCTATGTAAACAGCAATAACTTCAGAATTACTCAGGAAAGACAGAGACCTCAAGAGATGTTTAAATTACTGGCTATCTCATTAATCAAACACAAATGCAAGACTAGCAAAGGCTCTAGTTGCTGAGCTGGAAAATGCTTAAATTCATTTACTGAGGCAGCAGGGAAAAGCAGATCCCTGCCAAGGACCGGGAGGTCCGAGAGCCGGGAGGCGACCATGCTGATGTGCAGCTTTCGCTGCGGTTGTTTCCGGAGGCTGCAGAGCCTCTGCTGGCCCGGGCGCCAGTTTCCTGAGCCAGGGTTTGCTCCTGCCTCACCGGGGCTGAGCTCGGCCCTTCAACCAGAGGGAATCCGAGCCCGGCTGCCGCGCAGCCGTCCCAGGAGCTGGGCCCAGCGTTGCCCACAGAGTCGCTCTTTTGGGATTTTTGCACCGTCTGCCTAGAGCAGCGGGAACACTGGCACGAAGGAGCCGGGATGTGTCTCCAGCCAAGCTACGCTGCGTGCAGGTGGGACAAGAGCCATGAGAGCTGTAGCGAGGCTGTGCCATCCATCCTCCCGGGTTGCCATGCCAACGAAGAGGAGACAAGAACCGATTTAATTTGCAGAATCACCCTCTTGACACAAAATCCAAGCAGCTTGTGAGGAGTAGGGTGAAAGATGTCAAGGGAGCAGGGAGAGAGTCTCTGTGCCTCTCTGCATCCAGTGTACGGCTGTGTTTCATTTCCCACAGAGGTCTCCGACACCTCTGCTGCAGAGCTGGAAACACAAGAGCCAGACACAAGCCCACGGGGAGGTCACCTGGCTAGTCTTCGGAAAGCAGCTGGGAACCCACTGGGTATCTCGGCACGAAAGACATCGGCATGCTGCTTTGGTATGGCGTGGCTGGGTCACAAGCAGGAAGCACTGTCCCAAGGCATGGAAATGCCTTCACCTCAGATGCTCCTTCCCCATTGTAGCAAGAAAGGGGAGAGAAATGGTGGAAATTGCAAAGCCATTTCTGCTCTTCTCCCTCTTATTTTCATACCTGAAACCAGCTGGGACTGTCGATGATGAAGACTCAGCATTATTCCTCTCTGACCAGCTTCTGTCTGGACTCGCAACCCAAGGAGGCTCTTTCCCTGGAGAGATGTCCAAAGATAAGGGCCAGAAGCGACTGCCTCTGATGCTTGCCTTGCTCAGGGGCTGATGGCGTGCATGTAGCATGATATGTCATGTCTGGCCGTCCCTGGAGCTCTCCAGGTCTCCCTTTCTGACTGCTTATCACATTTGTATCATACAAACTGACCCTGGAGACACCAAGAGCTCTATGCTGTGCTGCCAGGAGCAGGGCATGCCCCGATGTCGTTCCATGGTCAGAGACCTGTGTAGTGGGGAGCAGGGCACGGGGCTTCCCGTGCCGAGTTTCCTTGTGCCGAACTGCGGGTGCCCACACGCAGTGAGATCATAGATGTAAAAAAGAAAAATTATTATTTCCTCAAAGATCCTGTGGTGATGCTCTGTCTTCCTCTGCAGCAGGCTCTGCTCCACCCTTCCTCTCCATCTGTTTGTGCATTTGCCATCCTGTGCACCCTGCTCTAACCCAGGTTAAAAACTCATTTAAAAGACACCCCCCCCCGCCACCAGACGTGTTTTCGGTGTGCCTGGCAAGGGCTGAGCTCCTGCCTGTGGTTCTTCCATGCCAGTGTGATGGATGTGATAAACAAGAGTAACGGTGGACACAGTGACCTTAACAACAGCACAACATTTAATTCTGTGTTCCTGCTTCAGCCTCTGGTGTGAAATCTGAAGAAATATAGATTGCTCTTGGAAGGGGTTTTGGGGTTTTCACAGCAGTCTGGAGCACCCAGGATCACAGTATCTGGCCAGATTATCTCAGCATTGGGCTGCCATCATCACCAATCAATATCCCAAATTACCTCTTCATACCAAAGGTACTTTGCTAATTTTCATGGATCCCCTGTGTTTCATGCCCTTGATGTCCTGTCATGCACTGATAGTTTTAGTCCACAAGCTAGAGTGCAATATGCTTATGAGTAATAGCATCTTATTGGAGTGTAAAGATCTTCCTATTTCACTGATTTATCCTGCACTTAAACTAATTCAAAATTCACTTACTTCAAAAGTACTGGAAGCAAAATGCTCTCTGTAAATAGCCTAGCTTTTTCTAAACTGATATCGCTGAAAGGGAAGATGGAATAACTTGCACTATCTATTTTCTCTTGGAGGTAGCATCACTGTATTATTTTGACTGTTTTCCATAACGAGGGCCATCGTTGATTCTTCTCTGTAGAAGAGGCTCATGGGCTGGCAAGGACTATTTGACCTTTATATCCGAGTCTTTAGAAACTCTGCTCAGATGAATCTGAAGTTTGTTTAAGCAGCTGGTTAGGCAGCCACTTTGTTTTCAGTTCACTGCACGGTGGATTTCTGAATCACAAAACGCCAGATATCCAAACCCAGTCCCCTTGCATGGGCATTGTGGGGTTTCTTTGCTTTTCTTTTCCTCAAACGTTTCAGATACTCTTTCAAGTTTATGAGCTGTCACTTCTCACATCATGGAAGAAAAACTGAACCCAGCCAGGACTGGTAGCATTGCTCGGCTGCGACAGAAAGCTGCACAGCTGGAAACGTGGAAATGGGGAACGAGGCAGGGGATGTGAAGGCAAGCGCCGGTCTCCAGCACAGCTCCTGCCATCCACAGGACGGGGACGAGGAGAGCGGGGTAGGAAATCCTCGCAGTGAAAGGGTCCGATGATCCCTGCGCAGGCATTTCCAGCTCCGTCCTCCACCCTTTCGCCGCCGTGTCCTGAGCCCCTGGCAGGAGGCAGCAGCCTTCGCTTCTCGGTCACTGGCTCCAGTCTGGAGCCAGCCCAGGAGCACCCCAAATCCACCCTGTAGATTTAAGCGGTCCTGGGAACAGAGCTAGTGACACAGCAAGGACACGCTGGACCGTGCTGGCCATCCCGTTAGAAGTTGTTGGAGGGAAAGGCTGGAGGCACGGATGGGTGACGAGGGCGGCTGGGGTGGGCAGCGTGTGCTGCCAGCCCGCCCTGCTGCTGCGGTCCTGGGGGAACCTGGGCATCACCGGCTGCCAGCGAGGCCAAGCCCTGGTGTTCCAAGCTGGTGGGTACCAAGGGCGAAGAAGGTACAGAGGAGACCATGGTCGAAGTACAGCAGCCCAGGAGATGCGAGCGCAGCCCTGCTGTGGTTCCTCGAGAGGAGGTGATCTGGGGAAGCGTGGGCTCTTTCCCCTGTGGACTGTGTGCTTTAGCTGCAGATAATGCCTTGTCCAGACACGCAGTGACACAAGCTTGTGAAAGTCAGTCACTTGGCACACTGCAGGGGTTTTCTGCTCCCAAATGAAGCCAAATGTTGTACATGAGTCTGTTCTACCTAGAAATCACACCTACAGCTGGACTAAATCACAGGCTGAATACATTTACTGTATTCCGGCACAGCAGAGGACAAGCTCAGGTCGCAAAATTATCAGAGAGGGTTGCGTGCAAATTGGAGAATGGGTGGCAAACACCCATTTTGTCTCCTGGTCCTTTTCTTAATCCCTTGATGTTCTGTGCTCCAGAGCAGGACTGCTCCATCACTTGCAGCTATGGGATGTGAATTGTCATTGCCAGGGAATGCTTTCAGAGGCAGGAGTTCTGAGTACTTGTAGGCAAGAAGGGTTTCATTTGAACTAAACCATCAAAAAAGTTCTGGCTCCCTTCCTGCTTCCTCTCTTCTCTGTTGCCTTTAACAAAGGCTCGGGTGTTCTCTGAGACACCCATGGGGAGACAGCGACTGCCTCTCCCTTCCACCTCTGGGGGATGTTCAGGGTGGTGGTGAGGATCGCATCCCACCACCAATTTTGGCAAGCACTGGCAATGTCACCTCGCTCTTCTGTGGCAGGCGGTGACCCTCCTTGGTGTGCAGGCAGCGAAGGAGGGGTAATAGGAACTGTCTCTGTGCCACAGCGGGCTCCCGGGAGGTCTCGGGCTGTGTCTGCCGTGCTGCTGGCCGGGCGAGGCTCTGATCCCATGCCAGCAGCTAGCTGGTAGCCGGATGATGATGAAACAACAGACAGGTTTGTAAAATTGAACATCTCAGCAATATTTCTCACATAAGAGAACAAGGACTTCTCATTTTTGATAGAGAGGAAATGACTTCAGACTTTGCTAAATGTCATCCCAGGCTACATTAACTGCTGTCTTGCTCAGAGCCCGCTGCCTAGTTGGTCGTATGAGGCGTGGAGCATAGTTCATTTCCCCACTTGAAATTCGGGTATTATTTGCGTCACAGTGGTTAGGGATACATTAGCAAAGGTTTCTTCTTCTAGACTATAGAAGATACCAGAACCAGGGAAGGCAGATGTGGTATCAAAATCTAGTAAATGAATAGTCATGATCACTTATTAATCCTATTTCAATCCCAAGTAAAGTAATTCAAAATCCTAAAAGAAAGAGTCCCTAAGCAGTCAGAGTAGGTGGCATGGGTGTTTCTGAAGAATAAATCTTAGCGGGAACGCACTGGGTACCTTGTTACCAGGCAGAGAATGATAAATTAGGCAGCTCACAGAAGAGCTACAGAAATGATGAGGGAGGTGGAGGATCCATCTAATGAGCAGAGATTAAATTACTGAAATTGGCAGGGCTTGGCTGAGTGGCAAGCGAGGAGGGGAGGAGGAACTGTGTGGGGGAAAGGAAAGGATGAGTAAGAACAGGGATGATTTACAGAGATCCACGCTGGGCATTGCTCCTGCCAGCGAAGGGCAGTAGATCACGGGCAGGTCCTGGGAAGCCTCAAGCCTCGCTGCTGGGTCCCTGCAAAACCTGATGCTCATTCGGGGGGCAGCTCTGTACCACGGCAGCAGGGTGAAAGCCCTCCCAGCTGAGCACCTGCTGCCGCCAGCACTGAGGCATGCGGCGATGAGCAGCAGACGAGCAGCAGGTCTCTGTGGCTGTCCTGCTCTACGAGATCAGAGACGTCGGGTGCTGAGCCGTGTCCGGGGCAAAGCTGCGGAATCGTGGGTTGTGATGCAGAATCAGGTTCTGATGGCGGTACAGGTTCGTCAGCTCTAATTCAACAGTTTAAACCGGCAGCACTGCCAGCTACCAGAAGGTCCTCTGCAGAGAAGGGATGAAGCGAGCGAGGTGACAGTGTCTTTGCTCCACGGCCCAAGCATCAGTGTGCGATGGAGAGGGAGAGCATCTCGACCGGTAGGGCTCTGGGCTGGGGCTCAGGAGGAGCTGCACCCCCTTGGACACGCGGCTGCAGAGGCCGGGCTGGCCGTTCCCTCTCCAGGCAGCCTGTCCGATTGCTATGGTAACACACAAGGAGCACCTCAGAGCCCGCAAGAGCCAGCTACCCGAGGTGGAGCTGGGAGGCTGGCACCACTGTGCTGATTCAATGGCATCTTGCCATAGAGCATCATCCCTGGCCCGCGAGCCAGCGCAGGAGATGTCCTGCGTCGGAGGGGTGATGCTGCGCAGGGCTGCAGCACGGTGGCCCAGCACACTCCTCGGGCAACCAAGCCACCCAGCCGGTGCGTCCTTGTCTGGGAGCGGACCGTGCAGCTGGTGAAGGGCGTTTTAGGAAGCACAGTGTATGTTGGCAAAACACTTCTAATCCGGCCTCCTGATGCAAAGCTGGCAGCAGGCTGTGCTGCGGATGAGCCGTCCAAGGCCCTGGGCTCTGCGCTGTTTGGTAGGTACGTCCCACTCCTTCCCAGTTCAGGATTTGCCTCAGTGCTGTAGCACCCAGAGACTCTTCCAGCACCAAGTGAGCAGGGCACCAGCAGCATCAGTGCAGGGGCTCAGATGGGGAGGTGGAGAGGCCAGGCGGTCTCCTGGCTGTCCTGCTGATCTCTCATCCTTGGCTGGCTGGCTGCATGATGTCATGATGGCTCAGAATGAGCTCACTGCAGCCAGCAGCGTGGCAGTCCATGTCAGCGGCAGGACACATCCGTGCTGTGGTCGCAGCTGCCCTGGAGGCAGCCCTGTCCACAGAGCCGCAGTGTCGGCAGCTGGGGCCAGCTCTCTGTGTGCCGCGCTGCCAGCCTCTGCGAGCCTCCGGCCCTGAGCACCGAGACAGAGCAGGGCTATGCCGTGCCCGCGCCGGGGCTGGGATGCAGACAATGTGCCTTCCAAGACTGGGACCGAAGTCACTCTGTGACCACAGGTGAATCTCTTCCTCCCTCCTTGCCTCAGTTTCCCTTTCTGTAACCAAGCAGTGATGTACTCGGCCACCTTGCAAATCTGAGACTGCTTCTCTGCGACTGCTGCCTTCCCCTTTCCTACCATCACCACTACTTTAGCACAGGATGGAGACAGCCAGCTAACACCATGTTCAGTGTGGCTTTGCCATGTCATCCTGTCGTGTGATCAGCGAAGGGCTTCCTTTGCAAGCGCTGGTCCTCATTCTGCAAGAGCCAAGATTAGAACAGGAGATTATCTCCTGATAACGTGCAGATAGAGCCACTCAGCCACTTACTTACACTGAGTAAGTACATGACAGATGGGATAGGTCCTGCAATACCCTTCCTACAGGGATCACAGCCTGCTCCCATGCTCATCAGTGAGAGTGAGGGCAGGTGTGAGATGAACTGGAGGCTTTGGTCCTGAGCAATAAGTGGGGCTTGCAGAGTAGGAGCAGGTTGCTCAGGAGCAGCGGGAGGTCTGAGCCTCTGGCCATGGCAGAGCGTGACCTCGATGCGCGGCCCCCCTTAGCGGGACACTCGTCAGGCTGAGCCCCGCGTAGCCTCGCTGCTTGGGGCCGTGTCTCTGGGGGTGCCAGCAGCCCCAGGCTGTCCTTGCTGCAGCGTGGTGGCTGCAGCCTTCGTGCTGCTCCATCCGCATCCCCTGCGGACAGGCTCCTCCGCGAGGAGAAGCAAGGCCAGCTCTCCCCATAGTGCCGCACGGATCCAGGCCGGCAGCAAGCTGCTTGTAGGAAAAGCGAGGGGGTGCAGGGAGAGCCCCACCACTGCAAGCATGGGGAGGATTAGAAGGAGCAGATACGTAATTCAGGTGTTCAGCAATGGAAGGAAAACTCCTGGCTTCAATCTTTTCACAGCTTTCCTATGGGCTGGCTTATCAAAACAGTGACAGCAGAAACAACAGAGCCCAGAAGCCCCTGCTTCCCCCACCGTTTGCCACAACTTCTCCGATTGCTCGTACGGTTGAAGCCAGGGGCCTTTACAATTGTTGGCCGTGCGGGGTGTATGGAAACAGACTTTAAGGGCTGGTGGGACTTTGAGGGACCACCTAGTTCATTCCTGTGCCTGTGCCACCCGTGTCTGCCCCTTGTCTAACCTCTTCTGTTGCCTCTGCCAGCATCCACCTCAGACTGAATGGCTTTCCCTCTGGCTGCGTTTTCAGGACTATTCACTGTATAAATCATGTACCACAACATATTTGTTGCACATACACTTTTCCAAGTCTAAGAGCTGTTCCTTTTTTTATAGCAACTGTGAACAATGCATCAGTGAAGCAGGGGCGTTGGTTTCTGAGCAGCTTGCCCAGAGATGCTTTTCTTCCACCTTTTGTTAATTTTAGGCAAGGAAGATGGGTGTAGGTTGCCAGGCTGTATAGTTTAGATCACTGGAGCCACTACTAAAAGCCATCAGAACAAACACTTATTCTAAACCTGAAGCTGTTTCCATGAATGGGAAAATGCTTTGATAGTGTAGAATTCTACTGCAAAACATCTTGAGTGCCTTCTTGGACTTAGTTTAAATGTCATTGCATTTTTACAGTTCATTTTCTATTCAGTATATATTTACAAACTTCATTCATTCCCTGAAGTAGGTAGAGCACCGTGTGAATTAATCTACCTCTTTTCAAGGTGTTTCACTGCTTCTGATGACAAGTAAATAATGAGGAGGAATTATGGGAGGTTAACCTCTGAAGTTTTCTGAAAAATGTATCTCTAGTGTTTGTAAAACTCAGGAAATAAGGTGATAATCTCTGGAAGCTTACTTCTTAGCAGAAGCAATAATTGGGATAGCGGCATGTAGAGATTCACAGGCCAGAGACTTTCCTGTGGGGACCGCATCCCCAGCTTACAGCCTGGCCCAGTAGGACCGTTTCTTTCAAAAGACTTCCAGTCACAGTGCAAAGCCTTCCAAGAGAGGTGACCTGCCATATCTCTTCACAAATTATTACAAAAGGAAATTACCGTCCCTGTTAAAATACATACTTTTCATCTCACTCAAATGTGTCTAATTCCAGCTTCCCATCAATGGGTCTTGTTAAGCCTTTGATAGATTAAAGAGCCCTTTCCTGTCAGAGGTCTTCTTCTCAGATTGGTTCTTGTGAATCACAACAGGAACGTAGAACTGGAAGGGACAGCTTGGGCCATCAAATCCCATTTCCCTGCAATTGCTGGCAACCACGTTATAAAGTCCATTTCAAACTCAATCTTAAAACTAATTGCATGCCTTGCCCCCAGTACTCCTCTCAGGAATCTGTTCCAGAACAACATTTCTCCCACAGTTAGAAACCATCTGATTTCTAGCCAAAATATATTTGTGCCAAATCATACCTCTTTGTTTTTGTGCCAGCACTGCCTGTTATCTGAGGCCACTTTCCTCCTTCCTTGGTGCTCATCTGCTTGTGCGTTTAGAGACCAGGGACACGCTCCCCAGCCCTCCTCTCGCTTGGCTAAATATGCTCAGGTCCCCTCAGACAGGCTCTTCAGTCTGGAGGTTGTCCTTGGAGTCTGGCTCTGCCCCTGTTCCTCTCCCAGTTTATGTTCCTGGAGCAGAGGTGATGAGAATGGTGGATGTTCCCATGGCTAAACAGAGAAGGAGCCAGCCCTCACCTGTCCCTGCCTTGGAGCGGAGTTCTGCTTCCCTTTCATGAGCCAGGCCACCAGTCTTTGCACAGCACCAACCAGGGGTGAGAGACCCTTGTGCTGCTTGGAGGTGCAGCAACATCTCAGAAAGGGCTCTCCAGTCTATTATGTGGGAAAAACGGCTCTAATTAGAGTCTTGCCTTTACTACGTGCAGAGTCAGGCCCTACCAGCTGCTGCAGGGAAGGGCTCCCAGCTGCCTGCCATGACTTACTGTCACACGTCCCCATAACCAAGAGTTTGGCGCGAATCTCAGCACTGCTGTCCCTCTGGAGATGAGAGCATCACACGCATGTCCCCCAGGCTGGGACAGCCACAAGTCACACTAAATTATGGGGACTTAAAAGAACCTGCATCTGAGGGGAGGCTGCTCCACGGCTGCCCACTACAGAGTTCTTCCACTTTTCTCCAAAGCAACTGGTCTTGATCCCTGCCAAAACATGGGGCATGAACTAGATGAGCCACCAGACTGACCTCTCCTGGCAAGTCCCACGCAGGGCTAACAGCACCAGTTGGCCTCGCTGGACTGGACACTTACTGGCTGCTCGGGAAGCACTCTTATTGCTAATTAATGTGACTAGAAGTGTGCAGGTATGCAGTGTAAATACATGAGCCTTTAAAAGCAGAACTGTCAAATAAGGTGTTACACTCCATCAGCTCCTATTGCATCCACTGGCTGAACACCACCAGACGCCTGGATAACACTCAGATCTGCTCATGGATGCGTTTGACATCCATGCAGGAGAAATACACATTCTATGATGAATAAAAAGAGCCAGAGCCCAGGCAGCAGGCATTTAAGGCTAAACCATTTGTTTTAGAGGGCTTTACATTCTGGTTGTAAAATTTCCTCTGGGCTGGAAGCTGGTGCCCGAGAAGAAATAGTCTTTCCGTTATGTATGATTTGCCTGCAAATCCTATTAGTCTTCTGTGCAGCACATCACAGGAGAAGAGACACGAGGATGTCAAACCAGGGCATTTTGCTAAGCACTGCGGTTTAGATGTGTGCTCAGTATAAGAAAGACCAAAGCACTGCAACTCTTCATTAAATGGTGTCTGTTTTGAGGTTTATCTTATATTGTTGGAACTGAAAACAATGTCTTTTTTTGTGTGTGTGTGTGTGTGTGTGATATTGGAAAACTCCAGAGCAGGCTTATTGACGCCAGCAGACTCTGTGGGTTCTCCAGTTTGGAATAAATGTATCTCCATGTATGAGGAGGACTCATCTCTGTCAAGGTAAATCTATACATATTATAACAGTTATGTGAAAGGACATATATGTGAGCTAAGCAGAGCAGCAGAGCGAACCCACTCTGCTCAGGGCTTCCCGAGAACGCCAGTCTGTCCCCGGTCCTGCAGCATGTGCTCCCCTCCACCATGGCCCAAACTGCACCTGCTCGGGACTTTCATTTAAGGTTCAAGTCTGACTGCTAAATTTGCAGCGGCCTTTCCCTGGGCTCAGCCTGTCCAGGGCAGGGACCGTGTGCCTCCCCGGTGGGCTCCGCAGAGCTCGAGGGGCCACCCCCAGGCCGAGCGCCCGCCGCCTGGGCACGGGCTGTACAGCCTCCTTTGAGCAGCAGGGCAGGAAGCTGTGAGTGAGGGATGCGAGGCTTTGCTTCTGTCAGTTCAAGTTAGTCCCTTAACATTCACATTACCGTAATGCAGTTGAAAAGGAATCCACGAGTTACAGGAAATGATTTACAGGACACAAGACACTGCATTTCAGAGGTCTCATGTGTACCATAAAAAATATATTATGAAGGAATAATCTCTATCGGAACTGGAGCTGCACAGAGAGAACACATGTCCAGCTGAGAGCAGCATTGAGCTTTTGCTCATTATGGGAAAAGTCTGTGCTCTTCCTCTTTTTCGAAGAGTATTTTTCTCAGCTCTGGGTGTCTAGTTAATATCGGCACTTAATTTTTTTTTCAAATGTTGCTTTTGCCATGAGACCAAGCATAGCTGAGACTCCATGAGACTAAGCATAGCTCCGAGCACGTTGCTCTGAGGTGTCCCCTGCTAAGCTTCACACAGTAACAGCAAGATTTGGAGCAATCCCTGGACTTCCCCTGTAAGATCTAGGCCATGGCTCGTCAGCTGGGGGAGCATGAGGGAGCTCTGCCAGCTCTCTCCCATCCAGCCCTCGCCCAGAGCACCCCTGCATGGTGGGATGCACAGCTCTGCAGTTTCCCAAAGCGGAGGCTAGTGGAGAAGGGTCACTGCGTCCAAATACTCCTTCTGCTCACGGGCAGGATGAGGTAGTGAGCACTCACGGCCATGTGAGGCTGGAAATGCACTCTGCACTTTTCCAGCGCTCACTCAGAAGCCCAGCTGTGGCCCTCGTCTGTGTTAACATGCAGCTGCTCTGCAGCTTTTGCCACCCGGATCAGGTGCTGGCTCTTTGGGTGATCTGCAGCATTCAGATGGTGCTGGTGGTTTGGGGGTAGCAGTTCAGGTGCAAAAGGTCAGATTGCTGCTTGTTCACCTGGGAGGGATTTAGCAAATGGCTGTGTTCCTCAATTCATCTCTGTACCACGGGGATGCCAGCACTGTTCTGCTGAGGGGGACCATGGTGGCCAGGATGCCAAGAGCTGTGATGTGCCTCAATCCCACAGGGCAACACCTACGAGGGAGACACTCCTGGGAGACCCCAGAATGAGGGATAGGAGGAAGCTGAGAGACACTAAAGCATTTCTTCCCCTCACAAAATCCTTGCTAAAGCCAAAGCTGAGAACTGGAGGTGGGAAGTGCCAAAATGTGGAGCTGGGAAGAGGTGGTGGCTGCTCCAGAAAAACTGAGGGAGGAGGGAGGCTCTCAGCCCCAGCCTGCTCCACCGAGGCTGGGGAGAGAGTTCCTGGAAGAGTAGCGTGCGAGGGTGCAATTGGCCTCACCTACCAGTGCAGCTCCTGGCACCTAAACTATGAACCCTCCATGCTCCAAATGGCCCTTAGCTCCGCTGTACCAGCAAAGACGCTACTGCCCGCCCCCGCCCACAGTCTGCCACCTCTCCTCAAGCTCCCAGGAGACAGCAGGCTGCCCTGTGAAACCTATCCACTCTGCTCCAGATCCTCAGAAGGCCAGAGCCATGGGGCCTCGGCCTCGCTGCATGGGGCTGTCCCAGAGGACCTGTTTGGACGTTCCTCTTCGGGGAGCTGGAGAACTTGGGCAGGAGCCATGGGCTGGGGGCAGTGGGGAGAGAGGGTGACAACACAGAGTATGTTTTGCGGGGGGCTGGAGGGGAGCAGGCTGGGACAAGGGGTCAAGGAGCTGTGGCATGGCGACTTCTGCCGAGGGAAAGGAGAAGGATTTGTAGAGGATAGCTGGCACTGCCTCTGCCCTTGGGGGCCCGCGCCCTCGCTGCAAGGGGAGTGCTGGCAAGGGGTGGACGTGGCGCAGCGGGTGGATCTGGGGAGCAGATGGGGCGGGCGGGGTGTGAGGCTGCTGGGGGCTGTCCCCAGCACGCCGGGGGTCAGCAGGGCTGCAGCCAGCCGGGGCCTGCCCTGGCGAGCGCTGCCCGCGGCGGGGCTCCCTGCTCTCCCCGCGCCGCCCGGAGGCCGCTCCGGCGCCGCCCGCCGCTGTCCGCGGTGCTGACCGGCCGCTGTCCCCGCGCTGACCGGCCGCTCTCCGCGGCGCGCCCGGCGCTGCCCCCGGCGCTGCCCCCGCCCGGCCCGGAGGTGCCGGCGCGGCGCTCGGCGGGGCCCGGCGCGCTCCCCGCGCTCTCGGCGGCGGCGGCGGCGGCGGCGGCGGGGGCGGGCCCTCCCCGCGCCGGGAGCGCGCTCCCGCCTCCCACCCGGCACAAAGTTTAGCAGCAGGAACTCGGGCGGCAACAGTGCGGAGCCGGCGGCACCGGGGCGGCACCGGAGCGCAGCCGCGCTGAGCCCAGGCGCCCCGGTGCCCGGCGGGGGCCGGCGGCGACCGTGCCATGCGGGGCTCCCCCCCGGCGGCGGCGGGGCGGGAGGGCAGCGGCGCCCCATGCGGCTGGGGCGGCCGGGGCGGCCGGGCGGCGGCTGACACCATGTGCGCCCGGTGCCCGGGGCGAGGAGCGGGGAGCAGCCATGTCCCCCCCCGCCCAGCCAGGGGTGCCGGGCGGGCGCGGCTCTAAGGTGCCCCCGGCGCGGAAGCTCCTCTGCATGTGCAGCCTCTCCCTCTGCCTCACCTACCTGTGCTACAGCCTCATGGGGGGCACCGGCCCGGGCGCCCTGCGCTCCCCGGCCGCCCTCTCCGGCACGGCGGCCCCGCGCTCCCCCGCCGCGCTCCCCGGCACGGCGGTCCCCGGGGCCCCGCGCTCCCCCGCCGCGCTCCCCGGCACGGCGGCCCCGGCGGCCCCGCGCTCCCCCGGCAGCCCGCCGGGCAGCTCCGGCGCCCCGGGCCCCTCCGCGGCTCCGACGCGGGCCTCCAACAGCAGCCGGGAAGGGGCGGCGGGCGCCTGGCTGCGGACGCCGCTGGCCCCCGGGGAGGTGATCACGGCGCAGAGCGGAGCCTTCGAGAGGGACCCGCAGGAGTCGAGCACCACGGACGAGGAGCTGAGCCGGGCCGGCAGCCCGGGGAGCCGCGGCGGCGGCGGCAGCACCACGCCGGACTACGGGGAGAAGCGGCTGCCGCAAGCCCTCATCATCGGGGTGAAGAAGGGGGGGACGCGGGCGCTGCTGGAGGCCATCCGGGCGCACCCCGACGTGCGCGCTGTGGGCACCGAGCCCCACTTCTTCGACAGGAACTACGAGAAGGGGCTGGAGTGGTACAGGTGAGGGCGCGGGGGCTCCGGGCGCGACCCGCGGGGCCGCCCCCGCCGCGGCGGGGGGGGGGGGACACACGTGTGTCCGTGCGCGCCGGGGCGGGGGGTCCCGGGGGTCCCGGAGAGCCGCGGGGCGGAGGGTCCCCGGCCCCCCCGGGTGGCCCCGGCAGGTGGCTGGAGCCCGCGGAGGGCCCCGGGCGATGGCGGGGGGGGGCCGCGGCGGGTCCCGGGGCCGCTGCGCGGGGCCGCGGCGGGTGTGGTGCGCGGCAGCCGGACCGCGCTGTCCGGGCAGGCCGGGCGATCGCGTGGGTGCCTCGCCTGGCAGCTGTGCCGACTTAAAATGCGGTGTTCTGCTGGGAGCTGGCAGAAAGCGTGTAAAAACGTGCCTCTTCGGTAACTCCCGTGCACAGAGTGCTTGAGCAGACCGTAGCGGTTCAGCCGCTCTTGGTGTAAAAGACGTCTAAATAGGTCAGTAATTAATAATTACTGAAATAAACAAGAAGGCAAGTTGTTCCAGGTGATGCTAGGGGCTTTGAAGTGAAGAAGGATGCCTGCTTTCATACAAGCTGCAGGGTTTCCTTCACAAATACGATTTACTCTTTATTCAACAAGTTCCACGTCAGAAAGTTTTTTCCATCGACAAGATCTAATTGCATTCGTGAAGAAGTCTCTAAACGTTGTTGTCTGACATAGGGTAACATTTTAAGGGAATCTTATGCTAAAAGTTCTGATTATTAGAAAATACTGGACTGCAGTAATGAAGTGCTAAGTGCCTTGGCAGGTTTAGGAAACCAATGAATTGTGGTGGCTCAGGGTTTCTCTCTCTTTCTCTCTCTCCCTCTTTAAAAAGCTCAAAACTAAAAAGAAAGCAGTACATCAGTGGAACTTGCAAATTACTGGTAGTTCTTTAGTTTATGGCTAAAAGCGACCCATACTAGTTTATAAGAAATAGACTGTGGCTAAGCTGATAAAGTTCTGTCTTTTTGTGCGCTTAGTATGGTAGTTGTTTAGCTGCTCTGAAAAAGGAAGGTAAAAATAATTAGAGGCAGCCAAGTTAGTTACTGCTTGGATTATCTGGTCACTCTTTATTAAAACAGAGTACACAGTCTTCATGTCAATCGCATTTAAATGTGAGGAACTCCAGGCAAATTTGTGTCGCAATTGTGGAAACAGCGTCTTTATAACACTTATTTGGTGTAGCATCCACTTGGCTTTGTTAAAATGCTGAGGGATTTTCTTGAGGGACTTCAATAAAGTGGAGATCAGCACTGGGAACACGCATTTGTCTCTGAGAGTGTTTTCAGTGTGCTGTACCAACGTGGGGAAGGAATAAAGGATTGGCTGTGGTTATTGTGTTTATATATATAATTTCAGACATAGTATCTTATTTTACTGAATTCTCCTGCAGGAAAGGCTTGTCTTGAAAAACAAGTTTAGAAACTTGCTGGAAGAGGCTAGAAAGTGTCATATAAAAAGGTTTGGTTTTATTCAAAATGGGCAGAAGAAGATCAAGCACTGAATATGGCAAGCAGCTGCTTTTTCATCTTTAAAGTCATGCTACAAGAAAAGGGCTAGACAGTGGGTGTAACTCCCCTCGTGGAGTAAAAGGCACACACAGGTTTTCATTTGCAGAATGCATTTTGGTATTTTTCGTCCCTGTAGCAGCTCTGTGGTTTGGTTAGCTGGTTTCTAGCACTGATGCTGTGCTGCACTGGTAGAGAGGTGGGAGAAGAAAAGGTTGGGCCAGAGCTGATTTGTGAGGGTCCTGGGCAGAGCAGGCTGGGGGATGGATTCTCTGGTCATGGGATAAATAAATGATGCCGCTGCTTAATTGCCATTGTGGCCCTGAGGATTTGCCCTGATTGTTTAACCTAAAGCCATTTTCACACCTGCCCAACCCAAAGAGCACTATTCTCCTTTCCCCTTGCAAGTCTTTCAGCCTTGCTGGGACAGGACCCCAGGTCGCATGGCGCTGGCGATCCGCGCCTCCGCGGGAGCGACGGGTTTCCCCTGGTGCTGTACTGGCACCGGGCTGTTGTCGCGGACCGGGGGGCTGGCACGCTTGGTGCTGTACAAATACGAAGCAAAAATGGAGGTGGGGAAAGATCGCCATCCGCACGAGCAGCTATTTCTTCCTGACCTTCTCTGAGATGAGCTGATTGAGTGCACCAGGAAGGCTGGCTGCTTGCAGCTGTGTCCCAGGTAGAGTAGTAATTGGAGATTTTTCCTATCCACAGCAATGTCAGTTTTCTTTAAGCCAAGAAGCAACTATTGAAGTGTTTATACCAGCTTCTCCTTACAGTGACTTCTATCACTTGTTTGTATCTTGCATATAACACTTCTTTTTATGCATTATAAACTGTTAGCTTTTAATACTGTCAAGTTTTTTCTTCTGTAGTGAAATAAGGCAACAGCAGATTCCTTGCTTTGTCATTCAGTACTGAGAATGTATCCTAGTCCGGCAGAGCTGTAGGGAAGAGAAGCAGTTTCCCCACCTTAGTTTCTCCGCCTGTAAAATGGAGACAGTACCTAAACGCTACCGTTTCTTTTGCGTGTGTCCCATGCTGCGTTATTCATGTCTTTGCTGCCTTGAGGTTGGTCGGCTACAAACACTGTGTCCAGGGTCTCTATCGGGACGGTAGTCAGAGGCTGAAGTTAGTGCAAATACGGCTTTCTGCCTGTTGGCTGGTGCAGCGTGGCAAGCCTGTTACACCAGCTCTCTGCAGTCTGTTCTGTTTTCCTGGTAACCTTTAGGGAAAGCTGTGCTGTCTGAGATTGCTTTAGCTCTGCAGTCAAAGTTTATGTAGAAATTACCGAACTGAGGTCTTCCTACACGCGTACTGATGCAAACTGGGTTGCAGGCTTGTGTCGGTTGGTTAGTGTTACACTGACAGAATTGTTTGTGTAATTGTAATTTGTGATTCTGTACATCCTAATGTTGGGCTGACTGAGGGACAAGTTCAATGATACAGCTTCCCCCAAGCTGCCCTTCATACCCCCATGTACATTAACTTTTTTTGATAAATTTCCTAGCTTGCTTTTTTTTTTTTCTTACTGCAGAACCTAACTTGACTACTATTAAACAGCGTGCTAAAGGCTGAGTGGGAAATGACTTCTAACCTTTCCTTTTGTTAACAGTGTGGCAATACTTCTCTCTGGTGTATGTATTACTTGCATATCTTCCGCTGTCTCTCTTAAGTCTGGGACACTGATACTGGGCAGTAAATATTATCTTTGGTGATGAACTTTGCTGACTTCGTCCCTTATAACATGCCAGAACTTGGTCCCACTGTGGACGAAGGTTGTGGCAAGGAGCCGGTACCTGCCTTTCCTTTGGAAGTCGCTGGTGACTCTCTTTCACCTGCTCGTTCCTTCTAAGCCACAGGATAGGCCATCATTCCCTGTAGGAACTGCTGTTGATTTTTACTCAGTGCCCGAGTGTCCTTCTGCTCCCTTGCACGCCCAGGGCAGCCCTTGCTGCCCAGTCAGCCCAGGCACAGGTAGCCCCCCTGCACGGCCCCCGTGGCCAGGCTTGACCGGAGGCGTTTGCACGGGCGACGTGCTCTCTCCCACGCGATGCTCATGCCTCAGTGGGCATGGCCCATGCCGTGAGCTCTGCCCCCGAGCTATCCGGAATGAATTGTGAGAGCCTTTAGGAGAGTGCAGCAAGGACAGCAGAACGATGGGGAGGCTTTGGAGGCCCCTGAGCACTGAGGGAATTTCGCTTACATCTACAAATGCTCATTACCAGCACAAACAGAAGCAGCGTCTGGGATACGCCCGAGTTCCTTGCCTGGGCATGAGACAAGGGTGCACGAGCATGAGAGGATTTTGTGGGTAATGGGAACTGCAAAGTGCCCGCAGCGTCTGCCCCTTGGACAGGTCTGTCGCCTCGCGGTGCTGGAGGCCTCAGGTTGGTGTCTGCTGCGACAGCCGTTGGAGAGGCCGTGTACCGGAGGGCTGGACCTGCGCTCTGCAGCAGAGCCCTGGCTTTGGTGTGGTCCCGGGTGGCTTTACGTGACTGGAGAAGGGGAGGCGATCCTGTTGGCACTGCACAGCTGCCGCGCTGCCCCGCTGCCAGCGGTTTCAGCGGTGGGATGATTTCACGTGTGCGGATGCTGCTGACAACTCTGGATGCTCAGATGCTGCTGGTGACCGCTCTGGAGGTGTCGGAGGAAAAACGCTTTCGGGCGGTTGTGTGAAGAGAGCGGGGGCTCTTAGCGCTGGGACAGATGGTGCTTGAGCTGGGTCGTTCTGCTTGTGCGAATGACCAACACAATAGATCTTAGCGCTTCAGCATCTCAGTAGCTCTCTGAGCTGAGTGGAACAGCCCAGTGCTCCGAGTCCACTGCTCCCAGCTGCCCACAGGCTCAGCACGGTGAGGTGGTTCAGGTTTGACCGTTCACACTTTCAAGGCTGTCTCGACATGCTATGTTTAGCAGAAAAGTGAGGATTCATAACAGTATTTTGAAAACAAATTCGAAGTTTTAACAGAAATATGATCTCCACAATGCAAAGAGGGTATCTCACAGTGGTGAAATTAAATTGTGGAGTTTTAAAGTTCACTGGATGAGTATTCCAAATAATCAGGAGCTAAATTCTACATGTACATGCACATTGCTTTACTCCTTGCCTCCCTCTCGGTGGAGCCTTCACAGAGAAGTTGCAGCAATGTCTCTGTAATTAGACCACATTCCTCTCGCTCTGCCCTAGGCCTCCGCATGTTAAGCACTTACACAGGGGCGTAGCTTTATGCGTGGAGCGGTCCCGTTGCAGGCACTGCAGGGAGCAGTCACCATGACAGAAAATGAAATGGTTTGCGTGTCTAATGCTATTTTCACTGCCTGTCTGGTTTTTTTGGAGCGTTCTCCCTAACAGTCAGGCCCGTGTGTTATTCTGTGAGCTGCTACCCTCATTCAAATAATGAATAATACCATTACAGGGAGTTCTTCTCCCAGTAATAAACATGTGCTCTCGTGCCAGCGGTTCCAAGGAGCAGCTGGCTGTGGCTGCGGAGCCAGCGCTCCCAGTCGTGTCCCTGTGGACATTAAACTCGTCTGTATTGGGGAAGCGGCTGTCACGCACCGTTATCGCTGTGACGGGCTCTGCTCCTCCCGGGGCTGCCTGCCGTCTCGCCTGCCCTCCCGCCGCGCTGATCTGGAGGCTGGCGTGGCGGGGCCGTCTCTGTGTGCGCCAGGGCTGATCCCACCTCGGAGCACCCGGCTCTCCCCGCTGTGGCTGCCGGCAGAAACGGTGCCGGTCGTGTCCGGGGATGTGGATGAGACCCCCTGCAGCGTCCCTTAACAGCTGCTGGACAGCCATAGCTTGGGGCCACTTCAGCCTCGGTCCCACACAGCGTGACCCTCGCTGTGAGCTGTAATTGCGTTGCTGGGTAATGCTTGTGCCTCTCCGATCGGCTCAGGATATTCAGAAAATCAAACCACTTCCTTCAGCGCTGTGAGTCTGTGCTGATGGGCACTACAGGAACACCTACAGTGGACGGATAGATCGGTGTTTGCTGCTAATGACGGGCACCGCTGCAGATGCCTGGTAACTGCTGTATTTCTCTGCAAAAGGCCTTCCCAGTGTACCGTGCCCTCTGCACTTCTGGTAACTTGGGGAAAGTGTATTGATTTTTTTCTGGGACCTGCTGTGAGTTGGCTTTTGCTAAAATGTAGCGACTCAGCTGCCCTCTCTCCTCTGTGGATCCAATGCATTGGGATTAATCTGGGTTGAAGACTGTACGGTACTGCCGTGTGACATAGCTCTTTCAGCACCTTGTCCCCTTCACCTTTCCTAAACCTTTAGGTCTGGGTTAGGTCCTACGTGTGCGCTGTTTTTTCTAGCCCAAGTCTTCCACGCAGAGCAAGCACGTGCGTGCAGCACTGACCTCCCACCGATGCCAGGGTCCGGCTCTCAGTAAAGCTGGCGGAGGGTCTGGGCTGAGCTGGGTTGCAGGCTGGAGGCTGTGAGCGGGGGGCCAGGCTCTTCGCTGGGTGGTCCCTGTGTTTCACCTGTCTGGGGGCTGGGGAGAGGCCACTCCAGCATCAGGCACGGATTTTCCTCTGCACCCAGAGCTACCAGAGTGAACCCACCGTGTGCCAGAGCTGGGGGTCTCATGGCCTCTGCCCCTGCCCTGTGTGCTAGGCCAGGGGAGCCCACCCTGCACCCTTGCTGGGCAGCAGTCTTCTCCCAGCCTTTCAGCTCAAGGGATGGGATGCAGGAATGAATCAGGCCTCTTTGCAGTGTTTTATCACCTGATGATGGTTATCCACAGGCTACTCGATTGTAGCCATGGGAATGGCAGCTGCTTTCAGCACCCGCAGCCCCTCCACACTGTGCTTGCTCTTCTTGCAAAGAGAGTGAGAGAAGCGCGAGGGACAACACGCTGGCAGGGGAGAGCTCTGGAGCACCCGCTCCTGCAGAGCTGGTCGCTGCTTCTGCCCCTGGGTAAAATCTATTTGTTTGCCAGCGACGGCGGGCACGTAGCGCAGGGAGAGCCAGCGGGAGGGGGGAGGCAGCTCGGCCGCGCGCTGAACCCCGCCTTGGCAGCCCCCACCTCCCTGCCCCGCTCGGCCCTGGCAGGGATGCGGCCGGTGCCGCTCGCTCGACAGGGTGCTCCCGCGCCATGTCCCACCACCGCACCCAGCTGGGTCCTGCCCTGCTCCCCCTCCGAGGCCCGGCGTGTGCCCGGACCCTGCGAACGGGAGCAGCCCAGCACCTCCCAGCAGAAGCGCTTGGCAGGGTTATGAACCCAGGGCTCAGAAAACCAGCAAGCAAGGCGGAGATGCCTCTTCCGATAAGTTTTGGAGCATCCCTTGGAGCACGCGGGGAACCGTCATATGTCACCAGGCCTGAAATAATCTAACTGTTGCACTGTATTTTCAAGAACACTCTTTCTCTAGTCTTTTGCTCAATAATCCACTAAGTAAACACTACAGTGCTTTGCTGCTAATGGCTTAAGTGTTATTTGTAGTGTCAAAGTTCGTGAGCTTTGCTCCATGTGTGAATGCAGTATCGCTCAAGCATGTAGATGCTACAAAAACCCCCCAAAATAGGCCTGGGGAAAAACAGCCCCCTTGGAAAAGAGAAAGGCGAAGAGTCAGTTGGTTGTGTTCATGGGTTTAAATGATGAGCCTGACCCCTGCTCAGTTTCTGATTTAGCGAGGCTCGTTCTGCTCTGCTCGAAGCCCAGACTAGCAAAGAAGGAACAACAGGTTCTCAAAGAAAGTTACGGACAAAGGCTTTTGATTTTCAAAGTGAAAATTCCAGCACAAATTGGTGACACCTTGTATCGAGAGAGGTCGGAGTCTTTTGCTTTTCATGGATTTCTCTTACCTCTTGTTGTCATGGGGACTTCTTTTCCCTGAGTCATTATATCATCCACTTCAGCAGAAATTTTATTGCTTTGGGGGCTGGAGAGGCTCATGTGGGACATTTCTCACTGCTCGTGGTGTAATACACAGAGGTAATTTCTTTCAGATGATTTTTGCTTGAAGTGGTTTCAATGAATTGAGAAGGGTACGAGTGTGAATGAATGGCTGAAATGTTCATACTGAGTTCAGGTGAGGAACGTGCACTATCAAACTTCCCAGAGCATTAAGTGTGGATATTATAATTTCACTGTGGTATGTATGTAGGCAGCAGTCCATTTTATCCTTTTTATTCACTTTTGAAAAAATATTATTTAGGATTTGAAGTGGTTTAAATTGGTTTCCCCTCCCGTCTAAAAAGTTTAAAAGTAAACCCAATGTTATAATTGTCTTTTCAGTCGCAGTGAGAAATTACAGTTTAGGTCACAGGCTGGGTCAGCCCCAGCAAAGCATGGCGTTGCCTTCGCTCCTGGGCATGGGAGGCAGAGAGGCCCAGGCAGGATCAGCCCCCGCGACCCAGCGGAGCGACCTGAAGCCGGGAGCAGCTCAGCCCCGCGCCGGCCTCGCCGCTGGCAGCGAAGCCGGCCGTGAGCGACGGGGCTGCAGGAGCTGCTGCTCAGACCTCTGCTGTACGCGTAATGGCACGTGGGCACGCTTTCCGCTTCCACTTTTTGGGGGCACGTGGGGGACGCCGGTGCGCGGGAGCGCGTGGCCGGGGCAGCCCTCCCCTGCCGGGTCCTGCCGCCCCGCCGTGACCCGGGGGAGCGTCCCCCGGGGAGCCCTGCGTGCCAGGCAGCTCCTTCCCACGCAGGTCCCTGCCGGCCGTCTGTTTGTTTGTTTAGCTAGCTGCTGTTTCCAAGCTGAAGGAGAGTATTTAAAAGCCAACTGTTTGAAGGCTGTGGAAAGGATTCATATTTATGGGGGAAAAAAAACCACCAAAACCCTCAAAACCCCCCTCCAACCTGTTTTTTCAAATCTCCCATTTCCATCCCCAGAGTCAACACACCAATTTAGTAAATGTTGCAAGGCGCACTATTTTCCCCCTTGTCATATTATACATCCAAGCATCAAGGATGGATCATAAACTTGCTCTTTATGGCTTTAACATTTCAATTGCTAGTCACATTTTATGTAAATGAAGGTATTTACCTTGACAAGCTCTCCTGTGAAGTACAGTACTTCTTTAAAGAATTTATTTGGCAATATAAACAGGCCAAATGCTGAGGGTGGATGCAAAATTCACAATTTATTTTTACAGCTAGTAATGTAGGATCCTCCCAAAATATACCCGTGGTTGTCTGCTCCAATCTTGTCAGTGCCTTGGAGAAACTGAGGCAGGGGAACCGGAGGGAAGAAGAAATAGCAAAGGGACATCAGTTATAGCCACGGACCTACAAAACAGAACGGGCTCTGGATAAAAATAACTCCATCTGCCAGACTTTATTTTGTATTACGGAGATTGCTGTAACACATTTCAAGCCAAAATCTGATTTTTGTTCCCTCCAGAGCCAGGCTGGAGTGGACTTGGCCCCCTCCTTTATTAGCAGGTAATCATTTTGGATCCGAGCAGAGCAACGTTGCTCTGGTAGCCCGAATTTGCAGCTCTCCTTTGTTTTAGAGCATATTGCCTTTCATCTTGCATTGAGATGGGTACCGTAATATAATATACTTTCTATTAGTGTTCATCCACATCTGCAAATAACTTTATTTCAGCCTCAGCTCTGCCCTTTCTGTATTTGTTCTTGATGGACATTCATATAATTAAGCTGAGCAGCGAGCACGCTCGTGGAAAGCTAACGTCAGCATCAGAAGCCTGTGTTAAATTCGCATTTGGATTCAGCAGCTGACAGCACGAGCTGCCATCACCCAGTCAAGGAAAAGACAAAACCGCCCGATCCGCGTAACGCCAACTGCAAGGAGGCACCGGCTCCAGGGGCTTCGGGGCTCCTCCGGTGCCCCCGTGCCCCGCGGGCTCAGCTGCCGTCCCCGTTCAGGACCCACCTCCGAGCCCCGACCCGGGGGAGGCATGGCCTCCTGGCTGCCCCGGGGGGGCAGGGGCTGCCTCGCTTGGGCAGGGTGTTAAGTGTGGATTACTCGGCTCCAGTCCCACTTGTTTAAAAACAAACCGAGCCTTTTACATCCAAAGCGCTGACTCATGAGATGCCGATGGCAGACCACGGATCCTGCAGTCGTTGCTGCTGGAGGTCTTTAATTGGCCTTTGGTTCATCCCCACTTGGTCTGTCCCCCGGGGAGCGCCAGCATTGATCCCGCTGCTGCTCGCCTGCACCGTCAGCATCGCACCTCCGAGATAATTTCTCGGCTGTTTATTTGAACCGTGCTAATCCCAAATCGCCAGCCGTCGCCTCCGCTCTGCCGCTCCGCGGCACTGGGGGCCTGCAGAGCCGGGCGATACACGGGGGGACAGAGGTACCCCAGGAAAGGGCTCTGCCTTTTTTACTCGAGCCGTTAAAACCCTACAGAAGGGAAAACTGCTGCGATCAGCAGCCAGGCATGAACTCGAGAGGCTCTAGCGGAGCTGGACAGTGTGATGGGGAAGGGGCTTTAGCTGGGGTGAAGGAAGACGTAAGCGTGGTGGCTGGTGCTGGGTGCTGCCGTGGGCAGGAGGGGATTAAACCTGGCCGGGGCCCGGCAGCGGAGGGGAGGCACTTGGCAGCATGCTTGCTCGCCAGCCTTCATTAATGGCTACCCAAGATAAATCAAATGTCTGGCCAAACCAGAGCAATCCAAGCTCGCCAGGCATCTGCTGCCATCGCTGTCGTAACCGCGTGCGCGTTGCCCCCGCCCGGGCAGCCGGGCCTGACGGGGCAAACCCTCGGGGGGGTGCGGGGTGCCAGGGCAGCCCTGGAAGTCCCCGGCCGGCAGCGTGGGCAGTGCCCACCCCCCTCTCCCTCGTGAGGGGCAGAGAGCCGGGGGGGCTGCGCAGTCCCAGCCCGAGACGGGGATCTGGTCCGTCCCCGCGGCCGCTCCTTGGGGTGCTCTTCCACCCGCCGCCGGCCGGTCAGCGCTGCGGGTGAATCGGCGTGGGAGGAGGGCACGCAGGCAGTGCCGCTGGGTCTGCTACACACGCCTGGATCAGGAACAATAAAGGTGCCTTACTCAGCTCAAAATCCTCTAGAAACCCCCGAAAAAATCAAAGCACTGTGGAAAAATGCCTGAGGCAATAACTTCATCGGTAAACTAAAGCATCTCGCTGAGAATTTCTAAGACCCAGCAAATTGTAATGCAATTTCCTATGCAAAAAGGGGTTTATCTCTATCTAAATATTATTCTGCATCATTACTCATTGTAGGGAAGCTATTCCTCTCCTAGGTTAACTGATTGAACTTTGGAAATAAAGCTGCAAGCTTATCATACAGATGGGAGCTTGACTTTTATTGCTCCTAAATTGTAGTGATATTGTTAGATGTGAGTAAATGTATACTCCATTAGAAAATATTAATGTTTGATACTACTTTAGAATTAGAAAGATTAAAAGAAGCATTTCTGTAGTCCTAGCCCACCATGAAATTGGAGTCTATTTGGTATGTAAAACGTGTAATACAAATAGCCTAACAATTAATGACAAAGGAAGAGCTGGGATGGATTTAAGGCTCAAACTACCCTGGATTTCTCGAGGCTGGAGTGGCAGCAGGGGAAATGTGTTATTAGATCATTACAGGCTTTTCTGCTAGAGCCACTGCTGGTAAAGTTACATCAAGGTGTTTTATTATTGCCCTGTTCCCACATAGTATTCTGAAACTCGTCTTGGGATGCCGTTGTCTCTGTGGGAGACCATCCGTGTCTCTGCCACGGACTGGTTCATTTGGAAAACCTGAACAGAAATTCTTCAGCCATTTTTTGTGGTAAGCAATGGTGAGAAGGTGCTTTCCCATTGCCAGAGTGTTTAAGGAGCTTGTTTATTAATGTTTAAGTTCAAAGCTGCTGACTGCAGTCGGGGTAATGTATTGCGGAGCGGGGATTCCTGCTGGCCGAGGTCCCTGCAGGGCACCGTGGAGGATGCCAGTCTTCTGCTGCCCGGTTCGAGGTCCTTCCCCAGGGTAACCCGGCGAGGTGCTCCCCAGTGCGGCCCTGCCAACGCCCCCTATTAACTTCTGCTAATGCTTAAGAGTGCATCGCAGGGGGAGGAGAGCGTGAAGTGCTGTGCCCAGGAGGCGAGGATTTGGGATGCTGGCGTAGGGAGGGACTGGGGGGGGCTCTGCAGAGAGGCGGATTTCATCCTGTGGCTCTGTCCGCCAGCGAGCTTGGGGAGAGCTCAGCCCCGAGTTACCACTAACGCGGGCGCACGGCATTCTGCTGGCGCGGGGAAGGCCCCCTCCTCCTGCGGCTCTGCTGGCTGCCGCCGGCGGAGGGTCTCTGCTGCAGCCCTCCCCCTCCCACCCGCGGGCATCGAGGGCCGGGAGGAGCCTGGGCGCTGCGCAGCCCCCCCGGCAAACCCGTGCAGCCTAGTTGTGCCTTGGTTTTTTTCTAGGGGGGAAAAAGTAGATTGAGGTACGACAGGCTGTTCGCTGTGCCTTTGGGATGCAGACACGGGGCCTACGGCTGCGGTGGTGCCAAATGGATGTTGTGTGGCCCTTCGGGGTATAAATTGCATTTCTAATTCAGTTTTTCTCCTGGAGCACCCCCTTGCACTTCATGTCACAGTCATTTTGTACATTGGTGCCTCTGTGCTTAAACGTAGACTGTAGAATGTGTAGCTCCTTCTTCCCACCTGCACCCGCGCTCAGCTGCGGCTGGGCACCGGCTGCGGGGCTCGCTCCCAGGCTGTTCTGTTTTACCAGGGAGGTGCAAAGAAGCTTAATGAACCAGAGAACTTGTTCCGTAATATTACTTTAAAAAACCATATTTCTAAACGGGATTTTTATCTGTGGTGTTTCTTGCTGGCTGACTTAGTATTGTAACGAAGAAGATGAATACCGCCTTAATTAAAATGTAACCCCCTACATTAATATATATGTTGCCACTGAAAATTAGGGTTCGCTGAAAACAGCGCGTTTAAAAGCTTGTGGCAGGTTCAACTGGCGGCGTGTGAAATGGGAAGTGCTTTGGGATGAAGTGCCCCAGCTCTGCAGCCCAGCCACGCAGGACGGCGCTCGGCCCGCGGCGGGGACAGGGCACCACAGCTGCCTTCGCAGCCCCCTAACCCGGCAGGCAGCTGCCTGGTCACCGGCCCGGCCCTGGCGGGCAGCGGGACTGTCCCGGGGTGCCGCTGCCCGTGAACGTGGCACCGCGGTGGCTGGTGGAGCTGCTCCAGGCGCTGCTGCCCGCCCGCGGGCAGGACGCGGGCAGCACGGGCGCCTTGCCCTGCCCAGCCTCGCCCTGCGCTCAGCTGCGGGTGGGCACCGGCGCCGGCTGCGGGGCTCGCTCCCAGGCTGTTCTGTTTTACCAGGGAGGTGCAAAGCAGCTTAATGAACCAGAGAATTTGTTCCGTAATATTACTTTAAAAAAATATATTGTAAATGCAAACATTCCCGACTCCCTCTCTCCAAGCGCTGTGCATGCATTGCCGTTGGCAGTATTATCAGTTATGAAGATATTTTGCATTCAAGGATTTGCAGTTTCCAGGCCCATGAATATTCAGGCTCCGGTTCGCCCTTTCTGTCTGTGCACTGCACCTATCCTTTCCTTTCCTTCGCTCCTTTTTTTTTTTTTCCAGCGGATTCAATTAGTTCTATTTGCTGCTTTAGCAATAAAACAATTCCCTCTGTGGCGTTAAAATGAGTTTCTTTCATTATTTCATTTGGCTTCTTGTTATATGTTGAAGGAAAGGGAGGGGGCTCTGCTTATTGTCTGCCCCTCTTCGCAGGGGCGGGCTGCCAAGCCGAGGAGGACGCTGGGTGTACTCGGGGCAGCATTAAGAATTAATGAAGGGCACTTGCTAGCGCAGAGGCGCAGGATCCTCACTGACAGAGCCGCGCTCGGAGCCACGGGTAAAATTTGACCGATCCCAGAGACCTTCAATAGGACTTTGGCAACCGAGTCACTGAGATGGCCTTGAACGTGCTGGGCTTCTGAACGCATTCGAGGAGTTGGGTCTGGTCGGTTCCCAAGCATGCAGAGCCTTTGCATTAGCTGTTGGTAATGAAATGCAGAGACTGAGCCCGTATTTGTTTTAGCTAAGGCACAAGTTAATCTGAGCTGAAACATCGATTTAGACCCAGCAGATCAGTTCACTGAACCAGTGTGGGCAGTGGCCGGTGCATGGCGCCGGCGGCTGGGGCTGGTCGAGGGTCCTGGTCCCATTTTCTCCCAAAGCAGAGCCCAGTGTGGCGTAAGGAAAGCGCACAGGTGTCGTGAGAGCCAGAAAAATAGTGATTATGTGGGCAGGGTGTACAAATAATTACACGTAATGCCAGAACTCTCTCGTCAATCTGCTCTTGGAGCGCCCTTTCGGGGGGCTGAGATGGCGTCAGGTAGCCGTGTAGTGCTAACAGACCCATAAATCATTCTTGTTTCACACTGTGCTAAACACAAATCATATTAGTTACAACACTGAAGAGCATCTAAGTAGAGAAAAGAGAAAGGCAAGGTAGAAAGAGGAAACGAGATTTAAATCTAATTGCTTTTCCGCCTGTGTTTCGCCGCTGTTTGGCTGGGACACAACGGCACGCTGCGGAGAGGGAGCCGGGAGCGGGCACGGGGCGCGAGGTGGGAGCCGCACGGCATTCCTCCTCTGCTCCCCCCGGATGGTGAACAGCCGACGCGGGTGTTAAAGGTGGATGAGAAGAGACGTGGCTTTGTGTATTCAATTTAAAAAAAAAAATTACTTTTCCTCTTCTTTCTGTGACTAGGTTAGGTTAAAACAGTTGCACTGGTTCCAATTCCTTCTTCATTACAAGATTAAATCTAGAACCAAATGAGAATTTCCAGGCTGGCGGAGCGGCTGCGACCCCCCTGGGTCTGACGAGTGCCCGACTTTCTGGAGAAAGAGGTTCGTGCTTTCCCTCTCCCCAGGGAAGGGCCCGAGCCCCTCTGCGGCGGGAAGCGGGTGACGGACGGTGCCCGCTGCCTCCAGAAGGAACCGCGCCATCAGAGCGGGGACGGGCGGCTGCTGGGCAGGTCCTGGGACGCCTCGGCTGGGGGCTTTGCCGGAAGGGTCGGTTATTAACAGCAAGCTTCAGTGGGACAAAGTAAAGGAGCTTAAAAAGGAAATATGTCTATTTGGGATGGAAAACCATTTTACAAGGAAGAAAAATTAGAGCGTACAGCAGGGTAAGCAGGACTGCAAAGTTAAGTAATTAATCACACCAATTGTAACTTGGAAAGGAAATAAACGTGATAAAAGGATTTGTCTGAGTAGATTACAGGCAAATTAGAAAAAAAAAAGAGGGGTCATCATGGACTTGGGAATTGTGCTCTTCAGAAATCTTCAATCATCCTCACAATCAATTCTGCATTTCCTTAATAGCAGTGTGAAACACGGCTCGCTCGGCATTGTCTTAGATTAACCGCTAACTGCAAACCATACATTAAATGAAGTATTGAATATTTGTCTCTCAACAATACACTTGGAAATTGTTTATTTCCCTACTAGGTCTTCTGCAATGCATTTAGGTACTGTAACCTAAATTGTAAAATACAGACTTGCAATATCTGCACTCGATACCCTCCCAGTGCCTGGCCCTGACAGCGGCTGCACCGAGGACCCACAATTACGGGGAGTTTTTTTCTCGTAAACTGATTGTTTGTTTCTGGAGACAATTACACTGACTTTATTATACAACGTCTGTTTCTCTGCAACAAACAATCTGCTTTATGGGTTTTCTTAGTAAAATACCAAGTCACTATGCTCACTAATATGATTCAATTCTATTGTGTTATCTGACCTTTAAGGAACTTGCAATCTATAATAACATGGTTCTACAGCAGATCCACTAGTAAAAAGCCTTGGCTTCTGGGAAATTCAGTCTGCAAACAAGCGGAGCCCAGGTACGAAAGGAATAACAAGGCGCTTTAACCCCTTGGCTGCTGGCCTGCCTGGGGCGGTTTGGCCATCCCTGCGGCGAGCCGCTGTAGGGACGTGCGGGCACAAGGAGGCTGGAGGTGGGAGCGCAGCTCGGTGCGTCCCGTCCGTCCCGGAGTACCCAGAGCTGGCACCGCTCGTCCCTCTCCCCGGCGGCACGGGCACGTGGAGGGGACCCGGAGGGGACGCGGAGGGGATCCACTCTCGGCCAGCAGAGCCACGGTGGGTTGGCTGCGCTGAATGGGCAACTTTCGTGCAGAGCCGGTCGCCCGTGCCTTTGTCCATCGTGCACAGTGCTTGGCAGCAGAGCGGAGCAGGCTGCGCGCTGCTGCGCTCATGTACGGTGGCACGGAAATGATTAACGCTGGTATCATCCCCGCTCGCCCACCCGCTCCCGTCTGTTCACTTCGCTTCGGGCGCCCTGCCACGCGTGGAGGAACCGGCGAGCTCCACTGCGGACGGGGGAGCCCGCATTTGGCCCCTCGCCCTGCCGGCGGCGCGGGGGTCCCGTCACCGCCAGTGCCGGCTCCGGGCTGCTGCCGGAGAGCGTGGGACTGCCCTCCTGATCCAGCGCAGCCCAGCCTCTGGCCCTCCCTGCTCCCCTTCTCGGCTGCCAGAGGGACGCGGCGCTGCAGCCAGCTGACCCCACAGCATGGCGGAAGCTCAGGAGCCGTGCCACCACGTGCCCGCATTGTCCCTTAGCCCAGGCTGTTCTTCTCCCGCCTGGAATTTATCCACAAGGTGCTTAGAAGAGGTCTGCAGGTCTTGGTCTTGGCCAAGGCTGGAGTGACCCCCGGCTTGTAGGTCAAATAGCCCAGTCTTCTCGGGAAGGGATCTGCCATCCACCAGCTCACGCTGCTGGTCCCTCTCTGCATCTCTCCCGGCATGACCGGGAGGACCTCAGACCCACGCAGGACACAACGCTGCCAAGGAGGCACCGGGAAGCCCCAGCGTGACGGGGCTGTTCGCTCCCTGGGGGCCGGAGGGGTCCCCGGGCAGCGCTGCCGCCTCGTCTCTGCCCAGCAGACAGCTGCGGGGTCTCCGTCCCGCACCCTGTTTGGATGCATTTCCAGCCCGCTAATCACTCTCCTATCATTCTGATTGCTTCTGACCGACCTCCCTCCACGGCGGTAATGCTTCTCCTAAGAGGCATTCCAGTGATTTTATTTAGCTGAGTGAAAGATGGGGGATAGTCAGGAACCTGTTAGAGCCAGGGAATTGGCAAGAGACTGGGAACTTGAACAGAGGAAGAAATACTTCAGAAGTTTTTAATGATTGCTTTCTCAGAAGCTGGCGGACAACCTGTGCCTAACTCTAGGTGCCGAGTTTTTAAGAAAGTTTTCTCAGCCCCCTGCATGGACTTTTGGCAGAGACCTTTGTGAAACAACTTTTCCACCAAGGAACAGGAGATCAGAGAGCCGTTCCCTTTAACGCTCGTGTGCATGAACTTGCAGGGATATCATTTGAGGCTCTGCTAACCTTGTTAAAGGTCACCTTTTGATCCCGTCAAATACCCTCTTTACCTGGAGATAAGATTTAAAAATGAAAGACGAAAGAGAAAGGGCTTAAGAAAGAAGGAGAACCTGGAAGCTCACTGAGCACGCCCGCGCCTGGCTTGCGGCAGGGGAGAGATTAAAGCGAGCGCTGGCACAGCCGGGGAATGGCCGTGTGGGGTGGAACGGAGCGGGAACGGAGCGGCTGGGGTGTCTCAGGGCTGCCAGGCAGCCCCGCGGCATGGCCGGGAGCACGGGCCACCCCGCGCCGCTGGCGCTCCCCTGCCCACCGCCCTGCCGGAGCTCCTGCCTGTCACTGCCATCGCCGCGGTGCGGAGGCACTCACGAAGGAAACCGCGCCGGGCCAAGGTCGCGGCTGAGGTCAATAAATAATACATGACAATTAATCTTAGAAACCTGCGACGCGGGGGAGAAAGGAGAGGACACTGCGGATCCTGGGCCGGGCTGTCAGGCGGATGCTTTGGCTCCATGTCAGCCCAGGCAAGTCAATGAAAAATAAGCCTCTGCCGGGATGCTGTGAGTCGGCGGTGAGTCACTCGGCATGGCTGGCACGCGCCCGGCGCCGGCGGGAGCCGGGTGCTGCCGGTGCCCTCGCCGGTGTGCGGGGAGGTGGGTGGCTGTCGCTGCCCGGGCGAGGGGTGCTTGTCCCCACGCCCCTGCGGGGTCCCGGGTGCCCACCCACGGGAGCCACGCAGCCTTCAGGCGTGCCAGCTAGCCGTGAGCCCTCTGTGCTGGGGGGTTTCAGCAACTGTTCGCCTTTTACAATCAATTCCCATTTGAGATGTTTTAAAATGTATAACTGTCTCCTTGAGACTACAGCATTCAGCAGGTGGTAACACTCAAAGGGTTTTTTTTTAATCTGTAGTAAGGATTTACAAAGGAAACCTTGACTTTTAGATTGATTTTTAAATAAGCATATATTTAGCTGTTAGTGCTTGAAGTACATATTGGATTATATTCTTCTGCAAACAGAATATTCTAATTGATCTTGCTAATAAATAATGAAAGCCAGCCCTGCTACATATAATTCAAGGTTACACTGCATTTGTACTAGCAGCACTGGGGAGTTTTTTAATGCTTAAAAGATTATTTCTTTAAAAAAGGGAAAAAAACCTGCGTGTGGGGAGGGAGGCAGACTAAATGCTGAGCTTTTCTCTAGAATTTCCTTTTGTTATTTTCTAAAATGTAATTAGCAAGTGTCACCATTTGAGACCCTCATATACATACAAAACTAAACTTGAAAGCCTTTCCTTCTCCCCGGCAGCTGCCCTCCCAGGAGCGGCGGCAGGCGAGGGAGCGCGGCTCAGCCCTGGCCTCCTGCGGCAGCAGCCCCCGTGGCTGGCTGGTGGGGTGTGACGGGGCCAGACCCCCCCGTTCACGTGCCGTGTTGCTGGGTACAAATAATAATGGCAAGTCCGCAGAAGTCGTCGGGAGGAGGGCGCTGCTCGCTATTGGAATGTGAGATCGGCTGGAGAATCAATTTTAATGTTCAGCCTCGTATCGATCAGCGCCGTGATGGGTTGCTTGGCTGTGGCGTGAACAGCTTCAAGGAGCCTCCGCTCTGGGACAGGGGTGGGCGCCTGCGCGGCCCAGGGACACGGAGCTGCCGGGGCTGGGGGGTCTGGCACCACGCTGGGAGCACAGGCAGGGCTCTCTGCGGGGGCGAGGGGAGCGGGGCCGTCCCCGCGCGCTCCCACATCTCGCTGCGGGCCGGGGGCCGGGCAGCCGGTGCTGTGCAAAGCCCACGGCCGGTGCAGCTCAGCCGCCCGCTCCAGTGCACCGCGCCCAGGGGGTAGCTTTCGGGCTAGGTCGTGAGTCCAGGCATAGCCACAGCTCTTGCCACTGGCGCAGAACAGCCTTTCTTTGTCAGCTTGTGTCCTGCTGCAGACATGTTCTGGCAAGTCTGGAGCCCACCCTTTGTTTTGGCTCACCAGAGCCCAGCAAACGCCCAGCGACAGAAAGGCCATGCAGGGCTCGGTAACTCGGGAGAGCTGGGTTATTACGGTCTGCAAATGCAGATTCTCAGCTTGTAGAGCAGGCATTAATCACCCAGTGACATTGCAATTACCATACAGGATAGGGCATTTATTTGGCATTTAACATGTAATTAGGCGAAATAACTATTTCTTCCCCGTGCTAAGAAAGTGCAAATTGCAAATGGCCGGATTTGACCTGGCGAGTTTATGCAGCTCAGCTGCATTGGCTTTGCCACAGGGCAAAGAGGTTTTTTGTCCAGCTAAGGTGAAGTCTGCTATTAAAGCTGACATTCGTAGCAGTCAGCCCCGCTCTGTACAAAAGCCTCCCACCTGCTGGAGTGACAGCAGTGACCGGCGCGGTGGGGAGGGCACGACGCCTTACGAGCGGTCATCGTGGGGGCAGGTCACCAAGCCCACGACCCTGAGCCTTCTGACAGTGACCACGGGTGGATGCCCAGGGGCGCAGGCAGGGCATCCCCGTATGTATGCATGGGATTTCTCCCCAAGATGTATGGTATTTCTCCCTAATAATCTGGAACGTCCTCAGCTCCAGGATGAGGACAGAGGCCAGCTAGGCACCCAGTGCAGGGCTGTGCGCAGCTGTGCGGCTTTATCCTTTGCTTCCTGCTGGCTGCTGGAGGAAGGGAGAGATCTCCGGGGACAGGGCAGCCGTCCCAGCCTGCCAGCTGGGCTGGGCTGGAGGGATGCTGTGATGCAGGAGGCTACATCCAGTTCCGCCCCTTTGAGACCAACAAAGCTCTTCATTTCTGAGCAAAATCGTATGTAACTTGTGTCTGGGACCTGCTGCTCCACTCCCCGTTGGGGACAGGGCAGCAATCTGTGGCTGCACACATTTGCTGCTGACCCGCTTGCTGCCATCCTGCTGCCCATTGCAAGAAGCCATTCTTTTGTAGAGTCGAGTGGTGCTTGAGGCTGAGCCAGCGCAGGTCTTCCAGGCAAGAGGAGATGTTGCTATCTTCCTGTTCCTGTAGGCAGCTGGCAGCCACCCTCCCCACCAGCTGGAGCGACGACATGATCAGCCAGCGAAGGCAGCACAATATGAAAAAGCTGCTGACACCTCATGGGAAACTCACTTAAAAATATTTTATTTAGGCGCATGTCTGTGAATTTTTCTGCTTCTCTCCCCCTTGCTCCATACCACAGAGAACATTGCCTGGAGCACAGGTGCCTTGCTGGATGGAGTCCCGTCCCCAGCTCCCCGATGGAGCTCTTAGTGGGGAGAGCAGAAGGCAGGGATGCAGAGCCAGGTACATAGAGCAGCCAGGACCCGCGCGCCGTCTCCTACCTCTGCGAGGCTGCCTCACGGCCAGCACGCACCGGGTGGCGGGAACAGTCCGATGTGGAGCTGCGGGGCCCCGTGGGCTGCTCAGGGTGGGCGCACTGGCCAGGAGCAGAGGAACGGACACCGCGGGGGAGTCAGGAGAAGAGGACAGATGGACTCTGCTGGACCCGGGCAGGACAGGGGGCTGCAGCTGGTGGCTGTTTATCAGTAAACTACTCCTCCTGGTTTTGCCTTATGTTTGTTCTAGGAAGTCACGATGAATATGGATGTGAGCGTGCAGGGAGCTGGGATGGGTAATTAGAGTGGAGCCCTGGGAGTGGGAACTCCTGGGCTGTAATCGTACCCCAAGGAGGGAGCCGGTCCTGGGGGTACTGTGAGATCTCCCAGGTTGTGTGCGCTGCCTCTGCGCTGCCACGCCGTGGGACCTAGGGCTACTGACTTCCCCTCTCCCTGGATCTAATTGTACCTGCCTCACAGGCGTGTTGTATGAGTCTGAGTTAATTAACGCTCATAAAGCCACTCCACATCCTTGGAGAAGAGTAAAATATCATAGCTACTGTTATGATTTGCTAGGCAATGCAATTAGTTTAATTTCAGAAAGTTCCCAGACAGCCAGCCCTTTCCCCAGCCACCGCGCTGTCCCTGTCTGCACGCTGCCGTGTGCACGCTCGTGGAAGCCAGCTCGCGCTGTCTACCAGGGAGATGACAGCAGCGCTCTGCGTCTGCTCCTTGTGACCACCTCTTCCCCCTGCCCCATCCCTGGTTCTTGAATCATCCCCGGTTGTCACCCTTTTGTCCCATTAACGGCCTGATGTCATTGTGACCTGTGGCTCTGGTCACAGCAGCCACCAGTGATATCATGAACAGATGAAGAACAAAAGACGTCCCATTTATCCTCGGCTGTTTACCTCGACGTGAGCTCTGGGGATGCCGATCCCTCTTCTCCAGCTGCAGCAGAGGGGTCTGGACGACACCCTCATACTACAGCCCGAACTGCTGGGAGCTCAGATGAAGGTGTGAATGCAAACTAGCCTCTGCTCTGGTGACAATCTCCTTTTTCCGTGCTGCCTCGGGCCAGCAGATATGTGGGACAAACTCTGTCTCAGGCTAGCTCCAAGCTCTTTGTAGGGCTGAAACGCTCCTGTGTCCCAAAGACTGGGGAAAATCAGGGTATGCTGGGCAATAGAGACAGACATCCTTCCTCACAGCCACTCTGGCATCACCCTGAGTCCAGGGAGAGCTGCAGGACATATCATACGTGGATCACAATTTTTGCCAGAAAACCCAAGCTGGGTAAGGGCTGCAAACCAGGCTCTCGCGAGGCCAGCTGCACGCCTGCCTCGCCACAAGTGCCATCGGGTCGAAGAGCATTTAAACCAGCCTGCCACGGACAGAGAGAACAGCGCGTGCATCGCTGGGGAACGGAGCAGCTCACGGCGCTGCCGTGCAGCAGCCCGGCCCCGCCGCGCGCGTTTGCAGGATGAGGCGGGTGGGGGGTGTCCAGTCAGGCGTGTGTGTATTTACATAGATATGTACATCGGCGGACGTGTCTGTGTGTCTGTGTATTTATTTAACAGGTTAGGAACTCGAGGACTACCTGTTCCAGCTGTTGGGGAAGCTAAAAGCAATTTGTGGCATGTGCTGAGGCTGTAGGAAATAAGTCACCACGGGCTGAGCGGCCCGCTTCCACAGAGCGCGGTTTTGCTCCGTGCTGGCTCCCGTGCCCCGCTGGCCGCCTCTCCTGCAGCCGCAGCCGCGCGACCGCTGGGACGTGCAGCCCTCCCCGGGAGCGGGCCGGGGACGGCAGCGGGGCTGCGGCAGAGGCAGTGCCCCGCGCCCCGCGCAGCGCCACGGGGCCGCTGCCGCCCCCGGCCCCTGGAGGGAGGGCAGGGCTCGGGCCCTTCCAGTTCAGCCTGAAATCATTCGATTGCCTGCTTCTCGCCAGGCTGCCCGGGGAAGAACGCCTGGCCTTTCCCTTTGTGCCCCATCTCTTCACAAACCCGTCCTTTGTTACTGGCTCTTTTTTCCTCCCAAGACATGAAAACTGAGGCCTGTCGTCTTTCCCTCTACCTGTGCAACAGATGAAGATGTCAGGGAGCTTGACTAGCTGTTTAAGAGATCTGCCGTTACCTTTTTCCTCCTCCAATTCTTGAAATAATTTCCTAGGGATCCAATTTTCTCTTTCATATTCACTCCTGCAAACAGATTTGAAAAACTCTTTGTTAGTTGAAATAGTCTCTGAAATGTGCTGCTGTATTTCTTTTTGCTATTCTAATTAGCCTTTTAACTCAGTGCTGCTTGTATTTATAGACGGCTAATCCTCCCTCTTCAGTCCTCCTCCTCCTCCATAGCAGAACATTTCCCCTGTTTAAAAGCCGTTTGCTCTTTCCTGTTTTCTGTTTCCCAGTTCCTTTGCTATCGCTGTTTAAACGCTCCAGCTCTTGACTGAGCTTCCTGATCAGACGCAGGGTCTCCTTTGCTGCAGCACCTTTCCCTGAGCGAGATTCAGCTCCAGGCTGGCGCACGCCTTTGAGCAGCTGCCTCGCTTCTCTCCTTCAAGATTATTTCAAGACCGCCTATTTTAGCTGTTCAGCTCCTACCATCCGCTTCTGCAAAAATGGGCAACCCAGGGTGGGCACGAACGCAGCTCTGATTCACTTGCACCTTTCTGGCTGTGCTCGTGCGGGCAGGAGCCTCTTGCACGTTTTCGGTAGCCGCGGTCTCACGCCCTGCCGTTCTCCGCGGCTGCGCGAGCCACGACCATCCAGAGCAACATCTTGTTCTGAACACCTCGGATTCCTCCGCTCAGAACAGCTTCTGCATCTTGCAAAGGAAGCGATGTAACCAGATTTGTGTCCCCATCCATCATCCTAATTAATCACCGTAGTTCAAAATACGTTTTTACTTTTTGATGCTTTTATGTACTTAGGAGCTTGGGCGAATTGGTTTGCTGTAGTTTTTCACTAAGCCCTTCAGCTTAGCACTGGTGAGCGTGTTGTGGTTTCCCGGGGGGGGTAAGCATGCACTTATCCCCCCAAAGCCAGTGGGAGAGTACCCCATAAGAACCCTTTTTGCTGTGCGCCTCTAACCCTTGACTCAGGACCAATTCCCCTGCTAATGCTTTAGCTCTGCATTTACAAAGCTTAAGATAACTCAGAGCTCTTCTGGAGCAATGCCAAATTCTAGCATAAAATATCAAAATGTCTTGTATGGTGCAAAGCTTTATCTGGAGATGTAGGGCTTTCCCTTCATGTGGCCCTCCTGCCAGAGCTTTTCATAGCATGGTTTCAAAGAGCAAATATGCAGGAGATCTGCTGGCTTAGCGCAATTCCTAAATGCAGATAAGGCTTACATCCCTCGCGCCAGGTAGGAAGATTCCGGTGGCAGTTAAAAGTGTTCAATTGTGCAAATCTCTGGCTGTGGCAAGGAGAGATGGGGAGCACAGACAGATGGTCTGGCACAGAAAGCACGCTGGGAGCCTGCTAAAGCACGCTTTCTAAAAGGCGTCCCGATTGCCTTGTGGCAGAGTCCTTTAAAGACATGAAGGTGAGCGTAACGGGAGTCCTGACTCCCAGTCACACCGCGGGCTGGGTCCTACCATCATCGGCCACGGTTTTCACAAGTCCCTCAGCACGGTGTCTTCCTCTGGGGTGGACTCAAACAGTCTCAATGTATGGCAACCACACAAGCATACATAAATAACACTGCTGAGCTGCAGAGCATCCCCTATGTAGAGAGAAATGCCCTCGGCAGCAGAGAGCAGCGGGCACGATGCAACGTCAGGCGTGACGGGGCGACGGGAGCGCGTGGCCCTGGGCGCTTCTGCGCTTCAAGTCTACGCACAGGGCTGTCGGTATCGGTCATCGGGAGAAAGTGCTCCTCCACGTCGGAGAGCTGGAGCAACGATCCTGTCTCAGCACGCCAGGCTCCAGCGGGGAGAGAAGAGTTGCTGGGGAAGGAGAAGGGCAGGGAAGAGGAGCATGTTTAAATACAAGGCAATGCTGAGTGCAGGGTGAGGAGGTTGTACTTGTCAGGGACTCTGACGAGAAGTAGGGGAAACCAGGACTTTCTTCCTAATACCGCATTTTTAAATGTGCATATCTGTTACTAGTGAGTTATTTGCTCCACATAAAATATTAGTCCTTGTCAAGATATATCTTTCCTGTGCATAAACTACATATTTCGATGCCTTGTTTCTTTATTCAATCTCTCTGCTCCCAAAAATTCATCTCCATTTTATCATTTGCTCAATTCTCTTCGTGTTTGCATGGCATTTGTGAAACAGCCACGGCATTAATCCTCTGCCTTGGGAATCTCACGAAGCCCCAGCTGAGGAGAGGGGCTCGCAGCGTCACCAGTCACGGGTCTCCCTGCCAGCACCAGGATCCACACGGCAGGATCTAGTACCGATAGCTGCAGCACGGAAAAGCAGATGTAGGTGGGTGGCAGCTTCCCAGGGACCCTCAGGCTTGTTCCAGGAGCGGTGCTGAGAGGCTCAAACACAGGCTCCAGCCGGAGGCACAGAGACCAGCTCGCTCCAGCTGCCCGGTGCAGCGGGGCACAGCGACCTACCGTTTGCTTCTCAGCAGCCACGAGCCGAGGACAAAGCACCGAAAGAGTTAGCCTGAATGAGCATGGAAAACATAGACTGTGCCGGCATCTCTCTTGCTGCTGCTCCATAGCTGCTGCTTCAAGGAAACCTTGGCAGACACCAGTAACAGCCCTGAGTTTCACAGACGTTTGCTGAGGAGAAGCTAAGCGGTTTCCAAAGGACGGCGCTGCAGGAGGCGCGGTGCCAGTGGTCCGGGGAGCCCACCCTGCCCGGTGCCGGGCAGACGCAGCCCCCGCGCTGGGCACCTCTGCAGCTTGTGCTCTGAACGGCCCCCGTGACTTTGCTGAGTGCAACCTCTTTAATAATTCTCTGCTCCCAGAGGGACGGAGGGCCCAGAGATCTCAGAGAAGGTCTCGGGATGAAAAATACCTTTATTCCATTTAACACTGGGTCATAGCATAGGAAAAAGTTTATAAAGATAAAGCAAGGAAGCCTGCTAAGAGCATATTTAGCTACCAGGTTTAGCCTTGGCTGCCTCAGCGTCTCAGCTCTCGCAGGAGTCTTCAGCTTCACCTCCCCAGTGTGGCTGTGATGCCCCAACCTCCCTCGCCCAGCCCCCATCAGACCTGGCGTCTCAGCACCTCGTGTCTGGCTTTGGGGTGTCACACGGACCTGGAGGAGATGGGATAAACCTTCCCTGCTTCTCTTCTCTGGACTCGGGCTGCTCCCAGCCCTTCCCCGGCCTCCCCAGGTTTGACTTGCAGTCCTTCCCCCGAATTGGCATTCCCTCAGCTGGTGTTCCCTGCTCGCAGCCTCCTTAAGACCTTGCAGTAAAACTTTACACATCATTTATCATGAGATGTATTAACGGTACAAACAATCTCTTCGTTTCCTTTTATCTCAGCATGCCCACCATGTGGTCTACTCATGACTATTAGCATCACAGATGACAGACTAGGCAGCGAGAGGATGTTTTCTAATTTGCTTTCCTCACCCCATTGTATTAGGGGGGGTGCTACCACCAGTCTAATCTGAGAACAGACTGGAAAGAAGTTTATAGTATGCAAGGGGTTAAAGTTTTGTGTGTCATTATGCACAGACCAAGAAGATTTCTGTCCGTTTCCCAGTCCAGTCTGTATTTCTTAAGCATCATAAATCTGTCTCCTTGCTGCTAAAGCCAGCAAGAAATCACGCCTCACTGTGTCAGTCTCCAGTCAGTCTCTTGTCCTGATTTAAGCAAAACCATGCCACCGGTTGCTACTGTACGCGAATGCAAAAGTAAATGCCTCATCTGCTATGCTGCTGGTGGTTCTGCAATCATTAATCTAATGAAACTGATAATAACTCTTGGGCATGTGGTTCTGGGTGAAATCTCAACTCAACCAGAGACATGCTACGCAGCCCGTACATTCAGGGAGTGATTTGTCATCTGCAGGATGGAGGCACCTGTAATGAGCAGGACGACTCCTGGAAAAACTAGATGCTGCTTCTTGGCGGGGAGCAAACTGGGAAATGCTTGCTGAAGGAGCTGTGCATGCAGCACTGAACCTACAGGTCCTGGGCGATCCCTGGGACAGGGACGGTCGAGCACGACATTTGCAAGAGAAGCTAAAGAACCTTAGGTCTCACTGTCAAAACTGACCGGGCGCCCTGGAGCCCAGGCCGGCACTGAGCCCAGGCCCCGTGTGTATCAGCACCCTTTCCCAGCAGCGTGAGATGTCCCTACTTCTGGTAGTTTCACCGTCAGAGGCCAAGGGAAAATGCAAGGGCTCATTTTCATTCTTGCTCTCAGTGAAGAATTGAGAAAGAGCAGCCAGCGGAGAGACAGGACGTTTCTGCTGTCGGGGAAGGGGCTTTCGTTATTTTGCTCACACGGGAAGGTCTGCTTGGTGTCTGGGGACGATGCACCCAGATGCCCGTGGTGGCACCTTCTGGCTGCTCAGCCGGAGATGTACTTCCACGTCAGGGGTATCTGAGAGCGATGGGGGCCAGCGATGGCCCAAGCTGCCAATGCGTAACCCCAAGGACACAGAGCCATAGCCAGGAGACCGTGCTCTGTTGAACAGTACACCATTTTGTCTTCTTTATGGCTGGAGGTTTTTACAAGAACATGCAGTTTTTGTCTGCTCTCCAGCAAGAGGAAGAAGGATGCTTATAATCCGGTGCTGGAGAAATTGGCTGAGGATCAGCGATCTGTGCCAGCCCCCTTTGCTCTCCCAGAATCTGCAGCAGAGATGCCTGGGAGCGTTTCTTAACCGTTCTTTTTGCCACAAAAAAGCTGCTAAGTCAAAACCTAAACAGTTTGCAAACTAAAGTTGATTTTGATGAACCTTCAGATTTTAAAGTGTTTGGGAGAGAAGTTCCATTGTTGACAGAACACCTTCTTTCAGCTGCTCTAGTGAACAGGTTTGAAAATGAGTCAGAATTTGAAGGCTTAATTAATTCAGACCTAGCATGTGAAAAAAAGACAAAACTAATAGGGCTGAAATCTGGGAAGGCTGCGTTTCTATAGACCCCAAATAATTCACTGAGAGATCATAACATTTTCCAAGACATAGATCTTTCATCCATATGGGAAGAGCTTTTGACGTTTCAAAATCTCTTCAGGAGAGGAGAACCCTCCAGGCTGGTCTGTAACCAGGACTTCCTTCCAGGCAGCCCCTGAGGAGCATCCGTACGAACCGGGCAGGCTCTGAGACAGAGGAGCAGGAGCTGATTTCCAGCCAGCCAGCCCTTCGTGTCTGGAGGTCCCGCTCTCCCCAGCAGAAGCCCAGCCCAGCCAGGGGCATTGCCCACGGAGACCTTCCCAGACCTTCCCAGGCGGCAGCCGCAGCCTTAACGTGCAGGAATTCAGGCTCCGTCACTTTGCGCTTGTCCTTCCTTCTCTCTCAGGCTTGTGAAGGGGGCGAGCGACGGGAGCCGGCTCCTGGGAGCTCCCCCGAGACCTGCCCGGCTGCTGCTGCCCCGTTTTAGCCGCTGCCCCCCCGGAGAGGCCCCCTGGGATGCTGCTGGTTGTCCTGCAGGCTTTATGCACTGCCGAGGGGGCAGCGGGAGGAAAGTTTATGGCTGCATTTATGAGGAGCGTGCAATTATCTGCATACGCTGAAAAAATCACAGAGGCTATATAAAGAAGGGAAAGTACCATCCTTCGGCAAATGGAGTGAATTGGTATTAGCCTGCAGTCAAAGAGGATCTTAAATTATTGTTGTCTTTTTTGTATTGCTGTACAGTAGTTTAAAGATAAAAGCCACCCGGGAAGACTTCAGATAAGTTGGGAGGGGACCCGGACAAGCTTAGATACACCGACTGCAACACGCTGACATGAACCCGCGGCCTGTAAGTGTTTCTGCTTCGCCTCCCTGGGCGCGGGCTGATAAAGCCGAGATACCCTGAGGTGGGGAAGGGTAAATCCTACCCAGGTGCTTCAGCCTCCTCCCCCGTGGCGTGTCCCCTGTCCCAGCATCTGCCTCTGCAAAGCAGCGTTGCCTCTGCAAATGTGCTGACTGTAGCTGCCTGATGGAAACACCTGCTCATTAAGCAGTGCTGGCTATAAATTCGCTTTCTTTGCTTAGTGTGTATTATCATCGTACTTTCCCCAAAACAGGAGCTGCAAGCCCTGATCTGAGGGCTGCCAGCTCGTCTCCGTCTCACTGTTGCCTGGGACATCTTCTCCGTCACTGGCACAGACCAGATGAGGTGTTTGCTCCCGGTCTCCCAGAGCTGAGGCGTGTGATCGGGCATGCGATGAGCCCCTTCGGGCTGTTCCCAGGCCCAACGAGGTGGCCAAGACCCCCCGGTGTGAAAGCCCACCCGGCAGAGGAAGGGGGGGCTGCGGGGCCCCATCCCAGCCGATCGCAGGGGTACAGTCGGAGGGCTTTGCCTGGCCCACAGCTGACTGCAGTAAGGGTAATGGAGTGAAAAGCCTTCAAATCAGCTGGCCCCTGCCTGGTTCTGTGATTTAAACATGAGTTTATTAGAAATAATTAATTTAGCCTGCAGCAGAACGGTGCAGGGAGGGCAGCACGGCTGTTTGCGCAGTGCGCGGAGAAGGGAAGCTGGCAGCGCTGCGTGCGAGCGGAGGAGCCCGGGAGCGCTGGTCTCCCCTGCTCCCCTGCCACAGCCCAGCGAGCCTGGGGCTCAGTCCCACGGGGACGGCCCAGGAGCATCGCTCCAGCCGTGCCACTGCCCGCTCTCCAGCGGCTGCTGGGCGTGCGTCCGGGGTGCGTGGCGGGCGGGTGGCCCCTCGAGGGGCAGCGGGCTCTGTAGACCAGGCGCGATGGGGCGGCACGGTGCCCGGCATGTCCCTTTCTCCGCGGGCACGTGCAAGGAAGGGGTCGGGCTGCGTGGGCGGCCCCAGCGTGCCCGGCTGCTGTTGGTGTGTGTCGGTGTGTTGGTAAGTGGCATTTTGGACCCTCCCTGGCAGGAGGAGGTTTCTGGCCATCGCTTCCCAGGCAGTTTTACACCAGTCCAGTGGAGTATTAACAGTCGTGCTCGGCCCCACAAATGCCAGAACAGTTTCACGCTGCAGCGCCAGGCGCGATCGCTGCCTGCAGCGAGGGGCGAGCAGTCAAACAACCAGGATGCCGTTGAGAGCAGCCGCCCTCCTGGTGCAGTGGAAAGGCAGCCGAGGAAACGCCAAAGGCTCCTCTCCCGGGGCGCAAACCCCAAATGAAAGCTGCGATGCTTGCAGAGCCCCAGCAGCGCTTCGTGGCCAGGGCAACGGGGGCACTAGGAGCACTAATTGTGCCGAGCACCCATTAAAGCTGGTGACCTGGAGCGCTCTTCTTTCGAGACCTTTCCAAGAGGGAAAACCGCCCGGGACCAGCCCCGGGGTGACAGTGGCCACGCTCCGTGCGTGGCTGTGGCACTGCCCTGCGGGGCTGAGGGCTGGTAATCAGTCCTCCTGGCAAGCCTGCAAGCTGCAGGGCATTACTGTAATCTAGTCTGCAGGAGATAAAAGCGCGAACAAGCTTTGTGGAGTCAGACAAGGATAAGCACTGACAAAGTCTAGAATGTTTTTTCAAATGATAATGGCTCTCCTTAATAAAATGCTAAATGCAACACTCCGGCTGGGCTGAAAGCGGCAAACAGCAAAGGCTGCGTGGCCATCTCAGCCACGGGCCGGCTGATTGCAGCGGCTTGTGCCTGGTCACAGCGTCGATTGCAGCGTCGGAGGCTTGTCCCAGCTCTGCCTCAGCTGGCGCTCGCCCTGGCACCCTCTGCCTCCAGCGCCTCACCAGGAGCCTGCTCCCACCCTGCCTCCAGCAAAGAGCCGGCCCTCGTGGGTGCGGTGCCTGTGGGAAGTCCGAGTGCCCCACTCTGCAGGTAGCGCAAGGACTTATCCCTGTGCCAGCTGCTAAACGTGAAGTGCCACAAGGGCCCTTAGACCGGCGCTGGCCTTGCAGGGACCGAGTCACCGCCTCGGGACCAGCAGTGCTGGAGCACGAGCTTAAATCAGGCAGGACAGGCGCAGGGCGAGCGAGTCTTTGAGAAACTGTATTACTGATTCCCCGATGGCTTCAAAATCTGTCTTTGTGTGGTGCTGCTTTTTTAATTGCTCGCGTTCACACAGCAGCTTGAGGGGAGTGATAAGACTCATGAATATGGAAATTCTTCTCAGAGGGTGGGAGGGGGTTTGCTGGGACCGGGGGTATTTTCCTGAAACACTCACACTCACATCCTGGCTTTCTTCCAGCGCCACGTGCTGAAGCGATGGGCAGCTCGGGTCCGAAACGGCCCCCGGGCAAGCGCCTGCACAGGCAGCGCCCAGCCCAGCCCTCCCCGGGTCTGGGGAGCCAGCGCAGCGCTGGAGCAGGGGCGAGGGGCGGCTGGGCCAGTTCCTTCGCAAGAGGAGAAGAGCGGGGGCCCAAGGAAGCGCCTGCGGGAGCTCTGGGAGGGTGACGAGGCTTTACCTGTGCCTGTGCCAGGGCACCCGGTTTTCCAGCCGTCGCTGTGGGAATGGGATGCACCCTGCGGACTGCGGAAACAGGCACGTTTCATTCAGCGCGCGTCGTCCCCGCCAGCAGCCCAGCCCAGCATCGTGCTGTTTGCCCAACGCAAATGAAGCGGTTTCCCAATTTCTTGGCGTTGAACACTGCTCTCCCTGCTAATCTGCCTGCCAGGTTGAAGCTAAACTTCCCCTTGCTCCTTGCAGACGTCTGTGTGCCCACGGCCTGCCCGGGCAGCAGGCAGCAGACAGAGCCTGCGGCTCACGACAGGCGTGCGGGAACCCCAGTGCAGCTGGGGCTCGGTGTGCCCCCAGCTGCAGTCCCACGGCAGCAGGACTTGGCGTGCCCTGGGAACCTCCACCGCTGCTGGCCTGGCTTAGTGCTGCCCAGGTCCCCTGGTGGCACCGGGGCTCGGTGCCAAGAGCCCCCCCGTGCCGTGGGGCTCAGCGTCCCAGCCCCCGAGCTGCGGGGGACGGGCACCACCAGCCGGCACCGTGCTCAGCACGGGTGCTCCTGGACGCAGCTCCAGACTGCTCTGCATACATCCACTGGTTATTGATCGCTCTAAAAATCTTTAAAGATTAACTTCTGGGAACAAATATAACATCTTTATGGAGCGCCAGGAACAAACTGCTTTAGCATTCGGGTGGCTGCTCTGTTGCACAGAGACATCTGTTTGCAACAGGACGCAGAGAGCAAATGATCTGTCAGTGTTCGAGGGGACGTGTCCTACAAGTGGCTGTCTCCCCTGTGATGGCAGGTAAAGGTAACCTTGCCATCCATTGCAGCTGCACAAGGCGCGCTCCAAGACTCTGTTAGTGACACTTGTTACTACACCGAGTTCCTGGCATGTGCTGTAAAATCAGCCGGTGTCTTCTCTGCTTCCGACCTCCAGCATCACGACAGGTAGGGCACAGCCTTCTGGAGGCATTGAGGGAGCAGCTGGCAGCAGCTGAATATGTCCCAACCCTTTGGATTAATTTCTTTGCCACAGCTATAGAGAGCTTTTTTGGTTTCCATGCTTGCAGAGCACACCTGGGAATGGGGGGCTCTGGCTCTCCCGCATACGGGCACCGCGGTGCAGGACAGCGGAGCCTCGGTGGTTAAAGGAAGGCTGGGAGGAACACTGGGCACCTTTTGTCATCTTGAAGAACGCACAAAGCGCATGGTGGCGTGTAGCAAGCAGGCTTTGCACAGCACGGTCAGACCTGTGCGGGCGGCGTGAGCAGGGAAGAGGTGGGGTACCACGACCTCTCAGCGGGATTCGACCTCAGCCAAGATCTGTGAGTTCAGCAGTGGGGTTCACTGTGTCTGCAGGGGTCTCCTAGGAGGAGGGCAGGTACAGCAGTGCTCTTGCTCTCACTACAGTGTGCCCAAATTTCTGGGAAAGCTGCTGTAAAAGTAGAATTTATGACTTGGGGTAATTTTATTCCTCTGCCTTGCAGTTTTTGCTCTTTCAAAGGCTGGCTGGAGCCCAGCGTTCCTGCTCGCAGCTGCCGTGCAGGAGCGGGTCCCTGATGCGGAGCTGCGGGACGCTGCGGGTAGCTGTCAGGCGGACGCGCGGTTTGCCTGGAACCAGGCCTGTCCCACCACGCTTTCTGTGAGCCCCCGCTCCCAGGCAAGGCTCTGGCTTAACTCCTCCGTAGAACTGCACTTGGCCCTGTTTCTGCCCCGCAACATTAACACACGTGCAAAGAGCAATCCAAACTGTTTTTCTTCTGTGGGACTGGCAATTCCTAGGACCCACTGCAGCCGGTTCCAGTGCCCTGCCAGGCAGCTCCCTGTGCTGCAGTCTGCCAGCAGCGCTCGCTGCACCTGCACAGGGGCTGCATCCTGGGCCAGGGGGCTGCAGCGGGTGCAAGCTGTTGCGCTCAGCTACAGACCGCATTTGCCATGGCCGGCCTGGGAGCAGCCGGCCCACCAGAAACCGGCACTGGCAGCGCCTCGCTTCTCTCTGGTTCGGCAAACAGCAGCCAACGCGCTCTGGGATGCTCCTGCCCACTGGGGAGTCCGCAGGTTGACGGCATGTGCACAGGGACTGCGCGCTGCAAAGGAATAACCTGCTGCAAAGGAATAACCTGCTGCAAAGCTCAGTCTGTGGCAGGGCAGCAGAATGAGCATGGAGAGACCTGGGTAGCAAATGCTCTCACAAAGCGGGGGAGACCTCGGTGAGTACGTTGCTGCCTTGTCAGGCAAGCCGTGAATGAATGCGCCTTTACCCAGAGCAGTGAATCATCATTAGAAATCACTCAGTGATTGATATTAGGAAAAGCAAGTCATACATTGGGTCATCCTGTCACCTCACGAGCTAGCAGTTGTGCATTCCCTCTGGGATATTTGCCAGGATCTCTGACCTCTATCACGCCGTGGAGTTTCCCCCTTTCCCTGGGATGGCAATTCTCTGATTAACATGGTTTGCTGCCAGAAAACTTTCTCTGATATTCAGTCTGTGTTTTCCTCATGTTAATTTCTTGCCATTACAGCACCCTGATTAATTACTCTGTTTATGCCTCTAGAATATTTGCAGGCTGTTGCCATTGATGCAAGAACGCTTTATAGAAGAGAAATGCTGTAGCTCTGTAATTGGTTAATGAAGTGCCGATAGACAGGAATCAAGAATATTCACTGTTATCCTGGGTTTTGTAGGACCAATGAATGTCTTCATGGTCTGCAAAAGATTCGGCGGTGCCCCAGTTTATGATCGCCCCGTAGCCAGGCTGGGCTGGCTCAAGCCTTCTGCTCACCCTTGTAGTCTCTTCCGCAGCTGGTTGTCTTTGCTGCCGTTGCTTGGGCAAAGTGGTGTCCGTAAGGATTCATACCACAGACTCCTTGTCCCAGGGAATGCTGCTTCAAAAATTCAATCCAAAAACGGAACAGGGCTTCTGTATGGCTTTATTGACTTGCAAATTAGGGTAAAAAATGACTGGGAAGATGTCTAGCAGTGAGTGCGTGGGGGTCCAGATTCCTCGGCCCCACTACCCAAGCGTGCATGCATTTTGCACTTCCTACCTGTCAGACGAACCTCTCGGTTATGTCTCTGTTTCCCCAGCTCTGGCTGTTGTCTTTGCTCCCTGGCACTCGGCAGTACCTCCTCCGCGGACACGTAACGCTGTGCGTCCCCGGGCGGGGGCTGAAATCCAGCCCGTTGTGCGTTTCCCAGGTCATCCCGTTTTTCCCTGTGGCACCGCTGAAGCCAAGCTCCCCGCGCGCCCCTGGGCAGCGCACGCGACGCTGGCACCTGGCGGCTGCGGGACCGGTGTCACTGCGTGCTTCTGCCTGGGCGGAGGGAGCTCACAGGGGCAGACGCCGGCTCGGCAGACACTTCCACAGCCTCAAAATAAAAAGGTGCTCCAAGAGGTCTTCTGACTCCCCTGCAAGGCTCCCCTGCCTTCTCAAGTGAGACGAAAAGGAGCCATTAATGTTTAGCTTCATTTCTGTTTATCAAAGAAAAGAAAGCTTTTGTCAAGCATCAAAGCCAGGATTTAGGACACAAAGCAAACTGCTTTGCTGTGGGCTTCTGAGAAACCAGAGGAAGAAAAACAGTTGTTTGAAATCACTAACTAAACTGGAGAATCTGAAACCTGCAGTTTGTGTTCGGCGGAACGGAAGAGGCTCAAGACATTACCCGTCTGCTGTAAGCCTCTCTGAAGTCTGGAGCTCCATCCAGGTCTGGACTCTGGGGGCACCGAGGACGCGGACTCTGCACCGAGCAGGTTTTTGGGCCCACGGGCTGGGGTGGGTCTGCAGCCGGAGCCGGACCCAGCCGCCCTGCAGAGCCGCCCTGCGCTTTGCAAGGGCCGGCGGCAGACGGCCTCAGAAGGCCCAGAGCAGGGCGAAGCAACGGCAAGGAAAATGTAAAATAAACGCGTGGCCTGAAGTCCGGATGTGCAGTTTATTTTAAAACCTAATAACTCCAGATAATTGATAGTGGAGTGCAGTATTTTCAACGCGTTGGATTACGAGCGTCTGTCGCTCACAAGAAGCTGTAACCTTGAGCTATGAGACATTATTGGCAGTATTTAACACAAATCTGTTTTCCATCATTGTCAAATCCCACTTCAATATGCACCACAGGAAGAAAGCCAAATACTAAATTGATTTCTTTAATGGGAAGTGTTCTTCAGGAGATACCAACCTGTGTGGAGATGCATTAATAGGATTACAATAGAACCTTTTTATTTTGCTGTATTTTTTATGGAGATTTTTTAATGGAGATTTCCTATCCTGACACGCCTGCAATACGCTGCTTGGCCACACATGTTGCAAGGCAAGCTGCCATGAGGAGAACGCCTTCCTCTGGAGATGGAGCTCATGAACTCGGGACCGTCTCTGCGATGAGTCTGCCAAGCCATCGCTGCAGGGAACGGCCTGGGAAACAGCGGCGTTTGCCAAACACCAAAGAGCTCACAAGGCGCTGCCGACCAGGATAAGGCGCTGCAGCCTGCTGGGACCGGGGAGCACCCAGCGTATCCCTCCCGCTCCTCGCCCAGAGCCCGATAACTGCAGGGTGCGGGACAGCCGCCCCTGGGGAGGGCGTGGAGAAGCATCTGTAGGAAAGCAGGAGAGGAACGAGCAGGGGCCCAGAGCAGAAGCAGGCGCGGGAGCACCAGGCTCAGCACAGTCTGCGTCCAGGCCTGATGCAGAGCGGCCGTCAGCCCCTCCTCGCCAGCAGCCAGCGGGGTTCGTGCTGCTGCCACGGAGCAGAGCGGGGAGTCACGCTGCAGTTCTGCTTTTCACTCTCTTCCCGATTGCGGCAAGTGCTGAAAGCCTGATCTGCCGGGGAACGGTCCGGGTTGGGGCACGTTGGTGCTGTGCCCGGGGCAGCCCACGGCCGGGGGCGCCGAAATCGGCGGCGCTGGCCACCGGCCCCGCAGGGAGGGGGCGGCGAGGCTGGCGGTTAAGTGTGGGATCATTTGTGCCAGGCAGGGAGGAGGAATGTTTGCCTTCTCCGGGAGTGCTGTAAGTGATAAGGTAATTACCTTCTTCAGCGTAAGCTAATTGACAGAGAGCTAATTGACTTTTTAAAAGTTGCTATTTCCCTTCCCCGGGCAGGGCGAAAGCCCCTTGAGCTTCTTTCGGCTGCTCCTGCTGCCGTGGCCGAGCTCCCCCGGAGCACGGGGCAGCTCTGAAGCTTGGCCGGGAGTCCTGGGCCGCGTCGGGGGGTCTGGCAGGCAGGGTGAGGGGCCAGGGAGCTACACCCGCGCGGAGGGGCTCGTGGCCGTGCCACAGGCCCTGGAGCAGGGGTTCGCGAGGCAATTGCTGGCTCCGGCGTAGCTTCAGCACAAATGGTGCCACATTAAAATGTCTATGTCAGAGTCGTGGGCTACTGTAAAGTGGTTTACAAGCCTGGCTGGCAAAGCCGAACCTTTTCTTGTGGTATGCCGAGGATTTATGTCTGTAAATAGAGAGGAGATGTGTAGGAGGTGTAACTGGGCTGCGAAGGGCGGATCCTTCGCAGGCTGAAGGTTCGCTCCTCGCAGCGGCTGTGCGTCCGCCGCGGGTCGTTGCTGCCCAGCTGAGGATCGCTGCGTGGAGCTGGGGCTGCGAAGCTGCCCAGGGGCTGCGCCAGAGGACGGTGTCGAGGCAGGGAAGAGCCACCGGCTACCGGCCGTCCCTCAGCCCCGCCGGGGCTGGGAGCAGCAGAGCCCAGGGACCCCCAGCTCCAGCGCGGGCCCAGGCCAGCCGGTCAGCAGCTCTCCAGAAAACCCTCAGAGCCAGCTGGATTAGTTGGGTGCTTAAAGGCAACCCAGTGCACCAAAGGTCCTGCTGCCTGGGGTCTGCAGGGCCACCCCTCGCACTGGCAGCGGCGAAAGCAGAGGGGCAGCTCCGCACCCGCCAGCGGCGAGGGAAGGAAGAGGGGTGCAGGGAGAGGCTCCTCCCGAAGCTGGATACCCTCCTTCGGGGACACTCGCACTACGTGCATCTTCTAGCGACTGCCGCTGCTGGGCTGTTTGCTGTCTCATCAGAGGCAGAGACATACAGGCATATGCAAACACGCACAGGAACACTTTCCCCTACTGTAAAATGAGGATTCTAAACCTTCAGCCCAATATCGAAACTGTTTACTGTTCCTTTGTGGTGACATGTCTCCCCATGCACATCTCGTGGAGTCTGACAGCCTGCTTGGTGTCCCCAGTCCCCACAGCTATCCCAGGATCCGGGCTCAGCTCCTCAGACCTTGCCTAACACGCACCATTTCCCAGCCTCGAGATTACGGTTTAACCCCTCAGGAGATGAGATGGAGATAGCAAGCAGAGACACTGTCAGCAGATGAGCACACTGAGCACAGCATTTCTAGTCACACCGCTAGCTAACAAACAAGAATTTGTAGATTTACAGGAAAGCATTGCACGTTCCCAAAGGCGGTACGGTACGCTCGGGAGCTAATCCGGAGAAAGGCACTGAATTCAGAGACGTGTTGTCCCCAGGTTTGATTACCAAAGAAGGGAAGAATCGCGGTGGGGTTTTGTCCACGTGCCCTGGGGTGCAGTGGGGCCGCGCAGTGGTGCAGACCCCCCTTGCCCGCCTTGGCCTCACCCGACCCCTGTGCTGATACCTGCATCCTGCACCGCTCCTGGCAATCACGCAGAGCAAGCAGCCCCCACCCTGCCCTGGCATACCCTTCCAGGCTGTCCCCAGCGTGACGGCCAGTGACGCTGTGGCCGTGACAACTTCCCAAATCCGCTTTCCCGCTCTTGGAACCCACCTGGGCCTCCCACCACCCCGGGGGTGCGCGGGGCCGGCTCTGCACCCCCTCCCTGGGGCGGCTGGGGCCTCTCCCGTGGGTGCCTGCCTCTGGCTTCGATCAGCAGGACTCATCCCGCTGGCCCTGCTGGTCCAGCTGCAGTGACGGGGAGCAGGGGACGCCCGTCAGGTGCTCCCACCGCCTTCCTGCCAGCTGCCCCACTTCTCTTCCTCTGCTGCCAGCGCAGTAAGGGGTCCCAGGCAGGCAGAAATAAGATGCCAGTGTGCCAGATAAGAAAATCGCGGCAGCAGTTAGGGGGGATTGTGGCTTTTTTCTTCTCTGACAGGAAGGAGACGTCTCTCCATACAAGCCTGAGGTTGCCCAGGGCAGCCACCACCACCATCCATCACCACTGGTCCCCACACGCTCCCAAACTGGAGATGCGTTTGGTCTGAAATGCGTCCACACAGGGCGAGACCGCCAAGCATCCCCACGGTGCCCGGCCGCCGAGCGGGTCGGAGCCGATGGAGAGTGCTCTGCCCCGCAGCTCCGTCTCAGGCAGGGAAGTTGTCCCGGTGCCTCCAGCAAGCACTGCCTGTCCCTGCGAGCTGCAGAAGGTGCAGCAAATACTTGGAGTCTGGAAAAGCCCCCGGTGACAGCGGGAAGAGCCGCTCGGCCCCGGCCCCGCAGGTTGCCGTTACCTGGGGGCACAGGGTGTGCACGGGGCAGAGAGCCGGGGTCCGGCAGGGCTGCCCTTCACTGGGTACCGGAGCTGCTGCTGGGACCAAGCCGCCGGGCAGCCAGTCAGCAGCGCGGTCACCGTTAGTGCCTGGGGCTTCGGTGGCTTTTGGGAAGGGCGTCCCTGCCCCGCTGGGTCTCTGGTGGCCCGGCTGGCCAGCACACATGCTCGGAGTGGCTGCAGCTCCCCAGCCCTCTCCCTGCTCCCGAGCCCGCTGCCGGCTGGGATGCTGTGTGAGTGCCTGCCTGCAAGCAGCGGTGACCAGATTTGAACTGAGCATCACTAGCTGGAGCCAGCAGAGCCAGCTCTTCTTTAGAGCAAAGTATTTGTGACCGGTCAGATAACAGAGAAACATCTAATGGGATTACCTGCGATGGCCTAAGTGTTGAATGTGCCGGCGGCTTTGTCCCATGCTAAGCACAGCAACGAAAGGGCAGAGCCGCCGAGAGGCCTCTGTGGCAAAGCCTCTCGGAGGGCAGGGAGTCAAACAGAAAGAGAGGCCTTTCTGGAAAGACTGGGACAGCGCTGGGGTTTATCATTCCTGGCAATGTGAACAAATTCCCCCAGGAGGCTGGTGCCTTCCCAGCAGAAGCTGTGCAGGGAGAGCAGTGCAGATAAGCCGTGTCAGCAGGGCAGCGCAGAGCCGCAGCGGCTCTGCCGCGCTGGGGACGTCCCTCCCCGCAGTGCACCAGGGACACTCGGTCGTTCAGCTCGCTGGGCAGGAGCGCTCCCCGGGCACACACCGTGCCACGTTCCCTGCTCAGGGGTCAGGGCTCTGCAAGCGCCCGGCGGTGCCCCGAGCCCCGTGAACAGTCTGGCTGGGAGCGCATCGCCTGTCAAACAGCGTTGATCCAGGCTCTGTCTTATCTGAAACAGCCGCGGCCCCGACCAAGCGCAAGGAAGGCACTCCACTTAACAAGCGCAATTAGGACAGCGCAGCTGTGGCACAGTGGCAGGAAAGGAGCTTAGCCACGGTGATTAATTCTCTCGTACCACTGTGTGCCGCAGCGGGGCTGCACATCTGCCTCTGGCGCAGGATGGGCTGACCCCAGCTCTGCTTTACTGTAACCCCAATTTTCTGGAAACTTTCAGGAAACTTTCAAGTACAGAAGGAGAAATGTTTCCTCTTGGAAAGGTTGTGGGAATGCAGCGTCTGCTTTTGGGACCAGACCTGTGGACCTTGTCCCTGGCAGCGGGGAACCAGGGCAGCACAAGCTCAGGTTGGCCCTGCGATGGCAGCACGAGAGCCGCGGTGGGACGTGGTGCGCCGGGACGGCTGCCTCCGGCAGGACAGGGCACAGGCAGGCACTCCCGCGGCACTGCCAGTGGGAATGAGGCCGCTCACGGTACAGAACCCATTTGCTGCCGTGGCCATTTTCCTTCCGTGCAACTTGGGGCTCCTCCGGCTCCTTCCCGGTCGCGTTCCCCTGGCGCTGCCGGCCCAGCCTCTCCGCAGGCAGCGCCGCGCTCGCGCTCCCAGTGCCGGGGCCCCCGCTCTTGGCAAGCGCCGGAGATTTTATTGGCTGTTTGCTAACGGAGTTGGAAATTAACATGATTATTTTGCATAGTAATTGGCAGCATGTGTGGTGAGGAGATCAAAATGCAGCGAAACTAGAATTGAAGAGGTTTAGCGAAGCAGAGCATTTGGGGAAATTAAATGGTGTGTTTAAATGCCTTGAAATGATGGTCTGCAGCCAGAGTCCCCACGACGTGCGCGACATTTGCTCTCCTGGCCGGGGGGGAGGCGGGGACGGGGCTTCTCGCTGACAGCACCGTTGGGGGCACCGACCCGCACAGCCGCCAGCCCGCTGCCGATGGCAGGCGCCCAGCGCGCCGTTTGGTATCCGCCGCAGACAATGGCGGGCGGAAGCTTTCCCTCCCACAGTGCCATACGGGAAGGCTTCTGTCACCGTGCCACCACGGGGAGAGGAATTTAAATGTGACAAGGCAGGTTCCTCTGAACCGCGTCCAAATCCCCACCTAAGAATAGTCTCCCCCTCCAGAAGGGCGGCTGATTCCAGCCCCTCCGCTCCACACGCTCACCGCACCCCCTCTCCTCTCCTGACTCCTGCAAACCTGCGCCTCGTTACCGGCTGCTGGTGATCCGTGTATGCAGGGCCCTGGTGTAATTCAGGAGCCACACACAGAGCACGGTTCTTCCCCTTCAGCCTAACTCTGCACCCCACCTGCACGAAAGCAGAAGTCCTGGATTTATTCACCGCCTCCTTCCCCTGTTAATCGCAGGCCCTCTGCTCTGCCTGTAATGTCTGGGTGTAGCAGCTCTTATCAGGCGATAAAGCTGGCTCAGCGAAGCCAGACTTTGTGTCAAACACACTGTAATATTCTCGAAATACAGCCCCAGCAGTGCGCACCCTCATGCCAGGCTGCAGCTCTCGGGATCAGGCAGCAGAGCCCTGTCAGCCGGGATACGGCAAATCCTGCGCGGGCGGCACGGGGGAGCTTCTGCTCGAGCAGCACAGGCAGGAGCCTTCCTCCCTGCTTACCTTCCCTTGCGGACGTTTACCTTCGGGCCAATGAGCTGGGAAGGTTTTCTTGCTGATTATAAGCCCAGCATTAGTATGCAGATACAAATGCAAATCGGCCTAGATGAGACTTCCTGGACAGCAGCGGAAGTCAAGGATTTAATCTAGCCTGATCTTGGACATAGTTTAAGCTCCTCAAAACAAGAACACACAACCTGATGCAAAGATTTCATCTCAATAAACCTTCCTGTCAACAAGCTCCAGGAGCCTTTGTTTGCCTTAGTAATGAAGTTCAGGCAGAGGTGAAGTGCTTGGCGTCGGTCCCCGTGCCCGGGAGCGTCTCCGCCGCGCTGCCTCAGCAGCACCCAGCCCCTGCCTCTGCCCTGGCACCGCTCCATGCTCCCGGGCTGTGCCGCTTCACCCCCGGCACCCCCAGCCAAACCTGCTCCTCCGAAACGCGCCGGCCTGAGCCTTCTGCCAGCTCCCCCAGGCTGCCGGTGACTTGGCTGGACCCTCTCCATGTGGCCATGAGCAAGCGTGCCTGCTGCTGCCCTTCAGAGACCTCGGGCAGCATCTTCCTCTCTCTTCCGTCCACCTCATGTGGCCCACGGGAAACCCCCATTCTGTGCTCTCCAGGTCCCTTTCCAGGAACCCACCCACCCTGCTGCGGACCAGGACGTTTACTCTGAGCCGCGCTGGAGTCCTGACTTGGGCCAATGAGCCGCATCCCTCTGAGTTTTAGTATTTCATCGTAAGGAACTAATTGTCATCCCTGTGCCAGGTTCTGGGATTTCTGCTGCCAAATCCTGCCCGCTTCCCTTCGATATAGAGGCCAAAGCTGTGGAAGAGCCAACTAAGACCCAGATTTTGATCAGAGCTTGCAGTGGCTCAGATTGCCAGCTACGAGTCTCCAAATCCAAACGGAATTCAGGGTCTGCAAAGTCCATGAACTGCCCAGCCCCAGGGCACTTGGGGCAGATCCAGCGGTGATGCCGAGTCCGGTGGCTGCAGGGGTCAACGCTGCTGCGCTTCCCATGTGAGAGGTGCAGCTCGCAGCCCGCGGCACGGCAGAGCCAGCAGCGGGGCAGGCAGCGGGTCTCCTCCTCGCTGCCCACAACTCAAACGTCTCCTTTGCCAGGCCGCGGGGCGGCGACGCTCCCGTCTCTGTCCCAAGGCAACCGATGGAAGGCACACGGGGACGCCGGGCACCAGCATTCAGGGACGGCATCTCCCGTGCAGCAGCCTCCAGGCCCTGAGCGCAGTCGGGCTGCTGTTCTCCGGGCGGCAGGAGAAGGGCAGGCTGAGGGACGGGCTCAGGCACGGAGGAGCAGTGGAGCAGCCTACTCGATAAGTGAGCACTTAATTAGCCTCTATCTTAATGGCCCAGTCCCCAGGAGCTGTACGTAGGAGCTGTGGGGACAGGAAAACTTCTTCAGCAAGAACAAGCAGGGAGACTGTGGGCTTCCCAGACCTTCCTTCCAGAGCTGGAAAACCTTCACACCAGGAGCACGAGCCAAGAAATGCTGGCAGCACCAGGCAGCTGAGCACAGCCCTCGCTGCTCCATCCTTGCGCATAAATTACCTCCAGGCTCTGAGCTAAACAAAGGGCCCTGAAATAATTCTGCATTTTAATGAAGTCAGCGTTTGTGCCACTGTCGTCCTTACAGAAAGGGAATTTGCATTTCTTTCTGCCAGCTCACTCTGCACAGCCTGCTGGCACTGGAGATCAGCCGCGCTCTCCTGCGCGCCCCGCCAAGGACTAAGTTACGTTTTGTTGCTTAATCACTGTAACACCAGAAATGCAGGGTAGAGCTGCTCTAACCCCCCAGACTAGAGAGCACACCAATATCTCAAAAGCCTTCCAATGTGCAAGGTTGTCTGAAAAGCAGCACTCTCCAAAACGCTTCTCCTGGTGACCGTGCGTCTCCCCCAGCCCCCCCCCCCCCCGGCTGCTCTCCCGCGCTGCCCTGCAGCAGGCTCACACCCGATTTACGCGGGAGCCAAGGGAGGAAGAGCTGGCACTTGCACTTCTGGTTTGTATTTCTGTAAAATCTGGAAAGAAACTAACTGCAGCTTCTCCCTCCCAAGGGAAAGGCATCCCCTGGGCTCAGAGCCTGTCACCGGCCGTGCCTCCGGCAGGCAGCGCGGTGAGCCAGTGAGCTACGTGGCGGTGCTTCCCCTGCCTGGGACGGTCTGCAGCCCCAGGGCAGGCAGGCAGAGCCCAGCGACGCTCTTGCTCTCCTGTGACAGTCCCTTCACTCCTCACGTTTCTCTTGTCAGCCCCCCGTGCTGCACACACGGGCCGGGGGAGGTTTGTCCAGTCTGGAGGCCGCTGCCTTTCCCCGTGAGAGGTGAGATTGGTGCCAAAGCACAAGCGTGTCTGGCCAAGGGCTCCGGGGCTGCACCAGGGCGAGAGGCACCTGCCCGCTCCTGGGGTCACCCCCTCATTTTGTCACGGTCTGACGAGGGTCCCCCAGCCCACAGAGCTCTGCCCCTCCGGCGCAGGATTGCTACGAGCCGAGCAAAGCCGAGGCTGCCCGAGCACCAGCGGTGCCCTGAGCATCCCTGCTGCCCCGGCAGGGCGGGTGCGCGGGGCGGCAGTGCCTCCTGCCGGGTCCCTCTCCTGCCGGGTCCCTCTCTTGCCGTGGTCCCTCTCCTGCCGGGTCCCTCTCTTGCCATGGTCCCTCTCTTGCCATGGTCCCTCTCCTGCCGGGTCCCTCTCCTGCCGTGGTCCCTATCCTGCCGTGGTTCCTCTCTTGCCATGGTCCCTCTCCTGCTGGGTCCCTCTCCTCCATCCCACTCCTCTCCACTGCGGTGGCCGCACCAGGCCTCCCGCTGCGGGGGAAAGCTGTGATCGTAGCTTTCAGCATGTTCAATTACTGTCAGTTAATGATGATTAATTTACAATTAAGGGCCTCTAAAGGGTAGTGTGTGTGTTAAATAAATATTGATCTTTCATTTGTGGCCACAGGTATATTACCCCTGTTACAGGAAACGCGGCAGCGGCAAGAGCGGGGCTGCCTGCGCTCCCAGCCCCGGCGTGGGGGAGCTGCCCCCCGGCGCCTCGAGCTGATGGGGCTGTGGGGAAACCAGGGGCTGCCCGGTGCAGGAGGGTTCGGCTCGGCCTCCTCCCAGCCAGGAGCTCTGGCTGCTCAGGGCGGATGAGGATCGCGTCGCCCCGGGTGTTCCGACGACTGCAATTGCTCGGTCCTGTCTCCACTTGCAGAAAGCGTGTGAGAGCAGGGGGGTGCTGGGAGCTGGCGGTTTTTCTCTTGCACGGCCCCTAATCGGCCTCGTAAAATAAACAAACTGTCCAGAGCCTGTTACGGTTTCATGAGCAGCCGGACAACTTAACAAACTTGTCACCGCATACACAATGTGTTTTTCAACCCAGTTTTGGCCGTGCTCCGGACTCTTTCTGGCTGGCACGGTCACGCCACGGCCACGCACGCGTGCCACGTTGTGTGCCGGGGGAGGGCGAGTGCCCTCAGCATCCCCCCCAAAGGCCGGAGACGTGACCTGACGCCTGTCGGGGTCTCTGGTGGGGTTTGGCGGAGGTGGCCAGGAGGAGCCCTGTCTCCGCAAAGACGCTCATTAGAGGCAGGGCGAGGGGATGAGTGGTGCAGACTCAGGGCTTCGGCTTCCCAGTGAGCCCCCTCCCCTCCGTCACTGTCCCTCCTCGGTCTCCCTTGCCCAGCCAAACCGCCCTGGGGCCCATCTCCAAGCCACGGCTCCTCTGCTGCCCCGGGCTTCGGCCGTGCCCTGCGGGAGCCCTCGCCCTCGCTCAGCAGAACCGGCCGTGTTGCGCAGCTCCTCGTTTCAGGCCTTGAGGCACAAGAATTGCCACCAGCCCAGAGGACTGGCATTTTCTGGCCCTGGCGTGCATGTCTATAAAGTCGTCTTTATGTCAGAGGGTTTCCTGACATCTGTCTGACTTTTCTGTCTGTAATGAGCGCACTCTCCAAGATGTATTTTTCTAAAAATCTTATATCGCTTGCTGTTAGCTATACAGCTCTCCACATTTTCGAATTTTATCACTGCTTTTAACTTGCATTTGTAACTGCTTTGTTGGGTTAGCAGTGGATATCTGTGCGTTATCAATATTCGCATCAAGAACCAGACTAAGCTTCTGGAGAGTCCTTCGTGCACTGTACCACGGGGCCCTTCCCTGGCCACCGCCGCTTAAGGCATGGCTGGAAATGACGGGCACGGCAGCACGGAGGGTCCAGGCTGAGGGAGGTGCCCGAGCTGCCCTGGCTCCGGGGCACGCTGCAGCTGGCAGCTCCTGGCGCCGTGACCAGCAGCTCCTGGGGCCCACCACGGCGTGTTGCACTGGGAGAGGGCGAGGAAAACAGCAGAGGCAGAGGTAGGGCATAAAGACCAGGGACCAGCAACGGTTGGAAACATCTGCAAGAAACAGAGTCATCTTCTTTGTATTATTTTTCTCCAGAGCCACAGATTTAGTGCAGTTCCCGCCGTATCGTACATTGCTGTGTCCCATACTGGCTGCATGGGTATAGCCATCCATGCAGATGCTTTTGCATCCACGCAAATCCATGTGGAAGGACGTTCAGAGGCTCTGTGCATCCTCTCACATATCAGTGAGTGATGTCCACAGCCCTGAGGGGTTTTTTTTATTTCAAATTTCTTCTGATTTCCCAATACCTGGTACTCAGGAGTCTAGAGAAATACCTAAACGTGGTGCGATCCATCCCAAATAAATGAAGGCCATTTCAACAGCCACCAGAGCCAGCACGTCCTGAATGCTGGAGCTCAGCGGGGGTTTCTGCAGCACCATAGCACTCTTCTTTCCCATCTGGGATTCTTTTCCACGTGTAGATGATTCAGGAGGTGGGAACGCCATCCCACCCCACCCCACCCCCAGCCATGTCCCAGGCAGCTTCGAGCGATCTCTGCTCCTTTTCCCCAGCACGTTCCCAATCACCATCCCCTCGCCAGGAGCTAGTCTGCCCTCTCCTCTGCAGTGCGTTTCTTGGAAGCAGGCTCACAAGAAGAATATTGTCTCTGGCTTTCTCTTTTATTTGAGGCATGTATTTAAAATGATGCTTTTGTTCCAAATGAATGCATTGATTCATTCAGAAGTGCAGTTTCTGTTTTTGAATCAGCGGAGCTGTTTATGCTTATAGTGTCCATAAAACTGTTATTTTAGTCCTGACACTGATGCTTATGAATAAAATTTAGATCTCATTCAGAAGTACATTAGCTGTAGCTATTTGGCTTCTTGTTAAAGCATTAATTTTTATTGAGAAGACTACATTGCCAAGCAGCTCCTTCTGCGTCTTGCAGCAAACTAAGTACCTCAAAGTACAGACTTCCGTAAGACCAAATTGCAGCACGTGCCCCGCTCCCCCCGCCCTGGTACCCGCGGTCTAAATGTTCAGTTTGCGGCCGGTTTTGTTCTGCTGCTGGATCACGGTGGGAGCTTCCCAGTTGCCCTGGGTGAGCAGGGGAGACGGGAGCAGATGCACCGTTGCTCAGGAGGAGGCGTTCAGGGTCTGCTGGAGCCATCAGTAAGCTGGCACTGCATTGCTTATTCATGACGGACTGGATGTTGGGTGTACTGGAGCCAATTAGCTCTCCCATGTATTTATTGCACTTTTTTGCTAGAAGCAAGCTGTTAAATGTCAAAAATACTTTAGCATTTTAGCAGAAAGATAATTTTTTAATAGATTCCACCTACAAAAAAGAGCTGACTGGCAGAATATTAAACTCAGGGAGATTTATTTTTAATCTGTACCTCCAAACAGCTTGAGATAACCATTTTTGCATTGCTCCTGGCTGATTAATACTGCTGTCCCTTGCCTGTCCTCCTCACTTGGTGCTGTGGCAGCTGTGGCCTCTCACATCCCATTAACCTTGTCTGCAGAAGGGACACCTGGCCAAGCCAAAGAATTAGCTCTTGTAATTAGGAATGTAAACATCACACACTGCCTGCTAACATCCACGCGTCCCATCCCTGCCTTCTCCCAGTGCTCGTTAGGGCAGGATACCTCCAGCCGGGCTCTTCCCCTCCTCAACTTCCCACACACCAGCTTCCAATAATTTCTAAATTAACAGCCCTATAAAAACCAAATCAAAGCATGAGTAGCTTGGTTCTCCAGGGACTAGGAGTGGCATTTTGTCAGTGCTGGTTGCACCTAGCTGTCCTCTGGAAGAGGGTACCAGCAGCCGGCGGTGTTTGCCAGGACCGTGTGAGGAGTCTCGTCCTCTTCCTTAGAGGAGCCCATTGACGCCCGTGACCCGTGTCTGGCACCAGCGGGGCAGTAGCGTTCCTAGCCATGGCCGAGTTTATATCCTGGCTCTGTGAGCTGGTGGCACAGCGCCAGGCCAGGTGCTGAGTGTTCCCACAGTGAAGCTACCTGAGGTGGCACAGAGATGCCCTCTTGCCACCTCTCCTGTGGTCGGGCTAGGTTTAATGTTTAGGCTAGGTAGTATCCGTCTGTTCTCACTGTCAGTAGTAACTCCCCGGTGCTGGATGGAGCAATTAAGTCATTGTTCATAATACAGTAGGTTCTGAAAATTAAGGTGACTTTATTTGTTTCTCAGTAATATAATGAGCTGTTTTGAGTGATGCTAGATTTAATGGCTAAATCAATATGTGTATTTAGTGTTAGGCTTTATTTTAGCACTAAGTGACATGAGATAAGCAGACTTAGAGAGTGTTAATTGGTTTGTGTTTAGCATTTACACTAATCAGAGTGTGCAGTGCTGCCCAGGGCTCTTCAGCACTAGTAATTCTGTTTATCCAAACCAGGAATTGTTTACTCTATTGACTGGAGTGGAATCGGTCTGTTTTTTCACTTACTTGAATGTTTTACCGTGTGTGCGAAATCAACAGAGGGTCCTGGCTGGATCTGAGCTGTGCTGCACACAGTGCGGATGCGTATGGGGAAAAGATGGCTCAACAAACCCTGCAGAAAACAAAACATTAACAGGCACCTGTACTGACAAAGTCACTATGTGGAGACTTCAGTACTGCAAGTAAACAGCATTTATTTTCCCTTCACGGCTGGCATATTGCTCTGCCTTCATTTCGAGGCTGTGCATAAGGGAAGACAAGCCCGTGTTCCCCTTCCTAGCTCACTGCCTGCTACAATCAAGACGGAGCTCCCGTCACCCCGTTTATTGGATGAATCCACCGACCCTGCCGAGCCCTCATTGCCAGGGTCGCAGCGCTCTGTTTTCATGAACCAGACACAGGAGACGGGGTTTATCGGCTGAGATGCGAGAGACCAGCTCCGCTGTGCTGCCCAAGGAGGGATCCTGCCCAGGTCTGCCGGGCGGCATGGACGTAGCCTGCAGGGGGTCTGCTGGGTGCAAAAGCATATGATGTCAAAAGCAGGGTCTGCAGGGTCTCTCCTGGGTGCAAAAGCATATGAAGCCTCCTCCACAGTCCTTGCTGAGCTGCCTGGCCCGGGCTCGTGTCTGTCTCGCGCTGACAGGAGCAGATGCCTGGGGAAGAGCCCGCTGGAGCATCCCGAGAGCCGACACCAGCGGCAGCACGCCGCGGCCAGCCTGCGTGTGCAGCATGGCTGCCTTCAAAACAGCTTGGAAACAGCCTTGCCACTGCTATGTTCCCATCACCTGGCTCTTTTTTAATAGAGTTGCTTTTGGATGATTTAATTTTTATCTAAACATTTGCTTCCCAGCTGAGATCTTGGAGAGCACAGCTCTGGCTCCCTGGACTGGTGCTGAGCCCCTGGAAATAGAGCTGTCTGTTGGAAGCGCTGACAACCCTTTCTGCTGCTGGAAGCTGCCTCCTGAGCCGTTCCCAGGGTCCTTCCTTGCTGCAGACCCAGTGCTGGCTCTGTTCACAGCCCTTCCCCTCGCAGCAGGGCAGGTATGACCTGGACGGCGGTGGCATGTGCCGAACCTGCGATGCTGCTCCCCCAGCAAGGATGCTCTGTATGAGGAAGGTCAGATGCACCGCAGCTACTCCTTCTCCTGGCTGCTCTAAGCTGTACTGAGAGGCAGGACAAGATGAAATCCCTTTTATTTTGCAAAGTGCTATTTTATTGATTTCTGCCAACCACCCTCTAACTCGGTTGCGGTGCCCTCCCAGTGTCGCCACGCGTGGCTGCGTGCGGTGGGGAGGCGGGAGGGGAAAGCCCGGAGTTGCTGTTATCTGGAGCTGCAGCAGCGTTTTGACAGTTCCCGAGATGGACGTTAAATCACTTCTGCGAGGGAGAGTGAAGGGATGTCACTTGGGCTCAGAGAGGAAGCTCTGCTGTACCGATTGCACTGACTGTGTGATCTGAGTCAGAATGAGAATCATAAATCTTGATTATTCTCTGTCTCAGCTGATTTGAACCAAATGCCTTGGACAGGGATATAGTTCACATCTCGCTGAAAACTGCAAAAAAACTGATTAAATGTACAAACTGATATAAATAGCACTCTATCTGTGTTAATGCCCAAACTGTCACTGCTCGGGGAGAGGATCCTGCGTGGATGGGGCTCTGCCCCAGCCCAGAACAGCTTCCTGGGTATTTTCAGAGGCGGCTTTCTCCCCACTGCCATTTATTTTGGTACTTTGTTCCTGCAATGCTGGCTGTTATTATGCTGCTGTCAATTACAGATGGCATCTCTGATTCTGATTGCACTTTGCTTACAATTAAGCATCCTATAGAAAAATGGAAATGCTGGGTCATTAACATAAAGTAATAATAAGGTAAACCATTCAATTATGGAGGAAAAAACATTTTGAATAATAAGGATATTGTATGCCTAAAAGACATTCAGATGCCAGCGTGTTACCATTTTTGCATACATAATAAATGAACTTAAACCCCAAAATAATCGACAGAAGCAAATAATAAATAGCTGTACCCTCAGCAAAGCCTGGCTGGCATCGCTCCCTCCTGGGGCAGAAGGGCAGCTCTTGGATGGGAACAGAGGAGTCTGGGATCTGGGCAGTCCTTGGCAGTCGCTTTGGGGGATGCCTCGGCCACCGTGGGCTCATCCGATGCTGCGACCAAGATGGTGCTGTGTCACCTCGCCGTGCCTCGAGGGTGCCCTGGGGACTTGGGAACTGATGCCGCCAGCTTGTCTCTGGTGCTAAGCGGATAGATCAGGAGCTTCAGGGAAGAGGCAGTAAGGGGGGGACGGGGCAGTGGTGTTCCTTGCTGCCCGGTAATGGTGAGGGAGGGCAGCGGGGCTCTGCCTGGGGCATGTGCTGGGCTGCAGGGGCTGGATGCAAATACTGCCCTGCTGTAGATGAAAAAGTGGGATATTGTTTTTTGGCCCCACTGTAGATTAAAAAGTGGGGTACTGTGTTTTGGACAACTGAGAGGTTAACGCAATCAGGAAGATCTGGCCACCCAGCACCTACGTGGAGGGATTGGGGACTGGCTTTGCTACCTCCAGCATCTGCTCTCTCCCGGCAGGAGCCTGTCCTCCTCGGCTCCGTCCTCCTCCCCGCCTGCCCCTGCGTTCAGCTGCTCTGCCGGCGGCACCGGCGGGCCTGCGCTGACCTGTGCCGTCTACAACTAGAAATCAAACAAGTGATTGCACAGCTTTGAAGACACCGAAGGGCTGTGCTCCTGGTCGCCCGCCTCTGACCGGCCAGGAGCTCCTATGGCAGCGCTTACTGGCGGTTTTGTGTCAGACCTTTCTGTGCCGGTGAGTTGAGTCCTTCTCCTTTCCCCTTGCTGCCAGCAGCGCAAGAGCTCGGCAGCGGGATGCGTACAGTTACTCTTGTTATTCAACCTGTTCTGCAGATATCACTCCTCTGTTGTCCCTCCGTAACAATTCCCAGCCTTTTAGCTGTTGATGGCTCGCCTATTACTCTGGCACTGTTAGGATAACATCCAGATACATCTGAAGAGTGGAATTTATTTACTGCTTTTCCCTGAAAAGCTTTTAGCATGATACAGCAGCAGTGCTTTCACTTAGGCAGCCGTTACTGTCAGGGGTTTTTTCCTGGTAGAAGTAAATTTTCCAGAAGATGAAAAAGGACTCCTCACGATGTATAGCTCCATACTACTACCTTTTAATAATCTATTTTCATGATATCTCCTCTCAGGAAAGGCCTATCTTTGGGAAACAGGAATGGTTTGAACTGCCCAGTTGAGTCAAGTCAGTATTTAAAGTGAACTGGACGGTGTGTATAGCTCTCTTCCTCAGCTGTATGTTTTCCATATCAAACTGGCTCTTCCAGGAACCATAGCCTGCAATATCAATGGCACGTATTACTAACAGTCTTGAAGCTTCCACAGATACTGCTTAGCAATCAGCAAGGCAAAGCTGGATGGAAACACGTCTGCACGGTGCCTGCGCAGTCCCGCACAGACGCCTGCCAGCCGTGTTCAGGGCAGGAGGACGCGGAGGCTGCGCTGGGGCTCGTCCTGCCGCGCGTCCCAGGGGAGCTCCCGCCTCGGGAGCAGCCTTCCCAAGCGAGCGGGCAGGGAAGGTCTGCAACGGCCTGCTGCCGACAAGGTGCACTGGATCTAGTGTTTCGGAGAGGATTTGCTGTCCTTCAAGCGTAGGCCAACAAGTGTGTCAGCATTTTACGTAGTTCATGCCCGCTTTATCTGCAGGTGTGCTGGGGACTGGCATGTGGGCAGGCACGGCTGGGGTCCTGCAGCTTGCCCGAGGCTGACAAGCGGACTGGGACAGCCGGGGATGCCTGTGCATGCCTGTGCGTGCCTCGGCGTAGCTGGCCTCTCGCTGCTGCTCGGGGGCCAGTGTGCAGGGGGACGGCGGGGGGAGCCCCGTGCCCAGCCCCAAGTGCTGACCCACGGTGGGGGCTGCTCCTGCCCGAGCAGGGGCTGCAGCCGGCTTTCCAGGGCAATCCGGTAGCGGCAGCTCTGCAGCGCACGGTGGGTTTGGCCGGTCTGAGTCTGACAGTAGGGCTGACTGCTTGTGTCGGGGATTTTCCCCCGGCAGGTTTTCGTCCCACTGCAGCTGTACTGGTCCTCTCCAAGCAGGTGTAGGGAGGGTGCTCCACCCTGCTGCCCTTCTGCTCTCCTGCTGCCTGCAGTCAGCCCTGTGCTGAGCATCAGCACACGCATCCCCGCAGCCCGGATGCGCAGGTGACACCCTCGGCTTGACCGTACCTTCTGAGTGGGTGGGGAGCAGGATTGAGGAGAAACAGGAGCACCCCCGTTCTTTGGAGGACCCACACTTTGCTGAGCAAGCTACCCGTGACTGAGACACGGGTATTGGGACACCCCAAGCTTTTCATAGCTAGTTTGTATTTATTTGCTCATTAAGTAGCTGCTCTTTCCCCCTTGGGGTTTGCCCTCCAAACTGTCCTGAACCCCTTCTGCAAGACCAAGCCTCCCTCAAGCGTGGAGCTCGCTGTGGTTACGCACAGTCCTCAGGGTGGGCATGCTGCTTTCTCAGCCCTAGGACTTGCACCAGGTCTCGTCCCTTCCTCCTATGACAGTGGAAAACGAATGAGCTCGCACTCAAGGGACTTGTACCTTATGTTGAAGGGAAACCTGGACTGGGAACAGACTGCCTTGACTTGAACATCCTCGGTCAAAGGAGGCAGGACTCGCTCTTCCTCTGTCAGTGAGTCCCTGTTCCAGCACGTGTGTGAGAGGCTGGAACTCGCACCAGTTCTGCTTTGCTATAACTGTGATTAATACGGTAATTAAATCTGGTAGACAACACTGAGATATTCCCAGTGAATAGCATCGTAGCGCTTCTCTAGAGAATGGTAGCGAGGCTTAGTCAAAACAATTTTGACTGCAGTGGGGTAGAAACATGCATTTCCAGCCTTTTTCATAACCTGTTTCATGGCTGAGTGCTGACCAACAGTAAATATTACACTAAAATTGGAGAGATCGGGCCAAATTTATCCCTGGTAAAATGATGTCACACTGAACACACATCTCATCCACAGGACCGAGATTGCTTTGCACAGTTGAAGCCAAGTGGTGCTGAGGGCCGTGTTTGTGAGCCACCGAGATGGCTCGGCACATCTGCGCCGGCACGCGCGCTTCCAGCCGCACCAGGAGCTTGCAGAGCTCTGGAGACTGCTCCTGGGTGAGCTGCTGGGCCAGACCAGGCAGCTGGGAGCCAGCGCACCCCTGCGCGTTCGCCGTGGCTGCCGGTGAGGAAGGCGGTGGTTAAGGCCACAGCCCATTAGGAAGGCAGAGAAATTGTAGCAGCACTGTCTAATCTGAGACCGTCCAATTTGTGTGCGAGCTGTGCAGTCAGATGGGCGAGGGATTTCGGCACAAGGCAACAGCCGTATCCCAGAGGAGATCCACTTGAGGAAGGAACAGAAGAAAGCAAGATTTAGCATTAAGATCGTAATTTCAGATTGCATTGTGAGAGCATCAACAATCTATATACATGAGAGTCTTTGGGGAACACAATGCTGTAATAGCTATCCGAGCCAGCCTGAACAGCAAGGGTTATTTTTAATTGCAACTGAATGGATCTAACCTTGTGATGTCTGTTCACAAAGCATTGCTGGATTAATACAGCTTCCATAGTTGCTTCTGCTAAAAGACTTTAATGGATCAGCTTAGTTCTCTGCTCCACGATTATAGCATTCTTACCCACCTATCATGCATGAGCCAGATGGTCCCAGCGAAATCAGAGCATATTTATATTTTTGTCTGCTACTCAGCCAGCTGCCCACTGATTTTGTTGCGTAGCGGTAGGAGGAGAGGAGCCTTCCTGGGTGAAGTTCACCCACCTCTTTCCCTAGCCCTGGTACCTCCCCCACCTCTTCAAAGGCATCAGAGGAACCAGGGAAGGGTTCTCTCCCCAGGGCTGCCTGGGAGGCTTGCCCGGCCGGCCGTGCCGTGGAGGGCAGCCACGCTCCCACGGCAGCAGCGCGGCACTGTCTCCTGGCATGGATTCAGCCGCTTCCCAGTGCGCAGGGGGATGTTTTCAGTTCTATCGGCGATGAGAGCCATTAAGAAGGTACAAGTACTAAAGAGATCCTGAGCGATGCCTATAAAACCTCTGAATCCCTGACAGAATCAATAGCGGGCTCTCAGGAGTAACTTCTTATCCAGGCCAACTTAAGCACATGCCAATGAGCCGTTAAAGATTTTGCATTTTGTGGAGACACAGAATCCCTTTCATTGTGATTGTTGGACTCTAGACTGGGCGAGATGATGAAAAATCACATTAGAAATAGACTGTACTCCAAAGGCATTTTCCTCAGCGTCTGGGAGAGCGGCTCGAATGGTGCTCGCGGGCGGCGTCCTTCCTCCATGCGCTTGCCCAGCCAGCGCCGGCAGTGCCCTGCAGCCCGGGCTGCCTGCAGCTTTGCTGGAGGGGAGCCCTGTCCCCCGGGCTTTGCTGCCATGAGATGCACAGACCCCTCTGGCCACGTCTGCGAGGAAAGCAGCGGCGGAGGAGCAGGAGAGGGAAGGAGGGAGCAAGGGAGCCGTGCCCCGCGAAATGGAGGTCCTGGGGCTGGCACCTGGGATGCAGCTGGGCCTCTGCGCTGTCCTGAGCGGTTTCCTCAGCCCGGGAGCAGGAGCTCCGGTGGCCCGGGCAGGCAGCTGCCCGCTGGGGCTGCCCGGCAGCCTCCGGCCAGGCTCAGGCCCGGTGCCCCGCTGCGCACCCTTGCCTCCTCTCGGATGGCTTTGCTATTGACACAATTTCCAATTTGGCATTTTGGTTACCGTAGCAACTCGGCGCTGCCATTCTCCGATCGGATCAGCCCGCAGTTAGTCAACACGGCGTTAGCACCTGCGTTGGTATGGCAACACAGGACCGGTCTCCATCCCGGCCGAGGCTGCCGCGGGAGGGATGGCTCCAGGCGGCCCCGGAAGGGAGCGTGCGGCCGCAGAGGGGGCCGCTGGCCCTGCTGCGGGGCAGCGAGACGCTCCCACCCCTGCTGCTCCTCACCCCTCTGGCTGCAGCGGAGCGGGGGCTGCCCCTGCTCCGGCTGTCGTGTCCTGGGCTCCTGAGGCCTGCACGGCCCAGGGGACCTTGGCAGGGACGTGGCAGGAAAGGTGGCTGGCACAGAGCAAGGAAGTGTCTTTGCAGTCTCAAACTGCCCCTCACGAGTGTTTTGCATGGACACCGAATGGCTTTGCAAATTTGGGACAACGGAAAGCTGCTTGTCTTGGAGAGGGAAACCAGCGGTCCCAGGCAGCCCTTAATTTCGGGTGTTAAGTCCTGCAAGAGCAGAGCTCAAGTGCCAGAGAAGGACGGTTCACCCCTTTCTCCCACAGCCGGCAGCGGCACACCAGCTTCCAAACCGTGGAACTGTTTCAGTGAGTCTCCTGGGGGAGATTTGTTTTGCTTTAGCCCCAGTCTGAACTGGCACCCGCTTTTCTGGAAGTGCTTTACAATTTGCATTTAATGTTTTTTAACAGACATGTGCAAGCCATGTGAATTAGAGCAGTATGAATCTATTAGGCAGCAACAGATGCAAGTCTTGTGTCTCTTATTAGAAGGGATTGGATCCTGAGGTTTAGTGATGTGCAAAGGATTGGACTTTGGAGAGATTAAAATTATTTTCAGCGTTAAGCACAATATTTCTAAGCTAATGCACTCAGTCTTGAATATAGATTCACAGACCAAAAAGATTATAAAACATTAAACCTATGTAAATTCAGCTGTAAATTTATGTTTGAACAAATTCAACAAGAGATTTGACTTGGGGGCTTACAGCAAATAGGTTCTGCTTTTCATGCGTATTGCAGTCTTCAGTTGCAATGCCGTTCTCCCCTTGAAAGTCCCACGCCTGCTGAATTACTGGCAGGTCACAGTTGACAGCTCAAGCAATTATACCGGAATGTGTTAATAATAAAAAGGAAAATGACTTCATGTTTGTCTTTTCAGAAGACAAAAGCAGATGTTTGCTCCACTCTGAGGAGCAGCAGAGATGAGCTCCATGGGCAGGTGACACTGTTGCGGCACCCGGCCGTCGCCTCTTTCGGATAGCAGTTGTGCAAATCCGTGTCCTCCTCTCGGTTCTCCAAGCCCTGGGAGTTACTGTGAACTTCTTTCTCTTGTTGAGAACACGAAAATACGGTTAACAAAGACTCCTTTTGAGTGGGATTGCAGGAAACCTGCAACATCGTGAACAAGCTGCCTACACAGAGATAAATGACAGCTGTGACTGAAGGAATAAACAAGATAATCTGGATTTAAATAAACCACAAGGGGATTTTGGCAACATGCAAATTCACAAATTTATAAAATGTATCCTTTGAAAATAAAGAGCTTGTCTGAAGCCAGCAGTTAAGAACAATTACTACAGCACATTTTCCCAATGAGGGCTTAGAGCTGGCCTTTGCCACAAATCAGAGGGGACCGGGAGCCAGATGTCCTGCCCATCGCCTCGCAGCGGCTGGGGGGAGGTTTTGTGTTCAGAGCAAAAACCTCAAAGAGGCGATGGCAGCGCGTCCCCCGTCTGACTGGGGAGCGGCGGGGGTGCCGGGGGGGCAGGCAGAGCAGCCTGGCCCTCCTCAGCCTCCACGCCACGGCACCGGGAATGAGTAGGACGGGAGAGAAATATCAAAAGCCCAAGCAAGCACCCGGTAACACGTATTTGATGATCTGCTGTGAGGACCAGGTAATTCCTGGATCCAAGCCCAGGAATGGCAATAAAAGTTTCATTGTGACATTGCACAGCGCAGGGATGCTGCTACCAACAAGCGTGAAGAAATGATGCCCATCCCCGTAACCGAGTCGAGGAGTCATTAATGCTGTATGGCGGCGGAGCTCCTTCCGGGGGAAGTGGCTTGCTTGCCCCTCTTTCTCAGGTGGGTAGCGATGCAGGCAGAGGAGGGGCGGGAGGTGAGCAGAGACCAGTGGCAGAGCCAAGAGGACACGTCCCGTTCCAGCACTTCATCTCCTGGGCTGCTCTGCAGGGGTGGTCAGCAGCACGGCAGTGCCTCTTCGTCAACCAGCCCGGCACTGAAAGGGAAACAAACGCCGCAAGAAAAGCCAAAGCGTGTCCACGAGGCTAGGCAGTCCTCTCCAGGAGCAAAGCCCCGGCCCAGCATGGCAAAGGGCTCTGCAGCAGCCACTGGAGGAGAGCGATCCGGAGCATCGCGTCCTGCCCGAGCGCGCAGAGCTGGTTAGCATTCTGTCGGCACGCGCGCAATTAGGGCAGAGCACGTGGCAGCAGCTCTGTGAAGGTTAACTGCTCTGAGGAGTATTCCTGCCGTGCCAGAGGCTCGGCTGCTCCAGGTTTTAACACCCTTGTTATTCTTAGCGACAGGAGCCGGCGGTGCCATGTATCGTTCTCTGCTGCGTGCTTGGCAGCAGCTCTTGCGTGCAGCAGGACGTCAGCAGGACGCGCTGGCTTGTGGGGCTGACGGGCCCGAGCCTCCCTCGCAGCTGCCTCTGCACTGGGGGAGCTCAGCGAGGCGGTCCGTATGCCTGCCCAGGAAAGGCAGCACCTAAAAAGTAAGTCTGAAACAAGGCAGAGTTTGGGAAAAAACATTTCTGCATGTGCCCTGCAGTAGTTCTGGTGCTCTGCAGGGCCAGGGCTGTCTTGAGGACACACTGCGGCTCCCAGTGTTATCCTAAAACTGTACAGCAAAAGCTGAATCTGCTTTTCCTCCTCTTTTCCTTGATCGCTACTTCCCTGCTGTCTCTCCTCAGTGCCAACCTATCTGTCCATTTGTCTTTATTGCGCATGGAGTTAAACGGAGTCTTTAAATGTGGCAACACTTTCAGATTATTAGTTCTGCAATTTCTTGGCTCCTGTTTATTGTGATAACATCATCTGAAGGGGCCATTGCAATTAATAGTTTGTTTGTGCTTCTTTTATAAACCCCTGGTGTGTTTGTTTTATACTTGAACATCAGCCTGTACAACTTGCATCCAGAGCATTGTCTGAAGCATCCCCACCACAGAGAAAAGGCTTGGAGGCTTGGGGGTTTCTTTGCAACAGCTTATTGAAACCATAATTTAAAGTAAAAGCTAAGTAAGTATAATATTAAAGGCAAGGCAATCATCTTGCCCTGACCCTAGAGCAGAGCGGACCAAAATCCTTGTTTACAAAACTGTCCGTGAAGGGGCTGTTGCCACGGCACGGCAGCGCCTGGCAGGAGAGGGAACCCCGCTCCTGGCCGTTACCCAGCCCTGCCAGCGGCGGGATGGGCAGGAGCGGCAGCGTGGGTGACGGCGAGCAGCAGTACTTCCTCTGAAGTCTGATTAGTTTTCATCTCTTTAAGCATCGTCGTCTAAAAACCCACCATCACAGACACAATCCACAATGCAAAGCAAACGAAGGCTTGTGCAAGCACCGGGTCCTTGGGAACCCGCCCAAATGTCCCAGGGGCAGCTCGCAGTGCCGGGGAGATGCTGGCGGGGAGCGGGAGCAAATGCAGCACAAATGCAGTTGCAGCCTCCGCTCTGAGTGCCCAGCCAGAGCATCGGCACAAGGGGCAGGGGCCCAGCCAGCCCCCATCTGCTCTGAGCTTTTAGTTGAGAGTCCACAGGCACTTCTTTGCAGAACAGCATCTTGTCAGCTAGGAGAGAGACCAGGTACAAAGTCGTATCACAAAAAACCCAATGAGCTAGTGGCTGCGGCTAGACCAATTCACAGCGCAGCCGAGGTGCTTAGCAGCAGTGAGTGGTGCTCACTAACCCCGGGAGCTCCCCCGGGCCGCCGGGCCCCTCTGCTCCCGCAGCTCTTTGCTGCAGAGCAGATGTGCTGGTGGAGGCCGCGCTCCGGGTGGCCCGGGCAGGCCAGGGCAGGTCTGCCTGTGCGGTGCAGAGGGTCAGAGCAGACGACAGCAATGGTCCCCTCGAGCCCTATTGTCTGGGAGTCCATCGCTCGTAGTCCAGCAGAGCTTTTAGCATCTCATAATTGCCACATTTTGACATTTGACAGCCTGCTGCATGCTGCCAGGGTGTCTGACTCAGAGGAGCATACCAGCCAATTCTGCCTATGCCGGTCCCTCCTTCTGCTCAGACAATTGCATAGGAAAACAGCTTATCCTGTCTGAGACAGCACAAACAAGTGTGAGGTGCTGCTGCGTGGGTATCAGGTTAACGGAACACCGCGGGGTAATGGTGTTTTGTGCTCGCCTGGCAGTCCAGCACCATTTGCAAGGCAGAAGGACTTTTACACGCTGCTCATTCTCCTGTTATCCAGGCCACCGCTGCCTCAGCTGATGCCCTCTTCACTCAAAAATCAGAGCTGGGTCTTCCCGTTCCCCGTAGTGCCACATGCCATGGGTTCACTGCAGTCCTCTTGGTCCACTTTGACCCTCTTGTCCCAAAGTGCTGAGCCGAGCTCCCAGCAGCAGGAGCTGACCCCCAGGTCAGCGTCCCCAGAGCTTCACCCCCGTTATCAGCTCAGGATCAAACATGCCCCTGGCCTGGAAGGGATGCTTTGGGAGAACCTGCCGTGAACTGAGACCTTCAGTATTCCTGTGGAGAGCTGGCAAAGGGAGCATTGGAGCTGGTTCAGCCCTTTCCAGCTTTACCATGGTGTAAAATGAAGGTTGGGATAAAGGGAGAAGGCAGAGACCTCCGTTCTCCCATCCTTGCAGAGCAGGACAGCAGTGAATACGGAGCCCGCCCACACGAAGGAGAAACACTGCCCGAGCACTGACGGATGAGTCCAGGGACCCTGTTGCTGCTTGGTGTCTTTCAGCACAGAATTTAGCAAGACACAGGAGGGACTGGACACCTCTGTGCATGTTAACCATCTCTAGAGTTGCCACTAACTACAGAGATTGGGAAGCAACATTAAAACTTTCTGCTTCAGGACTTTATTAAATCTTCTGTGACAGGAAGCAGGAGGAAAGGAGCATGGGCAGAGTAGCCCCATAGCTGGTGGAGAGATTCTCGGTCCTTCCGCAGGGGTTCCCATTACTGACCGGTGTCAAAGACAGGCGACCCGGCAGGAAAACTGCCAAACACCACCCGGGCTGCGGTACCTCTGCCCCGGGAGCTGGCAGCTCCGCTACGCTGGAGGTGCTCTGGGTGTTAGCACAGGACAGCAAGCAGCAGGGCAAAACGTGGTCTGCAGCTAGCTTGTGATAGGATCCGTTAAAAAGGAAATGCTTCCAAATTACTATCTATAACTGATGATAACTATTTTGTGGAGCAAGGAACAGAAGAGTAACACATTGATTTTGGTAATTAATGGTTCAATAGAAACCTGTTCTGGGCAAAGTCACTGGATTGGAAGCGCCTTTATTCCCTGGTCTCAATTCTTTGCCTCACTCCTCCGTGTGTTCTCCGAGGCCGATCACGCAGCCCCAAGGACAGCCACAGGCGCTGGCTCCTGCAGCTTGGCTGCCGCTTCTCCTCGCAGGCTCCCACTCTTCTTCTGGAAGCTCTTCGGGGCAGGGATTGTGGCTCAGTCTGTGTGCAGTGCTCATCCCGACAGGGCTGGAAACTGCCTCCAGCCACTGCCAAAGCGGTTTCCAGTGCCAGATGCTGCCCCAAGGGCTGGAGCCTGGACCCTGGTGAGATCGCTGTAGCACCACACCTGAGTCACGCTCGCTGGAGGAGCAGGTTGCACCGTGCAGACGACTGCAATGGCTAAACCGCAGCCAGCATAGCCAGGAGTGGCATTGCCTCCTGGCATCTGGGCGGATGACGGATGATGCAGCAGCAGGAGGGAGACGGCAACGCTGCGAGCGCTCTGCCAGGCTGGGGCTAGATCGGACGTGGCGGGGAGAACCACAGCCAGCATTATCACTGTGCTGCTCCAGCCTCTGCAGGCAAGCGAGTGAGTGCAGCAAGGGTGGTGGCGGCGGGGAGCGAGTGTTCAGAGCAAACGCCTGATCCGAAGGGAGATCCTGGTAGCAGGGAAACGCAGTCATTGTTCAGAGGTCCTTGCTGGCCTGCTCTTCAGTGCCGTTTCTCTAAACAGCTTTTACAAGATAGTTTAGCTTGCCGCGAGATGGTTTTTACAAGGTAGTTTAGTCGGCTGCTGGCGCGGGCTCAGGGCCGGGTCCCACCAGCGAGTCGCACCTGCGAGGCTGGGCCCGGGGTGTCTGGTGCTGCTGTGGGGAACAAACGCCCCGTGACTGTGGCCCTCGTCCTTGCTGGAGGTGGATCGCTCCCCCTCCTCCACCACCGGCAGGTAGCACCCGGGCTGTGAGAGCGGCCGCACAGAGCCGTGCTGCCTGTGGCAGCCCCCCGCAGCCGCCAGCCCTCCTCTCAGTTCAGCCCCCCAGCTCTCCTCCTTCCTTTCACCGCTCTGTCACATCAAGACTGAGACCTAATTTCCGTGCAGAAATGTTAGCATTTCAGTTCCAAGTTAGTTAGGCAATATTTAAAAAAAAAAAAAATCAAACGGGAAATTTTGCACAGCCGCGCTTGTATTTTGTGGGCAGCACAGAAAGCACTGGTGCACTGCAAGCTCGCTGCGCATGCAAAGGCAGCGCCCGCCAAGGCCAGTGAGCGGGACTCTGCAGCGGGGACATTTCTGCAGTGGGACACATCCTGAAATTGAGGGTTATCTTTGGCCAGTCGCTCTCAGAGACGTGCTGCTGAGTGAATGCAATTTCCATGGGAATACAAACACCGGTCAGAATCACGCAGAGAGAGAAGTTGGGTGAGCCCTGGTGCAGCTCCGGGAATTTGGCGGGACGCCCTTGCAGGGTCAGTCGCCAGCCACTGCTCCCTGCAGCCGGTGGTGCCTGTGCCCAGCTGGCCGCTGCCCTGGCCGGGGTGGCAAGCTGGAGCGTGGGTGCTGCGTGGCGCTGGGGAGCGGAAGCCCCGCTCCAGCCGTCAGCGATGCTCTCTCTCCTATCCACCATGCGCTTTGGAGAGCAGCAGGGAGCACTTCTGCTCCAGGCCTCCACGCGGCAAGTGCTGCCTGCCCACGTGCTCAACCTCCCGGTCTCATTTTCTGTGCACTTTCCTCGCACCGCTCCCTTACACGACCTCACGCTCGGCTGAAGGGCACCCTATTTGTACAGCAGTGGGCACCTGAGGACTCAATCCCTGATCACGCTGTGGGCCTTGCTGTGATGTGGATAGCCGTAAAAGATGCTTCCTTCCTACGAGGCTGTTAAACCTGGGTGCTGGATCCCCTCCCAGGAAAGCCGGTCTGTAACTGCAGCATCTGCAGTCCCCAAGTGCACTTAATTTCTTCAGGCTTTTCTTAAGATAAAATACCTCAAGATGCATCATTCCGACTAATCCTCGCTCCTTGCACATCGCCGCTACTCGGACGGCTGATGCAAGGCAGGGTCAAAGCACCGAAGTGCTCTGGGCAGCAGGCGGGACTGCAAACACCCTGCCGTGTCGGGACGGCAGCTCTGGTGGGCACGATGCTGGAGGGACGAGCTCACTGGCAGGGCATGGCCACCGGCGTGCTGGCCCTGAAACGGGTAAGCTGGAGTCCTGCAGCCCTGCTCCCCTACAAACCCCATTGCCAGGACTCAGCCAGAGATTTTTCAACAGGAAAGATGCTGACTGCAGGAGAGGGGAAGCCACAGGACCCCGCCGGCCTCTTCATCCAAAAATGCTGAAGGCACGAGCAGCCCTGTGGCAGCACCAAACCCACCTTCGCTCTTGCCTTGACAGGAGCCCCGGCACCTCCTCCAGCAGCACCTTGGCAAAACAAGCCCCATTGGATGGATTACACCGGCAATAAACACACAAACTACGGGGAGGTTTAAAGCAAGCCAGTGCATTTAGCAGTCACAAATACGAGGCAACACTGACAGGCAAATCTAGCTGGGCCTTGCCTGACAGCCACTTCTGCTTGCAGACTTCAGCTGTGTAATTCCTGAAATGGCTGTTTCCTGGGGCTCGGCGGTTTGACGTCAGCATCGCTGCGGTCGCCAGTGCCCAAGGTGCTCTTACAGAGCCATTCCCAGCCTATTTACATTGTTTCCTCACCATATGTTTGTACTAAAAATAGTTGCAATGTGAAGGGACGATCCTGCAAGACCCTGAGCATCGCCGTCCTCCGTGTCTGCTGCGGGAGACTTGGCCAGTGCCACAGGTCCCCCCGGGAGCAGGGACACCGCTCCTCCTCCTGCCTGCAGGCAGCAGCACAGTCAGGTGCCGCATGGTCGGGGCACATTAGCCAACAACAGGTTAAACAAACTACGCTTTGTGTGGGTGTGCCTAGGCACGAGTATTTGAAAGGCTTAAGATAAAAATATTGTTAAAACACACTTAAAAAGCAGTCAATACCCTGCCTGGAAAACCTTTGAACGGGCACGCTGTGGGCAGGGAAAGCCTTGCGCGGGAGCGCTCTGGCAGGCACGGCTCGCGGCCTCCTGCGTTGTCTCACCTCGCCCGCTCCGAGCAGAGGGCGCTGGGAAGGGCGGCAGGGCTGGCGGTGCTCCCTCCGCGCTGCACGCGTCGGCGCCTGCACGGGCCGCGGCCGGCGGGTGAGGCAGGGCGTTTCACGGCTTTCGGGATCCAGCCAGTTTCCCACCCGGGCATCTCTATTGCGGACGACATAGCGGGTGCCGGAGCGGGGCCCGGCGGGGCGGGGGGCACGGCAGCAGGGCTGGGACTGCCCACGGCCACGGCGCGGGCAGAGGCGGGAGCTGTGTAGTGCTCGTGGCACTGCCCTTCAGCCCCTCCAGCACCCGGCGGCTGAGGAGGTGTGAAGAGGCTGTAATGCTCTTGCAGGGGACATCATTTAGTACCTTCTGGCTTGCTATGATAATCTTTAACTGGGGGCAGCTGGGACAAGCATTTACCTCTTCATTTTCTTAGATATAAATGCTATCTCGCTGCAGTTTCATTTTACAATATGGTAATACGCTATCCAGGAAAGTCTTGCTACATGCTAATTTATCCAGTAGGCAAATTCCTTTTGGCTAATAAAAGTGCTTGCACAGGAAGCTCAAAACCCAGCAGCAATTAATTATTGACAGAGCATGTGAATTAGAGATAAAAGAAAAGTCATTCTTTCTCACACACAAGATAGTAAATAAATTTAATTATTGTACTAGAAGCAAGGGATCTTATTCTGTATTAAGTTTTATTAGCTGAGACATTTAAAAGCATGTCATCATAACAAAAAGGTCTTGTGTAATCCTAACTGCACCACTCTGGTACAAGGCTCTGAAGTGAATAGGCTTAATTGAGCAAATGGAAGCAGATGGCTTGCTGAACAGACAGGTATTGTACAGGTTTATTGTCAATTAACTTTTGTCTACATATGCCTACGGCGAATTGATGTATAACGTGTTACCAAGGCTGATTTAACACTTCAGGTGCCCACCATGTCCGGGGTGCGAGAAGAAACAAAGCCGGAAGTGCTTTGGTCCCCAGGGCCCGCAGGCGTGGCAGCATCCCTCTTCCTGAGCGTCCCGCCAACATCTGCACGGGGCAGGAGGGACACCAAGGTGTCTGCCCGTGCCTGGCCCCTTGCTAACCACCCCTCCTCTGCTTCTGTGCAGGAACGTGATGCCCAAGACGCTGGACGGCCAGATCACCATGGAGAAGACCCCCAGCTACTTCGTGACCAACGAGGCCCCCAGGCGCATTCACTGCATGGCCAAGGACACGAAGCTGATCGTGGTGGTGAGGAACCCGGTCACCCGGGCCATCTCGGACTACACGCAGACGCTCTCCAAGAAGCCGGAGATCCCCACCTTCGAGGTGCTGGCCTTCAAGAACCGGACCCTGGGGCTGATCGACGCCTCCTGGAGCGCGATCCGCATCGGGATCTATGCCCTGCACTTGGAGAACTGGCTCCAGTACTTCCCCCTCTCCCAAATCCTTTTTGTTAGTGGCGAGAGGCTCATCACTGACCCGGCCGGGGAAATGGCCAAGGTCCAGGACTTCTTAGGCCTCAAGAGGATTGTGACAGAGAAACATTTTTATTTTAATAAAACCAAGGGGTTCCCCTGTCTAAAGAAGCCAGAGGACAGCAGTGCTCCCCGGTGCTTGGGCAAGTCCAAGGGTCGAACTCACCCCAAAATAGACCCAGACGTCATCCACAGACTGCGGAAGTTTTACAAACCCTTCAATGTCATGTTTTACCAAATGACGGGCCAAGATTTCCAGTGGGAGCAGGAAGAAAGTGATAAGTAGAACCATGAAATCAGGAAAAAAGCTCTTTTCTTTTGAGATGCAAATTATCGTTAGAGACCCAAAACTCACTCGGGGCTAGAGGCTCAGCCTTGCGAGCGCAAGACTCTTGCGCTGTCAGGGTTGCAGCCAAAGCCGCCCTGCGTTTCCGGCTCTGAAACCCCAGTGGCACGTCACCTCGGTTGCACATGGGCTCTCCCCCGTGGCGCTGAGGGATCGGGGGCGGGTGGGAGGAGGAGGAGGTGGAGGGAGCGGGGCTTCTTGGGGTGATGGGATGCTTTGTGTTGACATTTCGCTGCTGGTGTCCCCCTCACAGCCAGGCAGGCAGGACCAGCACCTCCTGCCACAGCTAGCTGAGCAGGAAGGTGGCTCACAAAACCCAGAAGCACTGGGACAAACCCATAGATTTGATTTCTCCTGCCCGGCTTTTAGTTTTGCCCAAACAGCAGCATCAGATCTGGTAAATTCAGGACACGTGCATTCACATGCACACTGGTATTTGTGTGTGGAAGGAATAAAGCCAGTTATGCTGCAAAGGAACTATGTACAGAAACTTCATTTGCACCAGACATTTCAATTACCTGTTGCACTAAAACTAGTATTTACCAAGTGCCACAAACCCCTGGGCCCAATTCTCCTCCGACAGATGGGTATAACGCCACTGCTGGAAGAGAGCCATTCCTGCTTTGCTGGGATGCTCAGTGAGATCAGAACTGCGGCCCCCCCGGACCCCCCGCTCCTCCTGGAAGCCGCACTGAAGACCGTTCCCAGGCACCCACGTGGCGCGAGCCGGGGTCTCACCGCCCGGCCCGGCTGCCCAGGCGCGGTGCGGAGCCACGTGTGCCCGTGCAGCACCTCCCGGCAAGGCCGTGCTGTGCCCTGCTGTGTGGTTTGCAGCCAGGCGTTCCTGGTGGGAACCGAGGGGGTGACCGCAGGGCAGAGGTGTGGGGGACAGCCCCAGCCTAGCGTCGGGGCAGGGCTGACCGTCGGGGCCTCTGGCACTGCCCTTCATTTGCACCTTGAAAACGAGATCCCTGCTGCCTGCTCTTGACGGCTGGGTTTGCAAAATGGGGAAGCAGCCTTCATCTTTACTTCAGAATTACAAAAAAGCAATTAATTCCCAGGGTGAGCACTGCTCTGTGCAAAAAAATGTGTGCTTGCTAGTGGAAATGGCCAAGTCAACCAAATCTGGAAATCCTGGTAGAAACTGTAGAATAAACCCATATCCCAGCTGGATCCTCCAGCAATGTGATGAGAGCTGCACGCTGGAACCAGTGGCGAGCAGGACAGCAGCACTTTGACGCAGCTGCACTGTTTCTATCTCCATTACTGAGAGAAAAACGGTAAGAGAGGGAACAAAAGGAAAAATGCAGAGCTACCGTTGCTGAAATGTTCCCTTCACATGGGTGATTTCTAAGAGCATTCAAATATTGCTGGCCGCTGTCTTTGTTTTAATGAGTGGTAAGGATGCCTCCTGCGTGGAGCGGAGCTGCGTGAGCGTCCCCCGTCCCCTTTCGGGAGCCGGGTCCCTGGCTGTTGGAAAGCAGCGGAGATGCAGCGTGGAATCGCTGGGGGAGGACCAAGACTCAGTTTTGATTAAGGTGGCAAGAAATCCCTACTGATCCAGCTAAGCAAACGAAATCGCTGTTACATGGGGTAACAAGCTGAACCTGCTTTGGGTTTCATGGCCTGTCCTGTGGTTCGTTACACCATGAAGTGGTGCTGGTGCCTTGGATTGGATGAAAAAAGAGCTGAAGCCATTTGGAAAATTTACACTGTGGGCCATGCTGGAGGAGCACCACAAGGTCCCTGCTAACGTCATGTCAGTCCCTATTAGCCTGATTAGATTTAAAAACAGCTCCTGACGTAACACAGTTTTTCACAGACCCACAAATCCCAAAATTATTACATGACAATTGGAAGTATGTACCAGGAATAATTTTACAGTGTTTCCCACGTTATTAAAATGTCAGATCAGCTCCTAAGTGAAAACTGTTGTTACACAATTTGGTGCAAGCTGCTCGATGGATTCAGCTGGAGGATGAGGCCCAGCCCAGCTCCTCACCGAAGGGACATGCAGAATTTTTTCCCTGTTCCCAGCACGCGGCAGCCCCAACGTCTCGGCGGGCTGGCCCTGACGGTGCTGAGCGGAGCCTGCCAGTGGAGCCGGCGGGACCAGCGGCCTCGGCCGCCTGCCAGAGGGGCTTGGCTGCGGGGGGACGTGTTCCCAGCTCATGGCGTCACCGGGACCTGGCAGGTTGGTGGCTGTGTGTGACCGCGGTTGTTAACGGCCGTCAGCGTGGCACCGTGCATCGCCTCCACGGCCAAAGCTTGGACTCTCTCAGCCCCCACCCACAGCTGAACCAGGAGCAGTTTTTCTCCGAGCAAGGTCTCCTTGAGCTTGAAAGAGCCCCTGAGAAGCCCCATCCCCAGCCAGCAGGTCTCCTGCACGCCCCAGCCTTGGTCTGGCCTGGTCCAAGCACTGCCCCGTGTCTCCCTGGGCAGCCCAGGCCAGCTTCTCCCAGGAAGAGCCTCTGGTCCCCGACTGCCATCAAGCACCGTCCCTCTTCTCATCATGCCCACCGCCGGAGGGACAGGAGGTCTGAAAACACGTCTTTGTCTGAGAATTACGAGCCAATGAAGCACCCCATTAGGGAAGTCACGGCGTGCGGCCGGGCCGGGCAGAAGCGTACGTCCTGCACTGGGACGAAGCACGGTCGTGCCTGGGGCTCAGTCCTGCAGCTGGAAGAAGGCCCTGGAGCAGGGCTCCCCGAGGAGGGCTCCCGGAGCAGGGCTCCCCGAGCAGGGCTCCCCGAGGAGGGGTTCCCAAGCAGGTGTCCCTGAGCAGGGCTCCCTGAGCAGGGCTCCCTGAGGAGGGCTCCCCAAGGAGGGCTCCCCGAGCCGGGCACAGCTGGGCCCGGCCCCCCAGGAGGGGCCGCCCGATGGTTTACAGAAGCGGGGTGGCCACAGGGAGTGCTGGGCCTGCCCTGCCTCGCCCGCCTGCCCCGGCTCTCGCTCCCATTCTTTCTGCCATATATTCAGAGTTTTATTTTTTATATCAGCTGCAATCTCCAGCTCGGGAGGAGAGGCGGCCCGCTCCTCCGCCCCGAGCGGCTGCCCCGCGGACGCCAACCACCGCAGCACGGCGGGACCGGACCCCCGCCGCCCTGCGCGCCGCCGCGGTGCCACCGGCCCCTTCCAGCGCCGGCAGAGAGGCGGCCGCGCCAGCCACCGTGGGGTGGGCCGGGGGCACAGGCGGCACGGGGGTCTCTGGGACGGTTATTCTGTTTTCTGTTTTTCTGAAATGCACCCCGTGTCTGCTGTGCTAATGCAGGGGCTTGACAGGGGAATTATTTTCTATCTGGCCAGAGAGTGGCCTGCCAAACGAGAGGGTGTCAGGTTAATAACACTTTTTTTTTTAACCTATTCAAATGTCAGCATTAGAATACACAGGAAATTGAATTTTATATTTGATTTCAATTAGAAAAGCATAAATTATATTTAATTTTATACACAGACCGAGTGATTCATTGTTCTGGAAAAGCTGGTACTTTATGGTTCAGAGACTGGAAATGGAGAGTTAGTCTTTTCCGAAACCAAACTGCTGTGCTGTCGCCTCCTCCCAAACGCGTCTCTGTCTGTCGGTGTCACTCTGTACCTGAACAATATGAAAATCCTGAACTGAACACTTGAACCACAGCACTAAACAATAAAACATTGTAGCAGCCGCATCTCTCTGCTCCGTTTCTCCCAGGCCCCCCAGCAGCACCAGCACCCTGCGCGCAGCGGGCCCTCGGCGGGCGCCGGCCGTGACCCACCATCAGCCCCTCCGCCCCGAGCGGCCGCCCCGACCCGCGCCGCGGGACACGGCCCCACCGGTGCCAAGAGGGCCGGGGAAGGCGCGTGCCGCAGCTGGGACCGGGACCAGGACCAGGACCAGGACCAGGACCAGACCAGGGCCACCCGGGCCAGCGCCCGACCTGCAGGGTCCCAGGCATGGGGGGTTTCAGCCCTTTGAGCAGCGTCCCCAGAGACGGCCTGCATGGGATTAGGTCAGGGACCCAGGGAGAGCACAACCTCTGCTTTCCTCTGCGGACAGGGGCCGGCCGCCGCCCCCCCAGACCCAGTGCTGGGGACAGCGGGATTGTCCTTGTGGTGGGGGACAGCAGGCTTGTCCTGCAGCGGGGGACAGCTTTGCTCACTGGCCTCGCGGCTCGGGGTGCATCACCCAAGGTCACAAAGAACAAATCCCAGAGCGATGCCTGGGACGTTTCACTTGCTGCTTATTAAGGATAAATCAGTGGATAATAAAAGGAGAGAGAGGGCTGGCTGCCAGGCAAAGAAATTAGGGGGAAATTTTTTTTTTCTTTTTTTGTCTGCACGATTTCCTGCTAGTTTGAAAAAAGCTATTTCACAGCACGGCCCTATTGTGTCATCTGATAAAAACCACTGAAAAACTTTTATCAACAAAATTAGGAAGTAGTGAACTATAAAATTGCTAATTATTTTCTAGTAAATTTACTTTTAAATAACTTTAGACACCAATTACAGGCACCATTAAGCACCATTAACACTGGGTATATTTACCAAACAAGGATGGAATACTTATTATTCAAATCAAGATCATTTTGGTGTAGATTTTGCTGTTTGGAAAGCAGTCCCCTCTTACCACATGTTTAAAAAGTCATCAGAAGATCAATTACACCTCAAACATAGTCAGATTCCTAATACTTGAATTGTGGCGTGCTATAATGCAACCCCTGAAGCAAGCACCTGTGTGAGCAGGGACCGTAATCCCGAGGAGCTGCCCTGGCAGTGCCGGCACCTGGGCACGGGGCCAGGGCCGACGTGCTCCCCTCTTGCAAGCCCCGAGAAAGCGAGCCCCACATTCAGCTGCTCCAGCTGCCTCTTGCAATGCCTCCTTCCCCTGCTTCATGCAGGGCTTCACCACCCTTTGCACACCGCTTCACGTTGGGCCAGCGAGCACCGCTCCTCCCGGCAATCTGCTGCCATTTTGTCTCTCCAGCGCCGTAGCCAGGCGCCTTTCGCTTCCTCCAGGGATTTGCTGCCCAGGAGACCCGCGCAGCCCTGCAAAGCGCTTGCCTGCTCCCTCCGCCTTTGGGAGCGCGTGCTGCAAAGAGTGCTGCAAACGCAGTGCTGCCGACAAACGCAGTGCTGCCCACAAACGCAGTGCTGCGGGCTGTCCTGGTGCTGGCATCACGACACCCCCGGCCCTGGCGCCGGACGCGCTCCGCGCTGGGCTGAACGGCGGCGCACGCCTCTTAATTGGACGTTGCCAGGCGGCTGTCAGAAAGCTGGCTGCAAAGCTGTTACCTGCTCCCACTTTCCCGCTGTTATCTTTGACATCCTCATTATTTATTAACTGCCCCGTACCCAACAGGCTGCCACCGGTGCGGAGATGCTCTTACTATGCAGGTTCGATATTCCGCCTGCCTTCCAAGGTCACATCCTCCAGGATGTCTTGCGAACCAGATTGAAGAGGTACCAGCAAAGGTGCAACATGTTCTGTATATGCTGATGCCAGGTTTCAAACAGAGCCCTTTGAATAAGGATGACATACGAGATGGTGATATAAGACCCTGTTGCTTACTGCTTTTCCCTATCCCGTGTGTAGCACTGAGCTTTCTGCACCTACGTCAGCTAATACAGGAAACCAGAGCATCAGGCAAGAGCTGCAGCCATCAGCTTTCACATACTGGAACAAAGAGTTTTTCTCTGACACCGGAGCCTGGCAGGAGAGCAACACGGGGATTATTTAGCTGGCCAGGTTGCAAACCTGCAGTGACCCGTTATAGCTTTGTCAGCGTGAATAAACTCCTTTTTCCAGCCCCCTGCCCTCTGCCACTGCCTCCCTGGCACGGCGCCGGGAGCCCGTGACCCCCGCGGGGTGCAGCGCGGTGGCTCTCGCGCCCTGTGCCAACAGGCTGCGATGTCCCAGTTCTTCCAGGCAGAAACATCAAAACAAACCGAAGCGCTCACCTCCGCAGCTTTCGTGGTGCCTTTTGCTCTGGGTTTTTTTTGGTTTTGCTGACCTCAGAAACTATCCCTCTATGAGTCACTTGCTGGGAAAACTGATTAGAAAATTCTTGATGCCTTTTAAGACTCTCTTCCGACTTCAGGTAAAAGACTTGAAATCAGAAGGAATAATTTGAGGGTCATTTCACTGTTACTTTTTACCACCAACAGGGATATTTTGGAAATTTTTAGATGTAACACAAGGCCTAATAGCCCAATAGATACGAGCACTTGCCCATAGGCACTCCACACAAGGACAGAGGCTGCCAGATCAGAAGGTTTCTCCGTGGAAGGATTTATCTACACATTAACAGGACTTTCTGCTCTAACCTGGGGATACTCTAGGATGGCAGAGAAGGATATTGGGGCTTTGCAGAATAACGCAGAGAGCTGTCTGTGCCTCCAGCGCCCAGCCCCACGGCTGCTCCGGGTGGGGTAGGACGTGTCTCACCCATGTCGGAGAGGATCTGCCAGACACCCCAGCAAAGGTGCTCTGTGGGATCCGGCACCCGCAGAGGACCGTGGCCGGGGCTTCGCCTCGCGCCAGGCTGGGAGCCCGGGCAGCGGGGGCTGCGCTCAGCTAAGAGACCTCAGCCACTATGAAGATGACATTTATTTGCTGCTAACTCCCCATGCTGCAGGACAAGCCGTGCAGCCTGTGCTTGACTCCTGTGTTGGCAGGGGAAGGCTGGTTTGTTGGCTCACGGTTAGGGTGGGCATCGCCTCAGCGTGGCCGAGGAGCCCCTCGGATGGAGGTGGGCATCCCCCGGGCCCCAGCGGCTGTGCGGGGAAGGAAAAGGTCCCCAGCCGCTGGATCCCCTCCCCTCTCCCCGTCCTCAGAGGCGGGACGGAGGCTCTCCTGCAGACCCCTCCTGCGTTTGCCCCCGGGTGGGCTGCCCGGGAGGTGGGCTGCCCGGGAGGTGGGCTGCCCGGGAGGTGAGCTGCCCGGGAGGTGGGCTGCCCGGGAGGTGGGCTGCCCCGCTGCCCCTTGCTGCACCCCGTGCTGCGCCTGGGCACGGGGCCGGGAGGGAGGGCGCGCCGCGTGCGAGGAAATCGGAATTGAGAGGAACAGGGATTGTTTCAACAATACATTTTGTGACTAAAGTCATTATGTACAGAGAGATGTACGGGTAGCTGAAGGACAGAATTAATATAGTAAGTAATCCTCTGCCTTTAGCAATATCTTTCTGCATGAAATAATGATTTAATGTCTAACTTTTTCTAGCATACACATTTCCTCATAACAAACACTTATATGATATGCAGCTATTTATGTTTCAAGGCAAAAAGCGTGGAGTGTAATGGACTCTACTCTGACTATCTGTCCGTGAAGAAATTTCACTGTATCATGGGAAACGAGGAAAAACATTTTATTTGGAGACAATTTATTTCTATTCTTATCTTTCTCCCTTGCTCTGTGTTGGAAGGGATATTTGCATGACTCCTGCACATGGGGTGCCTGTGCTCTCCAGGACCCCCTGCCCAGCTGGGAGCCCCTTGCTGCTCCTGAGCACTTCCCACAGCCGCCATCGGCCCCGTCCGGTGGGTTTCCTGATGCCTCCAAAGCGGCGGTGGGCGGCACGTGGTATCAGCACCAAGAAACAGTTACAGAAGCTTCTGTACTGAGGTACTGCGCCCGTTTGGACCTTACAGCTGTCAAGAAGGGTAATTAGTGCTGTAACCTCAAGCAGCGGCAGGCACTACAATCTGTGTTCGAGCACAGGACACAGCCCCGGGGTGGTCCTGCCCCGGAGGCGCTGGCACCGTGGCGGCGGAGCACATCGTGGCCCTGGGAAGGGACAGCCGCTCTCTGGCCAGCCGACCCCAGCTGCACCAGCCCCGCTCTGTGCTGGTCCTCCCCATGCCTGGCTGCGTTCGCCCAGAGCCAGCGGGGCCCCGCGGCGTGGAGCCAGCCCGCAGCCGTCCCCGGTGAGCCAGCCCCAGGGGCAGGGTACTGCTGTCCGAGGCTGCAGTGCCCAACCCAGGCAGCCTTGGCTGCTCTGGAGCCCGGGTCGGAGGCTCTCAGCTCTGCTACTGCCTTTTCCTTCCATGAGAATAATATCCAGAGCAGCAGAGGACAGAGATGTGTCCCGTACGGAGACTTGCCTCCAGGGTGTTGGTCTCCACACTCTCCAACGCAGATCCCACAAACATCAACACCACGCAGAAGAAATGAGCTTTTCCCTGGTAGTGACACACCGCTTAAAAGCACTGATCCAGATAACACGAGCGATGTCTGTGTAATGAAGGCGAACGACACATCTGGCAATTTTCCACCCAACTGACAGAGATAAACAGTTATAAATATACCCCATTAATAGTGTAAGCATCCTTCAAAGCTTGTCTTGAGAGTCTGTGGGGCCAGCGTGCAGCGAGCGGGCTGGTGCTCCGGCTGGGCGCCTGAGCGGCAGGTACAACACAGCCCCGAGGCTTCCAGCGCCTCCTTAGCGGAGGCGAAACGAAGCACGTCAGTGGCAGAGGGAGACACTTCCCAGGAGGAGACAAGGGGTTAGGAAGCCATAAGCGCGCCGGGCAGTACTGCCAGGGCGGCTTGCGTCGCCCTGTCGGGCGCTGGCCAAGCCGTGGTCCCCCAGCTGCCGCGGTCACCACCAGCCCAGCCCCTGGCAGGTCGGCCAGCGCTCCGGTGTCCCTCCCCGGGGACTGACATCCTTCCCCCTCCCCAGGGACCCTGTGCAGCACCCAGCCTTGGCGAGCAGCTGGACTCAGCTTGGGTTCAGCCCCAGTTTAACAAGGGAAAGCTAATGAATGATTTTTGCCTTTATCTTTGAAAGCTACCCACAGAATAAGTTGCAGTTAATGAAAGGAGTGAGGAATACACAGGTCACCGAGGGTGACCGCACTCCCCTCTTGAAGGATTTCATCTGAGCAGAATAAGCAGCTAGGAGCAAGTCCTCTGACAAATTCAGCTTTTTTCCGGGAATCTTTCCATTCACATGACAATTCCCTGGGCATCGGTCCTTCTGAGTAAGATTTTTAAGGTTTTCACTGCATCTGTGCCTTACAGCTTTTAGTTTCACTGGCCAGAGCCCAGCCGGTTTTCCTCTCTTATGGGAATCTCCTGCTCGTGGAAGTGCTGCTCGTGGCCCTGGCTCTGGCAGACAGGCTGTTCCCAGCAGGAACCATAACGTGCATGCGGACCCGCCGAGCAGGGGAACTGCTGCGTGTGGGCACCCTCGCCCGCTCCGATTCTGCTGTGCCCCAATCCCAGCGCGCGTCCGGGACGCCGAGGGCACAGGCACCCCGGGCTCCCTGCAGCACCTCGCTCCTGCCGGGAGCAGGGCACTGCTCAGCCCCCTCTGTCTGCAATGGAGCGCGGGGGTCTGGGGCCCTGGGCAGGGCCACGCCAGATAACCCCGCCAGAGCCCCCGCACGGTGGTGAGAGCCTGTGTAAGACCATGAGACAAAGCGGCCGTTGCCTTCCGTACCCAGGACACACTGCCACCATCTCCCTCCTCGGTGACGAAGGGAAGGCAGGGTGGTCCGTGACCATGCAGCGCATCCTGGTCACGCTATGGGAGATGGCGAAAGGATTCCCAGCTGCTCCGTGAGAGCTCCCTGCTGCAGCTGCAGGGCTCCTGGGTCCCGCACAGGCAGGGGCTCTGCTCTCGCCATGTCCTGCGGCAGCAGCGCCCGTGTCCCCCGCGTCCCGCACGGCCGGGCAGGTCTGGCACTAGATGGCACCCCGATACGTCCTTCTCTGAGGAGGAGCAGGGCACCCAGCCTCCAGTGCAGAGCAGGGAGGGAAAGGGGGGTCAGCATCTTCCCTGTGCTCGGCCCCCCACCCCAGGGCTGACCCAGAGCACGGCCCAGCCCATCCCACCCTGCGGCACCCTGCCTCAGCGGCGCAGCGGGGCTGCTGCGGAGACCTTTCCACCCGGGCCGGCACGGACAGGCCCCCGGGGAGGGCAGATGCAGAAGCCGAGAAAGCACCAGAGGCTGCGCTGCCTCCAGCTCCCCCCGCTCGGCAGGCTGCGAGCTGGGGGATGAAACCCAGGACGGGGCTCAGACTTCAGCCCGGCTCCAAGCTGAAGGGCTGGATGATGTGCCTGCGTAGGAAATCTCTGCCCGGGTCCAGCGCCGTGGTAGAGGATGGAGAAGTGCTCCATTTCCTCAGTGTTCCCAGTTGACCTGAGAAGACGTGTCTCATCACGGTTAATTCCGGCTAAGTTTGTCTAATTTCTCAGCACTACGACCGTCTGCTCCACGCTGTCCCGTGGCTTTGAAAGCACTTGCGGGCAATGGGCGCTGCTGGAGTAACGTGGCTACGAGGCCTGGCAGATGAAGATGAGCCGCTCTCCGCAGATGATCTCCTTGAAGGAGGTCAAGCAATTTACGGTGTTTTGCCCAAGCACCAATGATTTTGGCTGCCCTTTGTGGGCTGACCTGTTTGTCTAGCAAAGGTTTACTGTCTAGCAAAGGTTTACTGCCCAGAAGTTTGGTTTGTCTTAAAAGCCCACTGCCTCTCCCGAGCCAACTGCAGGAATTTCTTAATCCTAAACACGGGCACCACTACAGCCTCCGCCTAGCGTGATACCAGCCTGCAAAGACAGTTCATTAGTGACTGTGCAAAAAGGCTGTCTTTATCTGGGCTGCAATTTGGCCACTTTCCAGTTCACACAATCTGTCAGAGTTCACAGAAGAGGAGGTCCTGCTGAGAGGGGCTTTGCAGTTTCTGGAGAGCTACAGCTCCTGAGCTGGAGTGCATACACAACAGCAACTACTCGACTCATCCGTTTGGTTGGGGGCCATCTCTACAGGGTAAGATAGAAAAATAGTTTAACTAACATTTTCTTCTAGCAAGATTTAATAATAAAATCATAAGTCTGGTGTTTTCCTTCCAGGTATGACAACTTATGTGGCAAAGTAGATTTGTTAGATTTACAATATGAGAATTACTCTCAGAAAGAAAAAAAAACAATCAAAGCCCAAGCTCGTGTTCCCAGAGACATACATTAGAAATACTCTAATGCCCTGAGAACTGTGAATTTTATCCCCATTCTATTAGGGAAAATGTCTTTTCATGCAACTCAGAGAGGGAATGGCATATGCCACTGGCTCGTCCATCTGTCTTGCTCTGTTTGCAGCAGCAGAGCTCTCAAAGCAGAAAGTCAGCCTTTGGTCCTGTCAAAAATCACAGCATCCACTTTATTATTTTAAACACAGAAAACAAGAGCTACGCAGCAATATGAGCTGGAGTCATGGCCGTAACACGCACAGACCAGGCATTCCTGAGGGTGCTAGGTACAAACCAGCGCACAGCACTGGAGAAGAAGAGACAGGCTCGGTGTTGACACGAACCCTGCGGCAGAGGAGACTCCTCCTCTTGGAGGACGTGTTAGAGTGTTGGTCCTCTCGGAGGAACTCTTGGGGGGTGTTTAATGGGAAGGTGCAGCCTTCTCATTAAAGCCCGTGCCTTGCAAGAGCACAGGCGTTTTTAGCACGTTCCTGTGTGCCCATGCACCTCGTGTGCTGCATAGCCAGTTTGGGAACCACAGCTTTCCATGGCCCCTCTGTGCAGAGTTGCACCATTGGCCTCAATCAGGTGGAATTCCCCTTTTCAGGTGGGAAAGGTTTTTTGCATTTTAGATACATAAGCAAAGAGCCAGGCCAAATAATAGACTCACAGCCCTGTGCTCATGCTGGCCTAGTGATCTCTGCAGGAGCACAGGGCTTCTGGAGATTTAAATGTGTGTGCTCCTGCAGAGGATATCTTAGGAGCTGTGCACTGCCTGCTACCGTTCCTCCTCTACCCAACTGCGCCTTTCTTTCCTTAGCTCCTTCAGTTCCTGGCCTGATTGCGGCTGTCAAACCATTTCTGCTAAAGCCTTTTTCTCCCTGCTTTTGAAGCAGTCTCTTCCATCCGCTCTTCCCAGCTGTGCCCAGGTGATAGCAAATGCTCCTGCTGCGGGGCTTTACTGTTTTGTGTTCTGGAGAGCACCCGCAGCCCCATCAGTCATTTTGGCAGCGCTTTCGGGTGATATTTGCAGTTCCCTTTGGATTCCCTTGGGTCTGGGGGAATCAGCCTGGGTCCAGACAGAGCTGCCTGCACGGGAGGTGTCAGCCCGTATCCCAGCAGAGAAGGAGCAGGAGAAGGAGCCGCACAGCTGGAAGGCGGCAGAGAGAAGCGGTGCCCCGGGATGGTGCTTGCAAGCTGCTGCATTTGAGTGTGCTCCCACTATTAACGAAGACACACAATGTTATCTCCTCTCTCGCACTGAGGGCTGCTTTATCCCTGCTAAATCACAAATCAGCCCAAACAGACACGATTCGGGGCTGGGTTTCAGTTTAGGTGTGAATGTACTTTACCCCTCCTGGCATGTACTTTAATAGAGGCAGGTTGCGGACTCGCTTTTAAAGCTTCCTGGAGAAGAACAGCTCTGTCACCCCTGCGAGCACGCTGGTGGTGCTGTGCACGTGGCTGCCGCCCCGATGAGATACAGAGCAGATGGAGGTGGTGCTCGCAGCCCGCGGTGCCTGGCTATGCTGGTTTCTGGGCCATTTACACTATGGGTTTCTTACAGGTTACAAATAAAATGCTGTTGGCATGTTTCAGCATCACCAGGCACACATCTGCTGCTGGAGCCTTCCCGGTGCCACTGAGGAATACTGCGCTCTCTGCGGGCACAGCTGCTCGGATTTAGCCCACACAGCACCTACAGCTTCTCTGGTATTCACCTTCTTGTTAAGCGTTTAATAAGTTTGTGTAACTTTTTGTTAGGTGGAGAGGAAATGTTTTCCAGGGGAAGCTAATTCCAGCACATCCTCCTTGTATAGGTTTGATGTTATGGAACAGCGAGTCTGTGGAATTAATTAGCATACAGCACTTCACTTACTCAGCTAATCTGCATATCTGCATATGGAGGGAAACCTCCAGGTGCTGGCAGGATGCTCGCGGGGTCACGCTCCAGCCCCGAGGCAGGCGGGCACGCGCAGGTGCGGCAGGGTGCGGCCGGCTGCCCCATGCCGTGGGCTCGCCGCTGGCCTGGGGGTGCCTGCCTGACCCTGTTCTCCAGCCAAATCACGGTAAGCGGGACCTGCACGAGGCGGCACTGCCTCCTGCCAGAAATTGCATTCATTCTCTCCCCATCCCGTGCCCAAAGCAGGCGCTGCCCCGGCAAGTGGACCACGCCAGCCCGTGCCCCCTCCAGCCCGGCCCGCCGTGGGGGAGGACGAGCCGAGCTGCCCCGCAGCTCCCTCCTAGTGTGTGCCCACGGAAAGACACACACACTTCTGGGATCCGGGCATTTTCTCATCTTGGCACGAAATCCTTCCAGAGATGATTATTTGAAAGATGAGTCACCAAATACAATAGCAAAGACACATCCTTGACTTACTGGCAGAGAAGAGAGATGTGACCAGCATTAAGTCTCCGTGCAATGTCTCCATCACACAGTGTCTGGCGTTTATTCTAAACAGCTCTCAGTCTTGAGCAGAATTGTTTTTTCACATCAGAAATCCAGCTACTTTTCCATAAGAAATGTTCCTTAATGAAAGACAGACTGTGTGCACGGATGTAAAAAATCATTACAGTGTAGCTCTGTGCTCTCTACAGCTGCTGTCTTTTAAAGCCTGTTTGTACGAACACACGTGCACACGTGGAGATGCACATTAACATCTCTGCATTGAGGTTATGCTCTGAAATGGGGCATAAATTCCAGCTGCCTTCGGGGAGCAGGAGGGTTGCTTCTTACGTTTCTTGAATTTTCTCTCTCGTTCTGCCTATTTCTCCTCATACGCTTTTACAGAAGTGTTTAAATGTGGGCCCTGTGCCTCCTCTGCGGGGACTGTCACCGTGGCCGTGGCCGCGCCGTGCTGAGGGTTTGCGGGATGGGTTGGTCCGAGCAAGGGCAGCCCAAGAGGAGAAACCCCCCTGGCTGGAGCGGCTGATGGGAACTGGGAGCGGGGCTGCCCAGCAGCGGGGCGGAGGGGAGGGAGCGAGGCGCGGGTGCTGCCCCGAGCAGAGCTGGGGCCGGCCGGGAGGAGACACCCGGCCGTGCCCCGAGGGCCCTGCAGGCCCCCGGAGAGAGGGGACGGCGCCGGAGCAGCCAGCCTTGCCCAGGGGAGAGCCGGGCAGTCTGTCCCTCAGCGCTTCCCTACAGCCCCCCGTTCCCCCTGCGCCTCGTCCGGAGCGGGGGCTGACCCAAGGGCTCTGCCCTCGGACCTGTGCAAACCCCCGAGCTGAGCCCCTGCCTCTGCCAAGCGCCTGCCTGCGAGCAGCCCCCGAGGTGCAAAGCAGAGCAGACCCTGAGGACGCAAAGTGGAGCAGCCCCCGAGGATGCAAAGCAGAGCAGACCCTGAGGACGCAAAGCGGAGCAGCCCCCGAGGATGCAAAGCGGAGCAGCCCCGAGGATGCAAAGCGGAGCAGACCCTGAGGATGCAAAGCAGAGCAGACCCTGAGGATGCAAAGCAGAGCAGCCCCCGAGGATGCACAGCGGAGCAGCCCCCGAGATGCACAGCGGAGCAGCCCCCGAGGATGCAAAGCGGAGCAGCCCCCGAGATGCACAGCGGAGCAGCCCCCGAGGATGCAAAGCGGAGCAGCCCCCGAGATGCACAGCGGAGCAGCCCCCGAGGATGCAAAGCGGAGCAGCCCCTGCCTGGGCCCCTCCAGCCGCAGGGCCCGGGCGGGCAGTGGCCGGGGCAGAAGCCCTCTGCCTCTGTGCTGGGAGCGTGCTGGGGCAAGGACAGGCGCTCCCGGGGATGGAGGTCCGGCTTCTGCACTGCCCCCTGCCATGAAGGGGGATGCTGTCTTGTAGCCTGTTCCAATTCAACAGTGTGTTCTGACCTTGATGATGTTGGTTTAACTAGGATATGAAATGCAAATATAGCCTAAGCTCAACAATTCTGGCACCCAGCAGAGAGATTGAAGGGTGGAACGCTTCCCAGAAGGGTCAGCAAGAGCAGGAAAAATTATATAAAGCAAATAAACAGAATAAAAGGTTTCTCTATTATCCTGGTGCACAGGGCTGCAGCTCCAGGGGACTGCAGGAGATTGTGCTGCTCTGAGGCTTATCCTCAGGGACAAGTTGCGGATCAGGAAACAGAGAAAGGGCTGAGGGCAAGGAGACAAGTTGCTTTTAAATAACTAGAAGCCAGGAGGGAGTCACCCTCATTCTGCTCCTTGGCTGATTCTGCATCATCCATCACACCCCACCCCCTCGCCCCCCCAGCCAGGGCGTTTGCCCCCGAGATTTCCCTGGGATCTGGGGCCAGACCCTAGGAGAGGGTTTAACGTGCCATGAGGCTGGGGAGGGGGAATTGTTTCCTGACCCATCGCCAAGTAGATCCCCTGCAGGGGAGGGCAGCCTCCATCAAACCAACCTCCCCACGCTTTGGAGGAGCTGCTGCCACCAGCCTTGTAGGAAGGTGAATATACACAAGCTACTGCTCCAAGCTTTGGATGCCACGAGACACTCAAAAACCTTGAATTTAACAGGCATAAATGCCTATTTTCAAATCAAGGTGGGATTTGCACATTGCCAGTAATTTTTAGCGAACCCATCCAGAATGCTAATCCTTGCCCTGCACCTCCCGAGCAGAGCAGCTCGCTCACCGGCTGGGAGGGTCAGAGCCCTGCTTGTTTCGGCTCCGCAGGGACGGAGGGACCTCGTGCTGCCGGCTCCAAGACAGATCAGAGACACCGGACCGTGCAAGCTGGCTTCGCCCGCAGGGAGCCCAGGGATGGCACTTGTGAAGGGGATGTCAGCCAGGGTGAGGCTGACTCCCTTCTCCTCATGCCGCTAAGGAGCTGATATTCTTGTCTGCACTGGAAGCAACTTGTAGATCAGATTCAGCTCAGACTCAGACAAGCTTCCCACCTCAGGGGAATGCGGGGATTTCTCCAAGGGCTGCTGCATCCAAATCATTACAGGAGGATCTCATTGCCCGCTCTGCCGCGTGGCACGCTCGTGTGTGCAAAGCTGGAAGGTGTTGCCAAGAAGCTCTGCCAGCCCTTGGAGCAACCCAGAGCGTGCACAGTTACGATGCTGGGACAGATCCTGCACAAGGGTGACAGCGGGGGCCGGCGCAAAGGCTGTGTATGTGCAAGGAGCAGCTGGCACGCCTGCCTTCGGCCAGGGCTGGCGGGTACCACAGCCTTAGCGCCCTCGACGTCCCACCGGTGCACGCCTCGGAAAGGCCCGCGAGCAGCAGGTCAAGGGACACAGCCCTGCAGCATCCTCACGCCCACCCGGCCCGTCGTACCCGATGCTGTGACTCCTCGCGGGGGAAGCGCAGAGGGAGGCACGTTCCGATTCAGACAAGACTGAGCTGATACGAGATCCCCGTGAGGGGTGCACCGAGGGGTGCCGTGGGCGGGGGGGCAGAGCCGGAGGCCAGAGAGGGTGCTGGGGAGAGACGAAGCCACGGGCCGGTCCTCCCGGACGCCACGGGGCTGCCCCGCCATGCGCCGGCCGGGGGGAGCCCAGGGGTGGCCGGAGGTTCGAGCCGAGAGGAGCACCCTCGTTTAGGCATCTGCAGTGCCATCATGACTTTATTAAAAATTTAAAACACAAATTATAACATTCACCAAGGGAGAATCGCTTTCCTACCAATTACAGTTAATAGGGTAAAATTAATGTACCAATTAATATGGCTGCTTCCAAAACTCAGTCTAATATGTTAAATACTGTTCCTGCCTCTGTAAATGCAGCAAAATAAAGTGATGATCAGGATGGGAGCTAATAAAGTTTTGCTTCTCTGTACTTAAACTATTTGGCATCACTGACTTAGGGCACAGGAAAAAGGAGATTATTTAACATTTTAAGGTTTGTAAGACCCATAAATCATTTCATACATGCCATATTTGTTGAAAAGGATAGAATACATTCAATTTTACAGTATATTAAACTTCATCTAATTTGAACGTAAGAACAGACCAGCAAAATAAATGACCAATTTCTGAAGCAGAAATTACCATTTGGCTGCTGCCATTATGAAGCTGCTGGTATTTTATCATGTTCTTAACATAATATTGCTTGTCTATTGATGCATAGTTATAGTGCTAGTCCAAATTGGAAGGCGGTGAAAGAGGACAGTGCAGAGTTTTTTTTTAATAGGCATCATTTGTCAGATGTTATTTCAGAGGTCTTTGCACTGATGATAATATGCAGATTAAAGCAGAAGTAAATAGGAAAAGGAAAAAAAAGAGAGAAAGAAAGACAGAAAGGGAATGAGAATTTCAGCACACCCTGGCTGCAGCAGACAGGCAGGTGGACCGGGCCCCAGTGGGTACAGAGAACAGTAATTAATCTGGGTGGAGGGGTTTCTTCTGAAACCCTGCGGTGTTTGACAACAGGAGGCATCCCCCTCGGAATCCCAGTGCTGCTGGGGACCCGTGGGGACAAAGGGCGGGAGCGCTGGGTCCCCGGGGCAGCACCCAGGGGTGGAGCCCCGGCCCCCGCCCGCGTCGTCCCCCTCCCCGCCCCACGGCCCCCGCAGCAGCCACAAATAAAAATTATGTTTAGTTTGCAAAACAGGAGGAAGGCATCTCCATCCTCCAGAGTTCATTGTTCTGCTAGACTTGGTATTATAGTGGCAATATATTACAGAGAAGAAAAATCAGCTGGCTGCGCTGCCTCCAGAATGACAATGGAAAGCCACAAAACGTGACGGAGGTGCGGCTGGCCGGAGGAGATCTCTGCCGCGGCGCTGCGAGGCGGCGGGGTGGCCTGGAAGCATGCTCGCGGGGAAGGAGTCCCACGGGGCACGGCGTCCCACGGGGCACGGCGTCTACGGGGCACGGCGTCTACGGGGCACGGCCCGCTGCCCCGTGCCAATCGCAGGCCTTCTGCGCAGAGGGGACAGCCGCGCACCGGGACGGGGGGCTGGGGCTCGGGACGCGGCATCGTTAGTCCCTCCTGCTGCTCCTCAGCCACCTGGAGCTCTTCAGGCAGCAGCTCCTCTGCCAGGACAGGGCACTGCCCCGGGCAGGACACTGCTCCAGGCAGGGCACTACCCCGGGGCAGGGCAGCTCTGCCGGCACAGGGATCAGCCGTGCCCGCGCGCTGCGGCCGCGGAGGCAGCCGGCACACCTCTGGCCCCAGCGATGCCCCGTGGGCACGGCTGCAGAGCTAAAATACCTTGCTACCAAAAAAACCCAAACAAAAATGGCAAGACGCTTCATTTCTGTTAAGAATAATCATCCTGTCCCCCCAAACCCTGAATTTCCTCTGGTGAAGGGTTTCTGCTGCTGGCAGGCTGCCAGGAGAGGGTGCACGGCAGAGGGGACGCGCGTGGGCAGCAGCACCGCTGCCGCCGTGTAACCTGTGCGGGTGCTCCGCACCGATGCTTGATAAGAACACCTCAGAGCCTGGGTCTGCTTAAACCAAATGAATTGCTCGGATATTAGAGCTGAAATTGTGTTCCATGACTGCAAATCTGTGCAGGGATATATTGTGCTATAACATAGATTTCAATTACTTTCCAACCTTCAGCGTGATGATGCGACATTACGCTCCACTGTCAGGGTTTGCCAGCATGCTCTTACTTTTATTTCTCCTGTTAAATATGGTCTTTGTTGCGCTTCATTGATCTCTGAGCATATTCTGCTGTTTACAACTTTGATAATCTTTGTGTAATCTTCAGGGGTAATTGAATTCTGACAAACATAGCTGAATTTTAAACACCATGCAGATTTAAGTACATCGAAAAGCCATGATATGAAAGTCAAACCTGGAGTCAGGGAGAAGCCCTTGCTCTCAGCTCCTTTCCTGAAAATCAGGAGCTGAGCCAGGCCTGGAGCCCGGGGATGTCACGAGCAAGTTAGGAGACACGGCTGGGGGTGGGACCAGACCTATCCCAGAGTTTAATCCCAAGTAGTAAATATCATGCCATTTACTGATTTTTGAATATGCAAACCCAAAACGCTTCTGCATTTGAGCAAAGTCCCAGGCAATTCCACTGGGTCTCGCTCCCTGCTAGGACGGGATACAGTCAGCAGCTATCAATCTTTGTTTAAAGACCTCGGGAATTGCCCTTGCACAGATGAATTATTGTTTTCACGGGCATATTTTGTGAATTAGACAAGGGGGGAAATGTTCCGGTTGGATTTTGATGTAAAAGTTTTTTTGCAGAGCCCTAGGGGCACATGCACAGTGCTTTCATAATCATTATCGTTATTTATTATTTGCCAGCACCAGCAACGTGCCCAGCACAGCGCAGGCACAGCGTAACGTGGCTCCCGGGCAGGCACCAAGCTCCCAGCACCAGCAGACCACGGGCACCGACCAAACCCCCCCTCGCCGAGAGGCAAGCGCCGCACCCCCTCCGCCCCTAGCCCAGGCAGCGCGCTTGTCCCTCCCTCCCCTCTCTGCTGACCCCCGAGTCGCTGCAGTAAGTTATAGCCTCCCTTTCGGTGGCTGGAAAAACAGATGTCTTGCTTGAGGACATCAGATTTTTGATGCATTTCCTACAAACTTTAATTTCCCAAAGCATCCTCGCTCAGGATGTAGGGGGACTGCTCAAGTACGCTATAAATTAGTTTGCTAGCAGAGCTTCTCCTGGAAGGGGGATAAGCCCAGCCAGACAAGAAAGAGCCTCCAGAAATCTCAGTGCTGGAAGGGAAAACTTGCTGGTCTCCCGCTACTTGTGCTGGAGCTCCGTGTCTCCGGTTTATTGCAGCGGCAGCACACGGCAGCCTCCGCGCAGCAAAGATTTCCTGCCGAAGGGTCTGAGATGCACAGAAGGGCCCCCGCACAATCGAAAGAAAAGGAATTAAAGGGTTGTCTGGCTAGAGAAAAGGGATATTGAATCTAATCCGAGCTGGTGTAATTTGGAAATCCAATTGCACTTGTCCATCAGCAAAGGCAGCGACTGGCGAGGGGAGCCAGGAGGCTGTGGGGGATCCGAGCCCGCAGCCCCGGGGCAGGGGAGGGAGGGGCTCAGCCCCAGGGCACCGCAGCCTGCGCGGGGCAGGAGGAGCCCCAGGATGGTGCAAAGCCTCTTTGCCCTGCTACGGTCCCCAGCCCCTTTCCCAGAGGGGTTTTACCGGACTGGCACTGCCACGGGAGCCACGCGCAGGACAAGCGCTGCACGAGCTGGAGAGGAGACGCAGGAGCGGGAAGCGGCCCAGCGCCAGCCCTCCCTCCCCACCTTCGCAGGCAGCACCAGGAGATGCAGGGAGGGGAACGGAGGCTGCCCCAACACCCCCGCACAGCTCATCCCTGTTGGTCTGCTGGGGCACTGCACTGATACCCCAACCCCCAGAGAAAAGCACAGCTTTCCCCGCACCTCCTTCCTTGGAGGTTTTCCAGGAGAGACCAGACACTGATTACAATTGATTTGAATGTTTCTGCTAGGATTTCTAACTTCGGCTCAGATACCGCCTCATATTTCACTTGCCCCGAGTCATTACGCTGATATTTTACCAGAAGCCAGAGAGAGTTTTTAAGGTCCTTGATGGACTCCAGTGCTCCGACCGAGGCTTGAGACTTCTGCCGCACGGCTCCGGCTCAGCCCTTTGCTGAAAGGCTCCTGCAGACCACTTGCAGCCATTTCCTACCCCCTTTCCCCCAAGGCAGGAGGCTCAGAGGGGTCATTGGTGTTTCAGATGCCAAATGTAAGTTACGTTGCACCCAGGCTCTGGTAGTAATGAAATAAAGTCCGATTGCAAAGCCCATGACATGGGCCGTTCCCCGGGTTGCAATGTGGGATGCGCTCTGTGCTTGGGGAGCGGGTTACAGGGCCCCGCGCCGAGGATCGTGCCTCGGTGCTCGGCAGCTCTGCCTCTCGCCAGCCTGCCGGGAAGCACAAGGCGAGCGGGAGGGACACGCACGGAGGTGCATCAGGCTCACAGAGCAGCCTGTGTCCTGAGCCGCGCAGCCAGCCCCTGGTCCCTTCACAGGCAACAAAACGAGGGCGGAGAAACCAAGCGCCAGACGCTCAGGCTCAGGCACGTCTCCTGCAGGACTGGGGGACCCCAAAAGAGCCCCAGGGCTGGCCCTGCCCTGATGGGGAGGTGGGGAGCTGGCTCCAGGGGCAGCACGGTTCGGCCGTCACCTCCCTGCCACTGGCTCTGCAGGTCCTCCCGGCAGCACGGTGCTGAGCATCCCACCAGCAGGAGAGCTGGAACAGAGCCACTCACAGCCATTATCCCCCCACATGTGCTTTATTTCCTGAATTAAAGAGCAGAATTATAATGAGACTTGACGTTAAATTCCATAAAAAGTCAAGCTAATCAGTGACCAAACCTGTAATTGATTCTTTCGCTAGTTCAATACTTAATGCTACATGTTAAGACATAGGATTTTACAATTTGCTAGCACTTCACTTACAGAGAATTAAGCAATAAAAATCCATTCTGAGCACAAACAGCAGGAAGGGAGCCACGTCCGCTAATAAGTGAACGAGCCAATAAAGTGGCTCAACACTTGCATCAATATCTTGTTTTTCAAAATATCTATCCCTGTACGATACGTGAAGCCTCTCTAACACGTGCAAACGCAGTTTGAAACCCCCAGGAGGTAACGCTGAGGCGGGGAACGCCACGGACGAGGTCTAGGCGGCTGGGAAGCCCGCAGACCACGTCACAGCGAGGGGAGCACCCCGCTCCCCCCAGCATGAGGGCCCAGGGAAAGCCCTGGGGGTGCTCGGCCCCGCAGAGAAGCCGGCCCCGCAGAGCTTGTCTGGACGCAGGGCCTGAGACTCGGCCGTTCCCGCGGGTGCAGACGTGCGGTAGCAGAGGGAGCAGGACCCGCATCCAGCCAGCGGTTCCCTGCGCTGGCCCCGGCAGCGACGTGTCCCGGCCAGCCCTGCAGAGGCAGGAGCACTGGAGGGGACGCTGTGGTTTAAAACCTCTGCTTTTTAGAAAAGGTTGTTTGTTTTTAAACTTCCTTCAATATTTGCTTGCTTTTATTCAAGGCAAAATTCAGAACAAGAAAACACAGCTTCCACAGCCATTTTCCACAAACAGATATCAGAACTCAGTCAAAAACCGTTTGGTTTTTTTAAATGCAAAATTGCTATCATTTTTCTTTGCCTACTGTTTTCAAAGATGCTTTCCTCCGTTGGTCTTTTATTGTTTTTCAGCACAAGTCAAATCTTTGTCTCAGAGCAGCAAGGTGCTTCTGCTGAATGATTAACCCGCAGCAGTGACAGGAGAGCCATCAGCAGCGGGTCTCACCTATCCCCAGGAAAGGAACGGAGTCCATGCGTTTCCCAGGTCATGTGCTGACCCCCAGCAAAAGAAGCCCTTTCGTGCCATGACTTGCTGCTTCCGGGGCTTCGGTACCAGCGTAGGGAGAGACAGTACGCAGCAGCTTCACCGTCCACTCTTTCCAAAATGACAGCATTTTATAGATCTCTAAAAAGGCTTGTTTCTCCTCCAGGAGGAATGGTTAACAGGGCTTTTTTCTGCTTGATGGGATGCAGCAGCCAACGCAGGAGAGCCTGTTGCAGAGGTGTTCTCCTCACCCATGCCACCACGGCCCCGGTTTGCTCCCCGGGGGCACCGACCCCTTCAGGTCTGGCAGGCGGTCGGGGGAGGGGGTGCCGGGCAGGGACCCCCTGCACACAGGAGCCGCTCTCCCCTCGGCTCCCGCCCTCCTCCCGTCACCCTGCCGCCACGCACGGTCCTGCTCCGGGAGCACGGGCAGCTGCCGCGGGGCGAGGCGTCCTCCGGCAGCCCCGGTCCCCGGGCGCTCTGCTCCCCTGGGGCTTGGCGGAGCGCAGTGGGTGCAGCACGCTCCTCGACAGATTTTACTTTTGAAACGGTCTCTGCTGGGCCCTGTGCGGCGTGGCAGCAGAGACACGCTTCAGAAATACAATTATTATTGTAAGGGGAACGCCCGCGCTCCTGGTCTCCACGGGGGTTAGGCATCCTGCTGCGATGATTCAGGGAATCTGTCGAGGCACATTTTATGAATTCCACTGAAGCTGTGGAATTGCTGCATTAGGCAAATACCTCAACGGTTGTCAAGTCAGCCACGTGCTGTCAGAGCTGCTTTACATTGCCCAGACCAGAGACAGCAGATGCTCATAAATAGCAGTCATTTTCTCCGCTGCTTTCAGCGCTAACCCTGCACTGCCTGTGCATCTCACCCACAGCAACACACGCTGCAGACCCAGATCCAGTCTCCTGGGCTCTCTTTGGGGGCACTTGCCAAATGGCTGCAGAGATGCTGCAAAGGTGCCTCCCGAGCCACGTTAGAAACACCCAGCGCCCGGACGCTGCCCGGCCAGCGGACCCTTCCCGACACGGAGCCAAGCCAGCCTGCACATCGCACACAAAGCTGCTCTTTGAGGAACAAAATGCCAAGCAAGGAGAGTCTGATTACGACCAAATCTGCCCCAAGACCTGGTCGCACAGCACTGCAAAGTCTTCCCACAACAGCCCTAAGCCAGGCACACTGTCCTGTAGGACTGACATGCTGAAACACAGCAAGGGAACAGGTCTACAGCCCTAGAAAAAGCTTCTCAATTAAAACTTTAAGCAGTAGTAAATCTCAGTTTTAATAATGCAGATTAACACTGCTGAGAGATGTGGCAGAGCAAATCAAATTTCACTGAGCTGGAGGAGAAAGAGAAGTAAAACCCCACCATGAGGCAACAGCAGCGGGCGGGGGGGCTGCTGCTGCTCAGGAGCCCTGAGGTGGGCAAGTGGGTACAGGGCGGTGGCACAGCAGCCAGCAGAGTCCCAGGGAGCCGGTGTCACTGCTGTCAGAGACGCTGCAGGCAGCGCTGCTGGGTGCTGGAGATTATATCTTCAAAATAGACCTGGCTAATGAATTTGTGTCTGACAGCTTCAAGCATTAGACAGTTTGTGCTGTACGAGAATGTACCTGAACACTTGCCAGTAGAGACCTGGAAAGGAGCGCTGCGACCACGCACCGGGCGTGCCCCACATCTATTACCCGCACGTCCATGGCACGTTATGTATATAGCTGAAGTACCAAGCCATGAGCTGCTGCCACCTCAGCCGGCGCGGGCAGGACGTCTGGTCCCGATGCCCCACGCGCGTCCCTTCGCCCGCCACAGCCTTGGTCCGGCTGCGCTCGAGTGGCTGGCGGCGACTGGAGAGGCAGAAAATGACAACTTTGGTTAAAAGGCTTCTGCTGTCTCCCAGGGAAGCAGAGGAAGCAACTGGAAATACAGGTGCCCACAGAGATGGGAGGAAGGCAATAGCTGTCTGGGCAAAGGCAGGAGCTCTTGGAAGCGGACAAAAGTTACGGGACAGCAGAACATACTCTGACAGAGTTAAGAAAGAGGAGATTACAGGCTTTTGGTGACAAAATAAATTCTAATGGCAGATCCTGTTTCTAGGGGGATAGCGAAGATGCCAATTTGTATGTACCTTTTCCACATATATTCAGCTGGTACTTTTGTTCTGCACTCAGAACCCTTGTGCCCGTTTGTCACACACAGTTAAGTGCTCTCAATCAGTGACTAGCTGAGGACACCACAGTGACAGTGACTATAACAATTCTTACAGGGTCCCATGCCTGAAAAACTCACCTCCATAAAACCTGGGGAGAGGCAAAAGGAAAAAATGTCTGGCCCATTGCTTGCTTCTATTCAGGCTTGGAGCTGGGGGGAATTGCCGTGCTCTGGAAAACTGTAAGGGAACAAATGAGGAGCTTGATATTTAGAAATGCTGAAGAGAAGAGCTACCCACAGGGGACCCGCAGCGACTCTGCTGGGGAGCAACTGCAGCCTCAAGGAAAAACAACAGGACAGCTCGCAGGGGGACCCATAAAGATTTCACAGGCAAGGATAAGTCCAGCTGGCATGGAGAAATGGAAAATAGGCCTTGTCAAAAAATCCCCACCTCCTCCTTCAAGGAGATTACAAGTTGGGCTGATTAAGGCAATTACACTGATGTAACGGGCTTGTGTGAGGTGTTTGGCACCGAAGTGAGTGAGTGAGTGAGTGAGTGAGTGAGTGAGTGAGTGAAAGACCGTGCTCCACAACAGAGCCCATGCTAAATGGATTAAGCAGCAGCCGAAGCGTCCGTCAATGGGGGATCCCCATCAAGGAGTTGCCTCTCAGGGACGAGCGCGGGTCGGATGCTGCTCGGCTGTGTCACCGACACGGACACACCGGGCAGCCCTGCCATGCGGGACCGGGGCACCGGGAGCCGGGCACGGGGCCAGCTCCTGCAGGAGCAGCTGCCTCCTGTACGGCACCGTGCAGCTTCCCCGTGCAGCACTCCGGGGGCACTGACAGCAACACGGCGTAAGGGCCCAGCGTGAGGTGGTGGCCAAGTGGGCTGACGTGCAAACAGAGGTGCCCGTTAGGAGCGGGGAGGAGGACTTCTTCGTGCAGCTTTGGGGAGACACAGCAGGAATATCACATCTGTTCCCCGCCCATGCTGCAGTGAGGTGCGAAAGTTGTGGAGAGGGAACAAGAGCCACAAAACACAGTTGAAAGGCTCAAGAAGATGCCTGCTACTGAACAGCAAAGCCTGGGCCAGATTAGCAAAGAGAAGCAAATGGCAGCAGCAGCCCTGGAAGTCAGCTCATGATCTCAGGTCCATTCTGGTGGATATTTGGAAATTCGGTGCTGCTTCAGCACCATCCTTTCCTGCCCAGGCTGGCAGCAAGAGCAGAACTCGCCAGGCGCTGGCCTCAGGAGAGGCAGGCACGCCGACGGGCCAGCCAGGACCCGCAGAGCTGTGAGCCCCCACAGCCATTCTCCGGACAGGATCCTTGGGGCAGCGGCAGGTCCTGCCCTCCGCTCCCAGCTCCTGCCGCTCCCGGGGCTCAGGGCACGTCCCTGGGTGCTTGGGGCTGAGCCTCCGCCCCAAACGCGTTCAGCACTCCTTCGGTGACGTTTCCCCTACAACACCGAACACCTTATCAGTAAGGTTTCTGCTGCAGCCCAGAGTCTTCAACCATGAAATTATATGACTCTACCTTGACCTCAGATTTTCTACAGTTAATATCTCCTACAGAATCCACACCACAGCCTGGGGGCATTTCTCCGATTCAGCCAACAAGAAATGCAGTCTCAAAATGTGGATCTCTGCTAATTCACTGGGATGCCTTTCCCCCTTTTCAGAGCAGCCTCAGCACCAAGACCAGAAGCTTGCTTGCTACAGTGAAGGCTCCAACAAGGAGCCTCTCCTGCACCTAACACCGGGGCCTCTTTGCGTGCCTTTGTGTTGGAAGAACACGATGGGGCTGACACCTCCCTGCAGATACCCGCTTCCCCTTGCCCCCATTTGCACGCTGGAATTGTCCCCGCCAGCCCACCCAGGCACTGATGCTCTGTCAAAGTCCATGCCTGCCCCGGAGGAACGCTGCGCTGTCTGCGAGAACAGGACGGGACCTGCAGAAAAGGGACAAAGAAGCGCCAGCTTACACGGGCTGCTTGGTGGAGCACTGCTCCTTTTAGAGATCCCTGGGACTTGTACCACAAGCCACAGGTGACGTTGCAGACATCACGCTCACCACGCACTTGGTCCCAGATGGCTCCAGCAAAGGCTGATCCCAAAGCTCAGCTGCCCTCGCTCCCAGTTCACTCCTCACACCAGCATCCCTCTGGCTCCATACACAGCTCTTCCTCCTGATGTGCCTGCAGGAACAGGCACTGCAGGCAGACACCCATCCAAACACAGGCTGAGCATCTGCCAGGAGCCCAAGCAGCTGCCCACCTCCTTCCAGAGGCTTTAAAACAGCCTTATGCTTTTAAAACTAACAAAAATCTCTAACTGGGTGTGTTGCAGAGCAAGAGGCGGCGAGGAGCTGGAGCCCTGTGCAGGGGTCCCGGGGCAGCCAGGGACCAGGCTCCGGAGCGCTGTCAGAAAGCTCTAAGGGCACGTTCGGCTGGGCAGCGCGCTGCTGAACACCGGGATGCTCTCCACTGGCACCTCTGTGCCAGCAACCCGAGACCCTTTCCCCGGCTGGGGGGAGAGAAGCCCAGAAAGAGCCCCTCCAAGGGCCAAGAAAGAGCGAGCGCAGTGCCCGGCCGCGCCTCGCCCCGTCCCGCTGCGGGTGCCAGCGGGCACTCGTGCGCTCGAGGGGAGGCCGGCCGCACGCCCACGGCAGCGGAGCTCCTGGCACGCTGCAGCCTCTCAGGGAGCCAGGGAACAGCTCCGAGCGCTGCTGGCTCCTGCCCAGAGCGCCTGGGAAGCAGCAGCTTGTGCCCATTGCCTTTTCCCGACTGCCAGCAGAAAGAGCCGGCTGCGGGTGCGCGGGGCAGGCGCGGCGCGTCCTGCACGCGGGGGCCTGCGGCATCGGGGCCAGCTCCTCTCGGGAGCGCGCGTTTCCGCCCTGATCCAAGCACGCTACAGCCACACGCAGCCCCCGAATCGCTTCAAAAGCGATGCCCTGGCCTCCTGGGGAAAGGGAAAAAGCCCTTGCTTTTCCTGCTACTCTAAAGAGGGCTGTAACAATTGAGAAGCATCTGATCTTCCAGGAGACTGATAGAGAGAGGATGCTGGTGTCATTATCAAGTTAATTAGAAAAACTCAAATGGAGCTTTAAACATTTTTATAATACGTTTGGGCCTTTTTGGCAGGATTATTGCATCTTTTGGGTTTCCATTTCCCATTAAAGCATTCTCAGTAGTGCATATATAAAAGCCATGTGATCTTGGCTCCTTGCTGCTTTTTTTTCTTTTTTTAAAGACATCTTTTTTCGGGTAAGATTTATTAAATATTGTAATCAGTTAAATTCTGGCAGCTTAAACATTTTCTTTAATAGCCTTGTTAAATGTGGATTAGATTTAAAATCCCTGCCTCTGAACTCTTGAGCAGCAGTATTTATATGCAATGTTAAAAAAATTAAAAGCTTTACAAAGTGGTAATTACTCCTCTGCTGCAGGAGGAAAGGGACTGACTTGCTATGTTATTTTAAGACAAGTTTTCCAGCCACGCCCTCCTTGGGCAATACTACACAAGCACAATTTATTCTTCCTGAATTATCCTCCGGTCAGGGTTTGGGAAGCATCGCTTGCGGAGCCCACACCATTTAAAGCACTATTAGCCTTGCCTTTGTTTTGGAACAGGGCAAGCAAGCCGCACGTCCCTGTGGCACCGGGAGCAGCCGGAGGCCCTCGCAGGGCACTGCGCCTGCTGAGCCCCCCCAGCGAGCGGGACCCCTTCACCCCGTGCCGGGAACGGCAGACAGCACCCTACCTGGCGAGCGAGACCCTAGCACCACCGGCCGCCGCAGCGAGCAGCCCAGCAGCACCGGCCGGGGAGCGCACGCTCCCCCTTTACGAGCTGAGCCCAGCAGCCGCCGGTGCAGCCCCTCAGAGACCTGATGGGCAGCAGCTGCAGCCCCCGGGGCTGCCCCGACTCCTTCAGTGCTGCTGCGCCTGCTGCCCACCCCATCGGCCTTCAAAAAGCCAAGCAGAAAGTGGAGAGGCCAGGCTGGACACTTGGGTCACACTGTTAATGACATTTTTAAGACTTTTGCTCTATCTAAATGATGCATGCCCTGATTGTCATCACAATTTCTTTGCCGTGCTTGCAGGGAGTGCTGCACAGACCTGACTGAGTGTTACTTGAACCCCAGGAAAACTTTCCGGTGCCATTAAGAACAGCTAAAGCAGAGGGGAAATTTCCTTTCCCAGTTCCTCCTTCCTTCCCCCCCCCCAGCAGCTCCGTGTTGCCCCCTGAGACAGACCGTATGCGTACGGACACGCAGGAGCTCCCCAGCCTGGAGCTGCCCCGCTCCCTCCCTGCCAGCCCCACGCAGCGCTGTCCCGCACGGCTCCCCTCCTTCACGCCAAAAATCCCCTCTGCCGCCCCAGGCAGCTGCCTTGCAAGCCTGCAGGGGGTTTGTGGGACACAAGGCAGGCCTGAACAGTTAAACCACGAAGCCGAGCACCAGAGATGGGCTCTCTGAGCCCACCGGTACTGCTGACATCTTGCACCGCTGCGGACAGGTTGCTCCACGGCACTGCTTCCCCATACCGAATGCACTGGCAACGCTCACCCCACTGCTGCTGCCAGCCTGGTGAACCGGTGCTGGCGAGGCAGCCAGCCCTGCCAGCAGAAGGCAGCCCTGCCCTGCCCTGCCCTGCCCTGCCCGCCCCAAGGCTGCGGCAGAAGGCAGCAGCGTCCGTTTCTCTGTCACTATGTGTTAGCAGCAGTGCTGCCAAGGCTCTGCAGTCGGTCCTGTTTGTTAACAAACATGTTAATGAGCTGGAAAGGGCAGGGAGGGTGAGCAGTGATTTACAAAACATGACAATGACAGCAGTTTGGGTGGGCAGGAGCACAGCAGCACCTCAGGGCAACCACACTGGCCACCGGGACTGGGTGCACACGGGCACCTCAAATACAAAGCCACGAACAGGGGAGGGAGGTCTGACTGCCACTCGCACCCCTGCAAAGGTCTGAAGCAACTGCCCTGGCCCCTGGAGGTGGCCAGGGCTCACGGCAGCACAGCCCGTGGGGACCTCTGCGCCCCGCCCCGCCACGAGCACGGGCAGGGCAGGGCGAGCCCCACGCGGAGGCCTGCAAGGTGCAGCCCAGCAGCGCTGCACCCCAGTCTGCAAAGCCTTTCTGCCCAGGAGGGATTGCTAAAAGCCCCGTCAGATGGTCTGGAAGTCAGGGGAGGGTCCAGAGGACTCCCAAAGCATGCCCCGGAGTAAAGTTGCCAGGCTGGTAGGCAGCACCCGAAACTCTGGGGAAGCAAAATTACCGCCATGTGCGTTACAGAGGGTGGCTGCCCACGCAGCGCTCGAGCGCAGAGCTTACCTTCACGTGCACGCCAGTGCAAGAGGGCAGAGGAGCCCCCTCACTATTGCAGCCTTGCCTGGGTGGTACCGAAACTCCTCTGTTCGTGCTGTTGGAAGTATGAGTTTTGCTGAGTATTTCTGAGGAACAGAAGGTACCTTTGGGAACCTTAACTGGGTTTTAATGAAGCTTTTTGCCATTGAATGTAAGTCAATTTTCTTGGAGTGATTACCCTATCTCTAGGGGGTATTGTAGGAATAGATGAGAACTAGAGAGGGACAAGAATAATATCAAGGACTGGAAAAATTCTCAAATAAGGAGAGACAGAAAAACAAGGTAGAAACAGAATGAATAAATAATAAATGGTCTTGAAGAGACAGTCTGGGAACTCTTCTCATCCCACTCTCATAACAAAGGAAGAGAAAACATGACACTGAATTAAAAGGTGGAATAAAGGGGAAATACTTCTCTCACGTGAGCCGTAAGAAGTGCGCGAGTCTCGGCGCCGCCCCAGCCCAGGCGCGCTCCCCGGGGAGCGGGGTGCTCTGCTCTGCCTGACAAGGGCGAGGTGCTTCAGCCCCGGGGCTGCAGAGGAGGAGCCTGGGGACCTCGCACGGCTTTTGGCCAGGCTGCAAACTGGCTCGCTCACGACTCCCTCCCTGCAGGAGAGCATCTGCGCCGAGCTGGAGAGAAACTCGGACTTGGGTTTTTAGGGCTGAGGTCTCTGCAGCCGGATGCCAGGGAAGGATGCTCTGCTGCTGCCCCGACATGCAGATGCTGTGCTCCCACCCCCCGCTGCCAGTTTCCATCCTCTGGGTCTGCAGGTGGCACCCACGGGGACCGTCACCAAGCCGCGGTAAAACACAGGAATAAATAGATTTAAAATGAGCTAACACAGAAAGAGGTCCGTGAGCACATTTTTCCCGTCTCGCAGTCAGTCCTGTGAAGCTGGCTGCTGGGGACGGGACTTCAGGGAAAGAGAAACCCTCTTCAGTTCTGCACTAGAGAATGAAGACTTTCTCCTTTTAAAATTCATAAACCAACACAGACTGTAAGTTAAAAAATAAGGATCCCCTATTTACAAATATCACTGCAACAACCACAGTGCTTGTTATGAATTATTTAGCATAATGCACTTTCACATCGGCCCTGCTTGCTCAGTGGCCTCCTCTCAATTAGGTGTTTATGGCAGAGGGATCAGTAATAACAGGTCACTTCAAATGTAAATAAAAGTGACACTGCCGGAGCATTTATTTATACTGTTATATTACTGTAAAAATGCATTTATGAAGACCAATTCCTAGCATGTTTACTTGTCATGCAAAAGATGTGTTTAGCAAAAGCCACATTAAACGTAATTCGCCCGGCGCAGAAGCAGCGGGTCCGGCTGTTGAGAGCGTGGTGGTACAGAGCCCGCTGCCGGCTGCCCTCAGCCCCGGGCTGCCCGGCGCAGGGTCCCCTGGCCCCGGCGATGCCCCCCAGCCTCCACCCCCCGCTCTCGGCAGCGGGGGCGAGAGCTGCGGCAGAGCTGGCGGGAGCGCGGGCAGCACCCCGGGCGGGGCTCGCGCTGCCTGGCGGGAGGCGTGCGGCTCTTGCAGCATCGCGGCCGGGCTTGGGGTTGCGCGGCCCCCAGCAAGCTCCGAGTACGTGGATCCACACAGGCATGAGAAAGCAGCCAGGAGGAGTTCTTCAGATGAAACATTTTGTGGCAAAGAAACAAATTTGATGAAGCTAAACCTCCTCGCAGATTGAGTTTGGGTTTGCCAACTTATTTGGCTTTAAAAAGGACAGTTTTTTAAGCAGAAGTTTTGGGGCTTTTCCATCTGACGCCACTGAATGTCCTTAAAAAGTACAAATTCAGTAAGGAAACTAGGTTCTTCATTTTGCACCGAATTAAGTACTTCGACCACATAGAAAGGTTAGCCTTTGTTTCATGTTTTACAGTGCTTTTTGCTTTGCTGAAGTTTTTGAAAAGTTCTTTAATGTCAAGCCAATGTTTCTGGGCTTTTTGAGGTGCAAGCAAACAGAAAAAATCAGCTTTTTACACCACTCCCCTGGACAATCTCCCAGCTGGCAGCTTTTCCTCCCCTTTCTGTGTGGCAGCCTCCATTCCCAGCCGATCAATCTCCGCTAGCGCAGCTCCCCAGCACCGCGCCGCTGCGGCACGGCTCCGGCTCCCCAACAGCCAAGGCCAACAGCCAGGGCCGGGCTCCCAGGGGACCGCGGGGACCCCGCTGCCGCGTCCTTCGGCCGGGCAGGGATCCCGCCTGCCTCAGTCTGCAATAGTCCACAAACTCATTTGCCATGAGTGGGATTAAAATGCATCGAAAATCAAATTGCTGCCTAACGGAGCTACTCGTTAGCAGGCGATAGCCCCCAGGGACTCTCTGCAGTGCAAAGGGAAGGAGCGGAGAGCGGGACGAGGTTCCCGCACGCCCCGGTACGAATGTGCCCCTGGTCCCTTTGCCCCCGGGAGGATGCAGCCGGCCCAGCCTTGCTTTTCGCTTTGCCTTTGCAAAAGAAGGCTCTGAATTAAAAATCCCACAGGGAGGGACAGCGTCAGCATCTGTTGCTGAGACGTACCTTCCTCCCGAAAGCCAGTGGGTCCCCCGGCCCCAAAGCAGGGGCTGGCTGCAGCTGTCCCACTGAGGCCAGCGGGACGGGCGTCCGGCCTCTCCCCGGCTCCCGCTGGCCGCGGAGCAGGGCCGTGGGTCGCCCCGCCGCCGTGGGATGGGGCCGGGGATCCCGCACGCCCCGGCGGCCAGCGCCTTCCCTGGTCTCAGGTGCGGATTTTCCCATGAACTGTTATTAGCCCTGTACGGAAGGTGATAATAACAAGCCGTTAATGGGAATCTGTTTGAGTGCCACTGTGTGGCAAGATCGTAAATTAATGGCCGTTTCATTTATTGTCATTTTATCCATAACAAGATGCTGATTTTCCCCCCGGGATAATGAAATTGGTCTGTAAGAACCATAAATCCTCGCCGTGGTGCGAGGCTGGAGCGAGGTGTTGGATTAACGGGCTAATGACAGAGATGTGAAAGCTCATGAATCGCGCAGCTGCGGGGAGAGCGGGCGGCCGCGCCGGGGGGAGCCCACGCCACCAACACCCGCGCCGGAGCGTTTCTAAGGCTAACGGCGAGTTATTTCAGATGTCAGACCAGAAAATTCCACGTATCCCCTCTTGGCATGCCCTCAGTGGCTTGCGTTTTCTGCCCGCAGAAAATCGGTTTTTAGAGGCAAGCCTGCCAGACCAACAGGGCCCAGGATCTGCACCGACCTTCAGCCCCATCAGGGCTGTCCCAGGCAGACGCAGCCTGGCCTGCCCCTGCGTGAGCAGCGCGGGGTCAGCCAGGAGGGAGAACTGATGACTGCTGCTCCCTCCACCCGGACCGTAAACCAAAAACATACGCTGGAAATTTATAGGGTCTATCAAGCTGAAATGCTTCCTTTGCTATGTGTTCCCTGACGTTCCCGGGACCATCAGCCAAGGACCTTTAATCTGTGGACCAGTATGACTTGGAAACAATGACTGCCTGGAAATAAAAATTTAAAAGTAAAAGTTTCTTATAATTAAGTCTTTAAATGGAAAAAAAGAGTTAGAGCTCTTAGGATGATGACGAGCCTCTCCAGGCCGCTGCGGGGGTAGCAGCCACAGCTGGACAGAACACTCCTCTCCTCCCGGCTGTCCCTGCGGTGAGCCGGCTGCGGTGCTGCAGGCTCACCCGGCAGCGATCCGGGCGGCGAGGAAGACCCCAGACGGTCACTGATCCGAGCACGTGCTGCCCCGGTCCCTCCGGTGTGACACCACCTTCTCGCACCCCTCGCGTGCTTTAACCACCTGCCTGGCGTCTGCTGAGGTGCTCCCTCCCTCCTTCCCCGTTTCTCTCTCCTCATCTCGCTCTCCCGATCACAAAACGATCAGACCAGGCCGAGCCAGCTTCTCCCAGCGCAAGGCAGGAAATCTCGCCAGGGTCGGCTGGGCAGAAAGGCTTTGCCTGCCCGGGACTGCCTGGAGGCAGAGGGTCCCGCGGCAGAGGAGGGCGATGTGGAGGAGACCCCCGGCACCCCCAGAGCCCCCTGCAAACCTGCACCTCCTGCGGCCGAGCGTCGAGAAGGGCTCACAGCTTTCTTTTTTTCTCCTTGCATAATTCAGCAGAGATATCATTTTAAATATTGCTATTTTTCTCACTCAGATATGAGAAATATTAACTGGCCAAACTTTGCTGTGGCTGTCACCATCCTTTTAGCAGCGTGATTGCCATTGGGGGATTTATAGTCCTCCCCGCACCTGGGTTATTTGAGTTTTGCTTTGCTGCAGGGCCAGGGCAACAATAAATTTCCTTCTCCTCTGGAACATGCTCTAACCTCCCATTTTCTAATAAAGCGTTAAACCTCGGAGCAACCTGCACTGGCCTTGGTGCTTGAGAGGAGAGGAGTTTCAGCTGAGCCGAGGAGCTGCTTTCCGGCCGGAGGGCACTGGTACGGCCAGCGCTGGGGGCTCTTCCCGCAGCGGCGCGGATGAATTCTGGCTTCCCTCTCCAAGGAGAGCCCCCCCCCAGGCAGAGGCACCCCCTGCCCCTCCCCAGCAGCACTGCACCCCAGCTGGGCTGTCAGGGATGCTGGGGTGGCGATTTCGGGAAAAGCAGGCCAGGCCCCCCAGCACCGCTGGGGTCACCCTCCCCTGCTCAGCGAGGGGCTGGGGGTGATCAGCTCATCTGGGCAGGGACGGCAAGAACAGTCGGAGTAAAAGCGAGGGTGGTGCTGAGCAGGGGCCATCGCGCGTTGCCATCCAGAAACAGGCCGCCTGCAACCTGGGGGAGTGCTAGAAGGAATCACGGAGGAGACGCAGGAGAAGCCCCAGACCCGCGCAGCGAGACCTGACCAGGACGGAGCGACAAGCGGGAGGCAGCTCGGGGAGCTCTGCACCCCACGACGGCGCATCCCCAGCGCGGCCCCACCGCCCGCTCCAGCCGCGCTCCTGCAGCGCACAGCGGGCTCGACCCCGGCCGGCTGGAGGCGGAGGGACCACGAGCGCCCACCAGCAGCACAGCGCCCGTCATCGAAACGGGGTTTATGATGTTAAAAAGGGTCCTGGCCGGCCGTCTGCAACCGCCCCTGCCACCCACAGCCCTCCCTGCTCCGTGCAGCGCCTCAGGAGAGGCTGGCGGCGCATGAAGGATGGATGGGCGGATGGATGGTGCATCTGCTGCTGGTCTCATTACAGTAACGGAGGCGGCCACGGCATCAGGCTTTTACCGGCTGAGCTGTTCGGTGAATTACGGCAAGGTTCTGCATTGTGGTAATATGATTTTTTCAATATATTCTGTTTGGATTGGCAGGTTGGTCTCACTCTTTCTCAACTGACTGATAAAGCACTAGACAGGGGATTAGTCCTCTTGGAAGCTAAAGAAAGAGGTAATTTGGGTTGTTTATAGCCTGCAGGGGTAGAATCAAAATGTACAATACTGAGAGAGTCAAACTTTTACAGCGTACGGCACAGCTATAACTCAGAGCAAGTATCAAACATTACAGTCCTGCGAAATGCATTCCCGTGACAAAAGGCTGGAAAGGCAGAAAGAATGAGAGGAATTAATCTGTTCTTGGGACAAATATTGTAATGAAGACATGAAATGCCAAGAAAATTAACCCCTGCCTGGACCGATTTTAGCATGGCCCAAGAAGCCTCACCCCTGCACGTCGGGTGGTGTCGGAAACAACGCAGACACCAGAGACGCTGCTGCTGGTTACGCGTAGCGGCAGCCCCAGTCTGACCTTGGCTTTTCTGCATTAAAAGAATAACAGCTTTCCTTTAACTGGGTTTTGCTGGATTTTCATAGCTATTAAATCTAATTGCTGAGATAGAGTTATAAAATTATAATTTTAACCATGCAATTTAGATGGAGTAACCGGTCGTCTATTTCTGTGATTATCCCCGATTATTAAATGAACAGCTGCCTCCAAATATGTTTGCAACAAACTAATTCAATGAGTGCATGTGCCTGAATATTCATGCCCCTGATTCGCGGCACAGACTTTTAAGACTTTTTCACTGTGGTTTTAAAAGTTAATTTATCCTGGCAATTTAAATAAATACACTTCCATCAGCTTTGGTTAGCGCTCCAGACTTTAACACTAAGTTTGGCAGCAAGCGAAGGTGTCCCAGCCCCTGCTTCGACGTCCGCTCACAGCAGAGCACTTTCAGCGGAGACAGACATCCGTGTCCGTGTTGATTCCAGACTTCTCCCATGTCTTGTTTGCGGGTTTGACAACCCTTCTCCGCGTAGCACTAACGCAATGTGACACTCCACAGTCTGTTTGTTTTAGCTTTTCCACTAAATTTTGCAACCACGCCAAGCAGCCGGGAAATAACCTGACCTCCCCAAGCGCTGAAATACGGATAAGGCTGGCCAGCGCGACAGCCAGCGAGCGGCTCCCCCGGCCTGCCTGGCCGTCGCCGAGCCGAGGAACGGCTCACGGACAGCTCTGCAGTCATCGTGCCATCAGGGACGTCGTTTCCCTCCTTGCGAAGGAGGTGCCCCCGCTCGCTGCCAGCCAGGGTGACGGGCGGAGGGGCTGGGAGCGTCCCGGGGCGGCGGGCGCGGTCCCCAGCCAGCAGCGCGCGGGGGACAGCTGCGGAGCGGACCCGCGGCGGCGAGCTGGGGACTGCCACCAGACGGGGAGTCGAGCAAGCGCGGTGGGACGCAGCACGAGCGCCCTTCGCACAGCGTCTGCTCGCTCCCAGTCGGCACTCGCGTCCCAGGGCGGCGGCAGGCAGCACGGGCGGGGACGAAGCTGTGCCAGGGTCTGTCCCTCTGCGTGGAATAAACGCTGCTCTCCCCAACATGGTCTACAAGAACATTAAATGTATTTCTTGTACTTAAATTTCTGCACACTCTTCAGAGCAAGCTGCGCTTTTACTGACTAGTAGAACATTTTAATAATATTCATGGCGTGATACAGATTTAGAAAAATAAGCATTACCCTGTAACACAAGCAAGTGCCCAAGAACAGTTATTTCGCCCGATGCCGCTCATATCACGATGCACCGGAGTTTACCCTGGGGTCTCCCAGCCTCCGTGGCAGCGCGCAGCCTCTGGAGCCTGACAGAAAGCTCCTGCCCTTGGGAACGTGCGGGGATTTGCATACTTACTGGAGAGAAACAGCTGCTGCTCAGGAAGAGGCACAGCTCCCAGGACGCATTTCCAAGGCGCCCATTAGGCAAACGCTGGCAGCCGGTGCCCGGGCTCCCAGGCAATCCATCCCGCCTCCCCCGCCGAAACGCAGGCAGCCGCCCAGCTGGAACGGGCGAGCACCAGCCCAGAAAGTCAAGCCTACTTTGGGGCAGTGACTTGTGCAGCCTCTGACGGCACTGCCTTCCTCTCATCCCCCCAGACGCGTCCCTTGGCAAGCAATCACCATTAAAAAAGAAGTCTTTTAAAAGCTTTTATTAAAGATCCAGGAAAAAAGAGAAAAATCTGCTAAAGTATTTGAAATGTAAAGTAGGGCTTTCATTTTAACAGCATCCCTGATTCCTTTTGTCTCTTTCTGTATAGAGGTTTCACAAGAGTATACACAGTTTGACAGACTTTCAGATGATATTAAAGAAGGCAACATCTGATTGTAGGGGAGAAGAAACTGTTTAATTGAGACGGGCTACGGCTGTTGGACTCTGACCTGCCACTTTGCAGAACCAGCCAGACAAATGCCGATGGAAAGGAAAGACGAAGAGGGTACCGGTACTGCGGTGCCGCTGCACCCTCCGCTAGAGAGAGATGAGCCCATCGCCCACACGCAGCCGTCCCGGTCCCCAGGCCCTGGCGCTCGGGTCAGCGCTGGCCGTGAGGTGCTCCTTGCTGCTCGCCCTTGGCCTGCAGCCTGGCAGGTCTGCGGAAAGGCGTCCCGGCTCGCCAGCCGGCAGATCGGGAGGAACGGGAGAGGAGAGGGGCACGCAGAGGGAGGACAGCAGGCGCGGCACGGGCGCAGGCGTGTGCCCATGCCTGAGGCCGTGCGTCCCCTCTGGGGGACCCCTGGCCCAGGCGGTGACAGCTGTGAGCGTCAGCCCCTTCCCCTCCCCACCGCTTTTCCCCTCCCCTCCCAGTGGACATCCCTCCATCAGCGTGTCCTGGGCCCGGCGGGTGTGGGGTGTCAGGGCTGACTGGGGGGGTCCCCCACCTCTGCAGGGTCCCAGGGCTGACACAGCGCTGTCTCCCCAGTTTTCCCGCGGGGAGGGCTTGCTTCCAGGCCCCCCCCTCGAAGCCTGCAGCTAGACAAGCCCTTGTCCCCTCTGCGGTCGCTGCTCTGCAGGAGCCCTGACCCGAGACAGGGCGGGGGGGACGCGTCCCAGGAGAGGGTGCAGACGGGGCAGCGGGGCCCAGCGGCGCTTCTCCCAGGCCTGAGTCGCAGCCCAGCGTTCGGGACGACTGCCAGCCCCTTAGCAAGGCAGAGCCGCCGCCTGCCAGTGCCAGATAGGGAACGCAAACACGCGAGGTTGCGAGGGCCGTGCTGCTCTGCAGACAATGCGTGCAAGGGCAGCAAGGGAGCAGCGAGCAGACGGAAGGGACCTGCCAGCTAGCCCCGCGTGTGCCGTGCTCTGGGAAATTGCCTGTTGCCACATCCAGACCTGGGCACAGCTGTGCTGCCGATACGGGTAGTAACCAGAGCACTCTTTGCCCCTAAACCTTCAGCTCCCTGCGGGGGAAACCGAACAGCAGATTCAAGAGTACAGAAAATATGCGGCAATGGCACAATCAGAGCACCCCAGGTTTGCCGTTGATGGGGCAGGGAGGACGGTGCTGCCAGGGCAGCGACCGGTGCCAAGCCTCCCGCCAGCTGTGCAGGGGACGCTTGTGCTGGAGCTCGGGCAGCCTCTCCCGGCAGAGCCCAGGGGACGGGGCTTGCGCTGGAGCCAGGAGTGAGCAGAGGAGCCCAGCACAGCGCGTGATTAACTGAAGCACCGGCCACGCAACGGCCCCGGCCAGCAGAGAGCCGGACCCTCCTTGCGCTGGCAGATCACGGTGATGCCACAAGACAGTCCCCGTCTGCCACGCTCTCCAACACCTTCAGTTTGGCCACACGCTGGGTGCTGAGGCTGCTTTGCTCGAGAGGTGGTTTGCGATGGGCTGGGCAGAGGGACGGGTACCTGCTTCCAGAGATTGCACCGTCGCTGGGCTCTGCATTTCCCAGGCATCACCTAAGGGAATTTCCAAAGATCCGTGTGGAAACTCATCCCTGTGTGACAGCCACCTCCGGAGAAACCAGAGCTTCTCCTCAGCCCACACGTGGCTGCTCCCAGTCCCGTGTCCCTGCTGCCTCCCAGCCTGTGCCACAGCAGCGCCCGCGTGGGGAGGGGAGGGGAGGGGAGGGGAGGGGAGAGGAGGGGAGGGAAGGCAAGGCAAGGCAAGGCAAGGCAAGGCAAGGCAAGGGGATCTCTCAGCATCTGGCTGAGAGATCCCTGTAATGAAGCCCTTCCCCTCTTTTGGAAAATGTGTTCCTTGTTCTGGTCTCCACTGGTCCTGGCAGCCTTCAAACACACCGGTTTCTCACCAGTGAATTTCTAGCAGAAAAATAGCGTATCAGGCAGGCACGGGGATTCCGTCCCGCTGCAGGCTGGGGTACGCCTCTCCAGGACGCTCTGGCAGGGGACGATGACTGCTGAGGCGAGGGCTGGGCCCACCTCCCGCCCCACAGCACTGCTGGGGAACCGCAGCCGGAGCCGATCCGCTGGCCGAAGCCCGCGCTGGCTGCCCGTGCCACATCCCGCTGTCGCCTGCGCCCTGCCAGAGGCCGGCGGCACGGCACGGCGCCTTCCCGCCGGCCTGGGGCCTCCTCTCCGCGAGCCCTGCGGCTGGCCCGGCACGCGGCAGCTCTCCAGGCAAACCTCGGCTGGAGGCTCCGCGATGCCGCGCGGACGAGGGCTGCCACGCGGGCGGCGGTGGGTGCCCGAGGGACCCTGCTGAGCTGGGGCTTCTCCCGTCCCCGCGGCCCCCGGGTCGGCGGAGCCCTCCCCTGCCCGCAGCCGCAGCCCCGGCGCTGCAGGGCCGTCCCAGCCGGGCAGGGCGGGAGCGGGGTCCTGCCCCGGGAGCAGGGGCTCGGCAGGGACCCCGCGTAGGCAGAAACGGGCACCATGAAACGCTCCTGCTGTTCTAACAAGAAGTGATAGATTAAAAAGCTAGTTAAAAATTCATCCAAGAGAGGCAGAGTTTCCCAAGCATATCAGAGTTAATATTTATAAAGGGGATTGTTGCTCAGTCTCAATTATCCTAAAAGCTTGGTACAATTGATGCATTGGAGAAAGCGCTAACACAGGCATGTCAAGGGAAAACCATTCCCTGTGACCGCTAACAAAATGCAATCAGATCTGCAACATGTGGAGCCAATTGATTTTCAACAAGTTATACAATGTAAACAAATGATTGATTCTCGGGCTCCTTTTATTTCTGAGCAAGCAGTCAGAAATCTCTCCAACTACTCTGAGCAGGTAGGTCTGGTGGTAAACAAGGGCTGCAGAGGGGCAGCATGCAGTCCTTTCATCAACCTGCACACAGCAGGAGCTTTGATTTTTTTTCCCCCCAGCCCCTTAAGCAGCCACAAAATAATCAACAATTCCTCAAGTAAGCAACCCCTGGTCATGTGAAATCTTTCTGTAGCCAGTGGTCAGGTCAGACCAGCTTCTGCCTTCAATGACAGTCAGGAGTTTTTTATTGCTTTTGCATTTTGCCTCCTGTGATGTTTCCAGCCTTCCTCTGATTTACCTGAGACAGATGAGACAGGAATATCTCCAAGAGCTTTATCACTTCTCTCTGTCAGCAGCGGCTGCTAAGTCAACAGTGTGGTGGTGTGTGTCTGGACCGGCAGTACAGAGGTTGCTCAAATCGTTCTCCGCTCCCAGTGAAACCAATAAGCTATACTCCACTGCATCGACTCGGCTCCCGAACCGTGCCCCCTGGTTATGTCAAATTAAATCTCAGCCCGTCACTGCCAGACTGCCAATATCAGCACGCATCCCTGGGCACCCCCTGGGGCGGGGGCACGCAGGGGTGGGCACCCCGGGAGCCGGGGCTGCAGCACCCGCCCCCCCACCGGCGGGGCCGAGGGCCACGGGGAGCCGCAGGTCACCGGGCTGCCGACCGCTGGCACGTCTCGCCTGCCAGCCCAGCCACCTCTGCCAGCACCGGTGCAGGGATCCGAGGAGCACCGGCGCTGCTGCTCGGGGAGCTGCCTGCATGGCCGTGGACTGGCTCTTGCAAAGGTGAAGCAGTTTCTCCGCACACCCCCCGGTCATCGCATGCTCCTGCACCACCCGGCCCCGCTGACCACGCGTTGCGATGCAAAAACTGCTCTCGGCACAGGCCGGTCTGCGCGGGCACTGCTGAACACTGTGCCCATCATGTCCTTTGGCATCCCAGCATCTCCCCTTGCACCGCGCTCTGCACGGCTCCTCCCTGGCGTTGCCTGAGCGCCTCGTCTCTGCACCGGTACCGAGACCTGTGAGCGAGGGCTGGCCCGTCCTCCCCAGCTAGCCCTGCACACCTCTAGCAGCCTGCGAGCACAGCCTGCTCATGTTGTGCCTTGTGTTTTACTTATCCATCACGCTACTTCTCCTTTCCCCCCTTACGCTCCTGGTCGTGTCTTCCTCAGCCCTGCGGCCCTGGGGTTGTTCCAGCAAGACAGAGGCACCAGCGCCGGGCAGAGCGTGCTCCTGGTGCAGCTCACCTCGCCCTTGCTCCCCTGCCCTTCTGAGCTTCACGGCACCGCTGGGTGCTGTTGCCATTACCGATTGAGTATCTGAGGAGAAGAGAGTCACATTTCCATGAACTGTGATAATTGTTGCAACAGCAGCAATAAAAACACCTTTCCAGAGCTCCACGACCTGCTTGCTTCCGCCCTGCTTGCAGGATGATGTGCAGTTGGGTGTTTCTGGAGCGCAGTGTCCCAAGGGTCCGGGGGAGGGGGAGCCACCGGCCCATGTCCCAGATCCCGGGGGGACAATGGCCTGGAGCAGATTTACCAGCCCCCTGCAAGCGCAAATGAGCCCCCCGGGGGGGTGGAAAGGGCCGGCAGCGGGGCAGAGGGGGGTATCCCCCTCGTGACAACAGGCAATGGGGGACCGGGCCGCCGCGGCGGTTCAGCAAGGAGCACGTTGTGAGTTAAGCTACAGCCCCGCTGGGTAAGAGGGAGGAGAGGGGCTGCGCTGGGGAGCAGCAAGAGAAACACGGGAGAGCGTCCAGGACGGGACTGGAGGAGAGGCACGCTCCACCTCCAGCCGGGAAGCCAAGGGCTCGCTCCCCACCCAGCCGAGGTGCCGAGCAGGTACGGACACCTCTCGTGACCATGCAGGAGCTGCTGTGGCGTTCGGCTCGGGTCGCAGTGCCGCGTTAGCTGTGGCTCTGCTTCGCGCGCTGCCCTGCCAGAACCAGCTCTCCTCTTCGCTCGGTGTTCCTCCAGGGTTCGAGGCTGACGCTGGTGAGTCTGGGGGCCGAGGGCACTCTGCTCTCCCAAGGATGCCAGTGCCCTTGTGCTGGGACCTGAGTGGTGCAGAGCCGCCGTCCGGGCGGGGGTCCCCAGGCAGCTCCGGCGGGGTGGTGCAGCCCCTTCCCGCGAACCGGGGGCGGCGTGGGGCTGTCTCCTGGGACATCCAGCTTGCGGGGCTGCCGCTGCCCTCCCGGCCACAGGGAGCCCCGTCCTTCCCAGGAGCGAGCCTCCTCTTTCCAGGGGCCTCTCGGGTTGGGCGCTTGTGGGACCCCCCCCGGCATCCCCAGAGGCGGCAGGGCCGCGAGGCTCCCTACAGAAGCGGCGCGCTGCAGCCGGTGCCGGCCGCCTGCCGCCACCCCCGGCGGTGTTTGCGGTGGCACATATGCTGTGCAGTGGGTTTGTGGTGCCTGCAGCGTGTCGCGCGGTTGTCAGGCACAATGCCCGCTCCTGGTGCCAAAGTCTGGCACGATTCCCCGCAAGTGGGCACAAATTCATCCTAAAACACAAACAAAGGAGGAGGCAGCGAAGTCGTTGCTTGCGTGGGCACTGAGAGATTCCCGCACAGGGAGGGACTTCACCAGGGCCAGGAGTCTTTCTGTTTAAAATTAAAATAGTCTTTTTAAAGCAGATTAAAACTCGTTGTGAAGCAACCATGAACATCTGTGATCTCACAGCAAAGACTTTCCTGGCTCTTTTAGAAATTGCCCCGTTTCCATTCTAATATCAGCATAATTCTGTCTCTTTATTTCAAGCTTGCAAGATATTTATATTTAAAATAATTTTTCCAGACTTCAGCTGTGAACTGCAAGCTGTTTTTTCTGCTTATGTATTAATTGTATGTGTGTGTCCAGTGCTAAGCCTTATTGCCATGTAATTTGTACAACGTAATTAACCATGTAGAAACCATAATACATTGCGTTTGGAAGAGTTACATCCCGTTAATCTAATTGACTAATAACATGTTTTCATTTAGCAGCACGTACTGTATTTCCAGTGATTGAATTAATGTCATGTTAACGGCTGCTTTTTGCAACAACATTTGGCATAAATTGCATTAAAAATTGATGTTCGTACAAATGTATTTTGAATACAGCTCAGCATGTGGTCTGGGAAAACACTCCTGTTGTTTATTAAATCAGCTCAGTTTGCGAGTGCGCCCAGAGGAGCAGCACCGCGAGCGCCCCGCGCTGTCTGCTGGCAGGACCGGGGTGGGACCCCCGCGGACCACCGCCAGCCCGGGCCTGCCCCGGGTCCGAGCCTCCCCCGCTGCAGGACAGACTCCTCTCACTCCCTCGGGCTTGCAGTGCCCGGGGTTACAGCTTCCCCGCGTGGGCTCCTGAAGCAGGCTTTCAACGGAATCTCTGCTGATGGAGAGACCGTGGTTGGGAAGCTCTGGGCACCTGCTGGGGAAGAGACAGACCTGGAGACACAATGAGCCGTGTCCCTCGGTACACTCCCCACCGCCGTGCCTGTCTAGCCTGCCTGCCTTTCTCCCACGGCGGCCACGAGGACAGAATGAAAACACGCTCCGCAGCCGCCTCCTTCCCTCCCGCCCGTATTCGCACATGGTCCGGAGGGAGGCGGATCGATGCGCCCGCAGCCGGGAGACTAACGCTCGCTTTGGCCTGCCGCGGGAAACAAATCGACCCGCGCAGGCCGGGCCCCTCTCCGCCAGCTGTCCGTCTTCGGAGGCGCGAGGAGAGCGGCACCTGCGAGGCTCAGCCTGCGGACCACAGCCAGAGGCCGGCGGCGTCCGAGTCCCCTGCCGCGACCACGCTGAAGGAGCCCCGAGCTCTCCCCCGCACCCAGCGCGGCTCCAGAAGCTGCTCCGGCCCGGGCGGCAGGTGGAGAGCGCAATGAAAAGGAGCGCTGAAAGATGAGGTTGCTGCGCTCGAGCGGAACCTCCAGCAGGGGCTGCAGTGCCTTTGCGGGCCGGCGCGTTTGGTTTTCGCGTGCATCATCGATCCCTAGCTTCAGTCTAAGCCAAAAGCAAAAATACGGAAACACGGGGGCAGAGGGTGCGTCGGCAGCACCGCAGCCCGGCCCGCCGGGAGCTCTCTGGAGCCCGCTGGAAGGGAGGGCTGCCCGGGGGGAGGACGTGCCCTCAGCATCACCCGTGCCACCCCAGCAGGAGCGGGAGCGGGCGAGGGCAGTGCCCTGCTGGGAGGCACAGCCACCCCGCACACCCTCACCCGCCCCAGCAGAGCCCCCCGCCGTCCTCGGCTGGACCCCCCGGCACCAGCCCCCCAGGGTGCCTCGGGTCTGGGGGATCTCCTGTGCGCATTTCAAATGCACTTAAATAAAAAATCAGCTCCTCGGGCTGGAGCACCGGCTGCGCAGAGGAGAGACCGGCAGAGCTCCTGGGGCTGCCCGGGCTCCCCGTCGGCGCTGGCGGGCTCGGCACGCTCTTGGACTGACGCGCGAGGGTCCCGCTCGGCAGCGCGGGGAGCGCGGCTGTGAGGTGCCTCCCCGCTCTGTGCACACACACAGGCACACCCGCACCCCCCCCTTCCTCCTCGCAGTGGTTCAGGAGTTCCTTTTTCTCTGCATTGAATAAATAACAAGAGGTGGGTTTTGATTCTGCGTGGCAAAGATGCTGCTTTGAGGGCTGCCTGTGATCCCTTGGAGCCTGCTCACTCTGCCTTTGTTGTACATCACTGCTAGAGAGGAAAATAATGGTTGGGAAATTCAAGGTGCAAAGTGGAGACTGTCAAGGAAAACGGTGAGCAAACACGGGCTTTTTCCTTTGGTGCTTAAATTTATGTAGGCTGTCTTGGGCTTCATTATTTACAGGTTGTGTCTTTCCTAATTCCTTTGACAGGTCCCTGAGTGGTGGTGGGGACATGCCAGCCCGGGAATGGCCCGAGAGGTGGCACAAATACAAAGCCACGGACCGTTTCAGATCCACTGTCCCCTCTGTCCCTCCCTCTGCCCCCTACACTGAATCATTTGCAATGCACACATTTAAAACATAAAAGCAGGACCACCGTGCTGGTGCCAGTCCCCTCCTCAGGCTGTTGTTACCTGTTGGATGGCGGTGAGGTTTCTGCCTTTGTCCTCTTAGAGTGTCTCCTCCTCGGTCACCCCAGCACCCGGCTGTGCCCTGCGCACCGCTGCCCCTGCTCACATATTTCAGCACGGCTGGACGGGCCACCCAGCTCCTCTGTGCGTCCTGGGCTACCTGGGAAACAGAGAAGATGCTGCTCCCCTGCCTCAGAGGGTCAGAGGCTGCTTGCAGGTGGCAGCAGGAGCGCCCACGGCACGGTGCCGCTGTGCTGGTGGACAAGGAGAGCCCCTTCCCAGGAACAGGAGCCTCCCCTCCCTTTCCCGGTCCTGCCGCTCCAGGCAGGGTGATAACAGGCGTTCACACATCTCAGCTCCACTTAATCTCCAGCTCTTTCTTCAGTGATCACCTATGTGCTTTCACCAACAGACGTGGGCACAATGACAGCAGCCCAGCGAAGAGGGTAACGTTAGCGCTGGGAGTCTGGCCAAGGGGGGCTGCCCCAAGCACCTTAGAGCCAGAAGAGACCCTGAGTCAGAGCCGACACATGAACTTCAGATCTCTACAGTGCTGCCAGAGGACTAGAAACAAAAGCCTTTGGGACAATAATCTGGAGAGCCAGGAGGAACCTGGCCAGCTCATGGGATGAGCATCCTGGAGCAGGAACCTGGGATGTCCTGGCCTGCGGTCTGCACCCCCTTCAGCCTCAGCCTCTCCAGCTCCTGCTTACACAAACCGGCTCTGATCCGATTTCAGCTGCAGCAGGATCCTCGCTTGAGCGTCTTTCCAAGCTTAGTGCCTCTGGCCAAGTCTCATAGCACTTTGGCAGCACTAGCTCTCCATACTCCATATTTCTCACTTTTCAGGTACAGATGAGCTATGTTCTGTGTGTCTTCAGCAATACACAACTCCACCTTTGAGAAACAAGGCAGGAAATGCTTCTTGCAAAGCCTCAGTGTTTCTGGACTCAGTAGCAGAGGCATTGCCTGCTTGCTGAGATCATGTTTATAGGACCACAGCTCCACTATTGATTATGATTTTTTAACAATTTTAAATCAATTAAAGAGGAACATCTGCACGTAGTTAGGAGATAACGCTAAACACTTCCCACACAGCCAGAGCAAACCACGTTCCCTGGGAAGATGGATCTGAGTTGAAATAACACAGCAAACACAGCAGGACATCGGGGTTCATGCCACAGCTAAGCTCAGAGCTGGTGAATGAGATTCACAGATCTGCGCATCGCACTTCCACTGAACAACTAGAAAACCTCTGGAAGATGGGACCGCTGGTTACCAGCCCTGCAGGTGGAGAATTTACTTAATTTAAAGCAACAGCTAAAATGAGATTTATTGGAGAAAATTGTATCTAACATCAAAGTGAGTGAACTAAATGCTTAAAGGTCACTTTTTAAAGTAAGTTCAAATAGAATATGTATTCTAGAACTTGTGAATGGCATTTTTACTTTAAACGAGCACCTTTTGTTTCCTTTCAGATTTGTGAACGAATTTAGTGCTCCTAAACAGGGGCGTGATAGCACTAGACTTAAGCATCTGCAGTGCAGCCAGGCAACACGCAAGGCTCCCAGCAGCTCTGCTGGTGCACCTGCGTCCCAACAGGCAGCCATCGGCCTGGTCACCTTGTCCCCTCCTGCCGCCTCTTATCTCTGCCTGCACCGCTCCCTGCCAGAGGAGCGATGGCCAGCCCCGGCGGGCAGCAGTCCCTCACGCTCCATCAGCTCTGGAAGTAAAAAGCGGGACGGGGGTGGCCCGGTGGCTGGGCTGCAGAAAGCTGCCAGCTGGGTTGCTGCGTGCACAGTTTGGCGTACGAGCACCGTCGGAGAGCAGGATGCACGGGCTGCGCAGCGCCGGGCTAACCCACGGGAGGGGTACAGGTCACCTGGGGACGGGGTACCCCAGCAGCCTGCTGGGACGGCTCAGCACTTGCACTGTTCTCCCTGGGCAGGCACAAAGCGTCGCTCCCCAGCTGTCGGGATGCCCAGCCAGCACTGGCTCGACCTCACTCGCTGTACTGCCAGGGAGCACGGGGACCGTAAGACTGTGAAATAAAACCACATTCTTCTGTTTCCTCCTCCTTCCCCTGTAAAACTGCTTAAAAATGGAATTTCTCTTCTCTCTCTAAAATGTGTATTTTATTCCAGTGAAATACCGTAACTTTCATACCGGGAAAACCTGGAGGGTAAGAACCGGCATGTTCTTACCCTCCCTGCAGAGCGGAGCAGCCCCCGACATGCAGCACAACAAGGGAACCTGCTGCCTCCCCGGTGCTGCCTTCACCACCCCGGGACGACGCAGGGCAGCACCCTCTGCCCAAGGAGGAGCGGGGGTTTCGGCCACAGGGGCACGGCCGGGGTGATGTACAGGAGCTGTCTGGGCCGCTGCTGTCACAGGCGCTCCCAGCAGGGGATGGGGACACTAGCCACTGGCGGTGGCTCCCGAAGGCAGGCAGGCACGAGGACGCTGGGAAAGCCCTTGCTGCCAGGGCAAGGAGAAGAGACCTGCTGCTGGCACAGCTCAGCTCCGTGCTCCCAGGGTCCAAACAGCCCCCACACTGACCAGCTCTTCGATAAACATCTGACCCACATGAAAATCTCCCCAAGTCCTTCTTTGTTCAGGGATATTTGCTTATCGCAGTGCTGCTGACACAGCCGCATTTCTGAATGTGTTTTGTTCCAAATAAATGGGCCAGCTGGACAACCAGGTAAAACCTATCACACTGCTGTCGCCGCCAGACAAGTCCACCCTGCACGCTCACCCCAGGGACAGGCGGTCCGCTCTCACTCCTCTGGCTCCAGCACATAGATGTACCTCTTCTCTGCTTCATGCGGGAGGAGGAGACAGAAAGAGGGAGAGGACAAAGTCATCAGACGCAGTTCTCAGCACTGGCCGCGTTCTCTGGCCGTGACCCATGCTCAGCCTGCAGCAGTCAGGGCTAATTTAGTCCCTGCATGGGACTCCATCCCACGAGCAGAGAAAGGGCAGTGAGGGTCGTATCACACAGTCACTCCCCGCTTCTGCCCGCAGCTTGGCGCGGTGGGGCTGGCACCAGCTGGGGGGCACAGCGCCGTAGGTCCAGGGTGCTGCTGGGCTCCTTCTCCAGGGGAAGGGGGAGCAGCCGCCCCCCTCTCGCCGGCACGGGCTGGAGCCAGTCGGGGGGACACGGGGAGCTCAGGGGGCACTGGCTGGGTTTACATCCAACAGAAACTTTTTCCCCTGTTTCTCCTTGATGGATTCAAAATCCTGATTTTTTTATTCTATACCCAGCAGTGCATTCTGTTCCTGCTGGGAACAAGGGGTTTGGTTTAAGATACTTGTAAAAGCAAAGGAAAAAAGGACAGGAAAATTGTTGGTTGTAGTGACACTTGTCCGGGAGCCTGGAAAACAGGAAAACAATGCAGAGATACATTTGTGCTGATGACAGCCTGATATCTTGTCTACTCACAGACATTCTCCCAGTCTTTACAAAAACATATCTTCACCATCTGTGTAAGCACCATTCCTCTGTTGCAGCAAAACCCAAGGGGCTGTAAAAGATGCCATGAGTGCCCTGTGAACCGGGAGCATTTCACAGCTCTGTGGGGGAGAAAGTTTCCCTTCCTTGCTTTGCTGTCTTCTTCGCAGATTACACAGCCTTAATTTGCCATCTCTCATCCAGTTGTTGCTCATTAGCTCCACGGGCGAACATCCCCGTACACAATCTGTGCTATGGCAGGGGGACGTACAGGAGCTTAGTTACTACTACCAACGTCACCAGCTTTAATCCCACGGCATCCACAGCCTACGTGGGAGCAACAAAGAGCTGCCTGCAGCGCACGTGCCATTCAGCACAACCTACCTGCGTGTGCTGCCTCTAACGCCGTTTGCTCACAGCGAGGGAAGGAGCCATGTCCTACAGATTACATGTGAATCGGCAGAGACGTGGTGAGAAAGGCAATGCCAAACTGCAAGGCAAACAACGCAGCAGAGAACAGCTTTTGCCACCATGGGCATAACTGCTGGAAAGCAAACCTCGGTCAAACGGGGAATCAGCAGTGAGCAAAGGGACAGGGTGTGGGCTGATGCCACCAGCCAGGAATGCCGCTTCCTGGGAGTCCTTGGCACACTGCAAACAGAGCCGATCTCTGCAGATTTCAAAGGCAAATCAGCCACTCTAGTTCCACCCAAGAATCAGCACAAACAGGACTGGCAGCCCCAACTCACTGGAATGTGCCTTGTTGGTCCCCAGTGTGTCATTGCAATCAGCATCCCACCTGAAATCTCTGGGAAACAAAAGCATGCCCAGAAAAAGACTTACAGCACAGAACCATACAGCAATTAAAAGTCATGTTCATAACAGAGTCATTAGTGCTGATTCTCACACTCTTTACATAGGAGCGGCACGTAATAATCATTTCCAATTAAATTACGCTTCTCCAAGGTGCATTAACCACTTCTATCCATCCGATTAATTGGACCATCTCTCCTGCATGGAGCAAAGTTACATCACTCCAGAGGGAAAGCAGACAGTTAATAAAAAATGGTGCTGTGGTACTAACGCAGGAACACTTTGCTATCAAACACGTACACTCACATGCACGCTTGCTGCAAATCGTCGACTCGAGCACAGACGCGTGGCTTTACCTGCGCACATACAGTCAAGCACACTTGGCAAGCAAACACACATCTGCTCTTGGAAAGAATGAATTGCTGTAGGCTTGCACATTTTGCAGCATCGTCTCCAGAAGACGTGTCCTCCAAGCCCAGTACTATCATGCAATTTTTCTGGCTTCCCGGGACCTCGCTCCCACCCCCCCCTTAGCTCCCAGCCCACTCTGCGGGGGAGAACAACGCCCATTGCTCGGGCTGGAGCCAGGGAACTGGCATCCCTTCCTCCGCCCTGAGCACTGCAGCAGCCTTGTGCGGCTGGATGTGCGCTTTCCTCTGCTCTGCTAATTACGGCTGTGTGGTGGGGAGACTCGCCCGTTGCCCAGACTCCACACCAGCATGCTCTGATCCTGCCGCTCCCTTCCTCCGAGGACACAGCGCCTGGCAGTTCTGCTGAAGGCAATGGCTTCGGTGAAGGAAATTGCACAGGGCCCAATTTGTGCAGGAAGAGCGGACCTGCTGCCGTGACCTGGGGGTGAGATTTTGTTTACTTGAGAGGCATGAATGTTTCCATGCAAATTCTTCAGGCACTCAAATCTTCAGATTCCTCTTGGCAAGAAATGAAGGGAGATTCCTCCCACGCAGCACAGGAGACATCGGTGCAGAACAGCAGCAGGAGAGGAGCAGCACGTATTTAAAATGCAGTGAATGGGTCATCAAGATGTGTGCACGGTGGTCAGAGCGTGTTTGCAGATGGCGCGCAGACAACGATGGCAGCTGCACATGGGGTGCAGCCCCAGGGTGCATTCCCAACAAGAGGTAAAGAAAGATCTTAAAAAAAGTTGCCTGCTGACTCTGGGGCTTTGTAATAGGGTCAGCATGGTTCAGTGAGCCCTGCCACTTTGTCATGATTGCCGTTCCTCTGTGGGAGCAACCACCCGGACACCTCTTGAGGATTAAAGTAATTCCTTGTGACAGGAGACAGTGCATACTCGAGAGCTGCCAAGTGCACCCAGATGAGCAATGCCCACCCGGACTCCAGGGAGCTGAGCGAGGAGAGGGTAAGACCGGGTGGGCACTGGAACCTCACCAGGGTCCCCAAACCAGAAATAGATTGGAATGAGCAGGAATGGGAGAGAGACGGCCCATGCCTGAGAGGGAGAGGTCTTTTCCAGGATCCTACCTGATGAACCCTGATCTGCACCGAGGGAAGGTGTCGGGATGGCAGAGCCACACGTATGTTTGTATTTCTACGTGCCCATGCCCATGTTGCAGGGAGGGGAGTGCTCTCATTCATTCTCTCCACAGGCACAGATGATATAGCCTCAGGAGCATGCAGTTATCAAAATGTTATAAATTGCTACCTTTTAAATAGTGTGGTAATTTGCTAGTCCATTACAGAAGGAGTTGTAGGATACAAGGAGCACGCTATGAAAAATTATGCCTTCTGCGTCACCGCTGACCTCTGCAGCTGAGGTGCTCTCAGAGCTGCTCCGCTATGTCAGACTACCCTGAGCAATTAGCCATCCGTCAGAGCTCGTCAGCGTGTCACGGTGCCACAGAAGACACCACACGCTCCTCACAGCTCCCTTACTGGAAACGCTTGCTGCAGAGGTGTCATTCACCATCGTGTCGGTGTAACCCACGGTCACCAGCAGATTGCTCCCAGCAGGGAAAACCTCAGCGGCTCTCTGCAGCCACCTCTCCTGTAATCAAGGTATTTTTGTAGACCTCACTGTGAGCTGAGCCAGTTAATTTTAGTCCAGCAGTTTCATTCCAAGAATTCCTCAGACTTGGAAACAACCCTTTTTTGTGACCAGTAGCGTTTTTAGTGACAGTGCTGCTGCCAAGCACTGTCTGTGCAGAAGGCAGCAGAAAGGCAGCCCATTCTGGCATGGCAGCGCTGATGCTTCCCAATGGGACGTGTTCCTCTGAGGCTGGAGCGGAGATAGCTGTGCTCCCCGTCTGGCGTCTTGCTGACAAACGTTCAGGTCTCCTCTTCTCATGACAGTCCTCCAGTGCAGCCCTATCACAGCCGCATTATCTCCGAGATTCCAAAATCCTACTTTTTCAGTGTAAAAGCAAAATATAGTCTTTCTACATAGTCTATAGTTTATGTCCAAGCAAAATACAGTCTATGATACAGAACACCTTTAGTCTCTTTCTCTTAAAGGATTCTTGGAACTCCTGCAGGTCTTGGAGACAGGGATATAAACCTTCCCTCTGTTGCCCACTAACGAAGAGACACACGTCAGAGGCCCCCTTTCCCAAGGTCAGAGGCAACTTCCCTTAGAGGGAGCTTCTTAAGGCCAGGAAAGATGCGAGGAGCCTTTGCAGTACCAGCTCTAGCACCCCGCAACAGCACCGCAGCCAGAGGATGGGGATGAGCCACGGTGGAGCCAGCTACCAGTGGCAGCTCCCAGCTCCCGGGACCTCTGCAAATGACCATGGATGGTCGCAGCCTTGGGATGGGTCCAGTCATCAGAAGCCCCTGACTGCAACAGTCCTTATACACAGCAGTGGAAAAAGGCAAACAAAATCCTCTTGTCTCCCAGGACAGTCCTTCACCTCCTCTGCTGCACCTCCTCCTGGATGCCCCTGGGCTCTGCCTCTAGTCCCCTCGCAAGAGACTGATGTTTCGTGTCCTGGCTGGCCACCTCGGCCCAAAAGCCAGGGAGCAACCCCTGCCTTTGGGTCCCCTGGATGGTCATAGAGAGCCTTCACACATTTCGGAGACCACCCTGGTGTGCGGCATTAAAGGCTGTTTCCCGCACCCAAGCCTCCAGGCAAGCTCATCCCAACCGCAAGGTACAGCCAGCAAGGCTGTTCATCAGCCCAGGATTGTCTTGCAGTTTGGGAAGGAGGTAGCTCCAGGTCTCTTCAGCTCACACCAGGAGAATTATGTCTGTTACATTGGTTTTGTGCAAGGCAAAGGGATATTTCTCCTAACTCATGTTTAATTTCTGCACATAAATCCCTCTGAACCTAAACTTTCCATTTATTTTACGTGCTTAGATATTTCCTCATGAGTTGCAGGTGAAATCCATGCCCTGGCACACACATAAAAGCAAATGCAGAAGGAATGTGTCCTGGCAATATACACATCTTCCCTGGAGATAAATCTTCTCCTGCTGGGGAGGAAACCCACAAGGCTCGCACACACACAAGCTATCAATTTCTCTCAAAATATGTACATTTCAGGACAAAAATAAACATGTAAATACAGGATGTGTTACTCCTAGGCTTTCTGTTCAGGAGGCAAGGTGACGATTGGCGGTTTGTAGGAAACTTGCACGCAACTTACTTACAAAGAGCTTATTACAAACACATCAAGCGTCCAACACCTGGGGAACAGTCAGCACCCTGGAAACACACACGGCGTGCTCTGGGTGTATCACACACAGAAAATACACGTGCCGCTGTCGTTCTGGTCTAGAAAAACACGGCAAAACGGCGAAACGCGGGAAGGGGCCGCGGCAGCGTGGGGACGGGCGGGGGTGCGGCGCGGGGGGTGCCGGCACAGCCTGGCAGCGGGGCCCCGCCAGCCCCCGTCCTCCGCAGCCACGCGCCCACAGCATCCGCTGGCCTCGCAGGGGACGGACCCGCCGCTCGCGCCGTGGGGGGCCGTTGTGGTCCCTGCCGGGGCAGGACAGCTGGGAGCGGGGGCAAGACCTCCCCGGTTCGCTACCTCCGCATCCACATTTCTCACAGGAAACACTATCAGGAGCTTTGTGGGATCGTGAATATGAATTGCTTTGACCTCACTTAGTCTGATATGGTGGAGTATTAAATCTCTATTTTTCAAGCATTAAGCCTGTGTAATAGAAGGATGCTGCGAGCAATTTGCAGTAAGATGAAGGGATATTACTGTCCTGGGAGACAGACAATCCAACCACATCCACAAATTGATAACAGAGATAGCGGCTTAGGTTCATGCTAGCTATTAATTAAGGGCGTGTTTTACGTGGAAGACAATACCAGCTTACCCAGGCAGGTACTCGTTGGCCTTCCCTTCCCTGCGGTGAGCAGCATTCCCGGAGCTGGAGTGCAGCCAGGTGGGTTAGCTTACCGTGCCGAACCTCGGTTCACACACTTACATTTGAATCTCTGACAGGCAAAATTAATTTCTCAAGCCTTTAGCACAGCAGCTTCAGAGCTGCTGTTCTGCCGCTCACGAGCAGCCGGCGGCTGCTGGGAGCCGCTGCTGCAGGGAGCAGCACGCAAGCCCTCCTTCCAGGGACGTTCAAAGGCTCGGCCAGAGCAAAGAGCTAGCAACTATGCTGAGAGCTAGTACGTCTCTGGGTGCTAATGAGCAGCTAACCATGTCCCGAGCAATTCCTTTGCCCTCAGAACTTGCTGCCTCATTATCTGGCTGATCCCCAACTCTCAGGCAAAGAAATCCAAAACTGGATTTCATTCCTTCTTGCCTCTCCTTCTCTCGTCTTGGCTGCTGGCAGCATCCCACTCAGCCAAGGGATACGATCCCTCTCCCACTCGATGCCCGCAGCAGGCTTTCCCTTCCCATCCCCTGCAGTGGGACTCTCAGCGTCTCACAGCCGTTAATTGACTCGGGCTGATTACAAGGCCACTAACTCGTGTCCTAATTACCAACAGAATATTACCCTTTTATAACCTTTTGCTCCTCACCCTAGAATCTAGCAGCAAGCCTGCAACATGCCCTGCAAGCTGATCCCCACGCTGGTGCGAAAGACCGACCACTGCTCCTGCTGCACTCAGGAAAACCTCTCCCAGGTCTCACCCTGGTTCTCTGAGCGCGGTCAGCCCGCGCAGGGGGAGCTCACCCTCGGGCAGCCCGCAGCGCGTTGCAAGGTGAAACATTGCGGAGGGCAAGGACCAAGAGCCAGGGTGCACGGCGGCTCCCAGGAGCGAGGACACCGACCGGTACCCCTGGAGTCTGTCAGGCTGATGGAGCCAAGGCACACGGCAAGTCCACTGAGCACCAGCAATGCAACGGTGTCAGAGGGTTCTTCTGGAGAGCGTCTTCCCTGCTGGGTGTGGCCCAGAAGGTTTTGTAGAGCCAAATAATGCAGGTCAGCAGTGGAAGTACATATATAATACGGGAGGAGATGGCATAAAAGTCCTGTGTGATGAATAAATTAAAGCATCCCCTCCTATGGACAGGCACCTATGGAGAAGAACCGAGACAGATAAATCGACAGGATAGGCTGAGGAGCCAGAAGAGATTTATTTTTTTCCAGATGGGATTAGAGAACAGCTGGAGAATTGATGAGGTGGCGAGGACAGGAGATCACTGCAGACAGCAGGCCCCTGCTGACGCTGCTACCCACCCCAGAAGCCCTGTGTTGGGGCCCACATGCAGGTCACACACACCTTTCTGGAAAATTATGTTCAAAGATGTGGGGAACTTCTGACGGGAAGCGTGAGCCCTTACAAACCAAGGCAGTTCCCTCTAGGCTCTTCTGATAAAGTGTCCCCTGGCCACTGGTTTCTCTGTCATCAGCAAAGGCATTTCATGTCAAAGCAAAGCCCCTGATAATTGCCTGGAAACAAAAAAATGCAGGGTGCATGGTTTGTCCAGTGGGTCGCCTTGCTGCACGCAGAGCTGAAGGAAAGAGGGGGTCCAGGGCCAAGGGCAACGCCAAAGCTGTGGACGGCGCAGGTCTTCCTGAAATCTGGAGAAGTCACTCCAGCTATGGATTTATCTGTGCTTCAAAGATGACAGTTGGTGTGATGGGGGTACGGAGAGCCAGAGACTTCAGTCAGACCGAGGACACGTCCATGAGCTGGACAGGATGGGATTTGTCACGTGCCCAAACACGTACATCCCTCACTGAGCAGAGGCAGGGACAGTAAGGCAGTGACCTGGGAGCGGGCTGCTGAAGAAGGGCAATCTGGTGAATGGCAAGAAATGGAAAAATTTACAAAACAAAGGGAAATAAAGGAGAAGCTAGAAGTCAGGCTCCTGAGAATGAAAGGAGCATCCCTCGGTGTTGGAGAACACCCATCTGCAGCCTGCAGACTCACCCCCCGTCTGCAGCATCTCCATTAAAAGCCCGCTGCACGCATGCTTATGAAGCCAAAACTTGTCCTGGGATGGCAGTGATCATTAGCCCAGCAAGTCTGGGAACCTCTGTGTTTGTGCATGCTTTACATCCATACCCACATCCTAGCCTGCTCTTTGAAGCCAGTATCTGTACCGCACCTTGGCATATTGCGGATTACAACATTTCAGGCTGCCTGCTGCATCTCAGCTGTATGTCTGATCTTGGGTGAGGAATTTCTCTTTATACCAAACTGTCTATTCAAGTCATAAAAATAGGCTTTTTTTCCTTCTGTAAGTGCAACACTTTTCATATTTTTACTTCCAGCTGTCTAGATAGTATTTCACTTTTTTCATTTCTAGTGCTTGCTCTCAGTTATTTAATGTGAATTTCTAGGGCATGGTGCCCTTAGCAGACATCAGAGCAATATAACACAAGAAATCAGATATATACTGTTCCAGGATAAGGCAGGAACAAAAAGACAAACTAGGCTCTTAATACATATGGTGCTTTTGATTCATGGAATATAGAAAATTGTATTTGATTATATCTGTAATGGATCCTCATAACTTTAGATTAGGGTTATGCTGATGGCCCAACTAATGGACAGCTTATTGCAGGAATAGATTTCATCCTATCGTATTTTTTTCCTGGTATCAATTACTTTGAATGTTTAAATGTCTCATTTCTCTGGATGTTTATTGCTCAATTTTCCTTTCTGAAAAAAAAAAAAAAAAAACCCTACACACACACAATGCCCCTGGTGTTCCTCTGCTAAGTTGCAAGGAACTACAGTTTGTGTGCTCCTGGAGTCCAGGAGCTCCTGTCATCTACCGGCTGCGTAGGTCAGAAGAAGATCCACAGTTGTGGCTTACAGTTACTGCAGTCATAGCAGCACGTATGCTGTGAGGTAACAGAGTCAAAGTTCTCTTAGCAGACATGTGGATGCTATTGGAAAAAATATATTAAAATGCTTATTAAATTAACCTGTCTAAAAAGGAAAAGGAACTTGTGGGATTGCTGCCTGTGAGATTAACAGCCAATCTGATGATAAAAAAGATGGGAAGCAAAGACGGTTTGGTGGAGAGCATCTCATTTTCAGTCAACTTATATTAGTAAAGCCCTGAAGAATAGAATCATTAAATTATTACTCTCTGAAGCAGTGCAGAAGGACCTTGAAGGAAATGCTTGTATGCCAGTAAAGAGTTTAGAAGTCTGTGGAGACACCGGAGATGTTACCTTTTGAGCTGAGGGCCAGGGGGCAAAGAGGCTGGTGGATTTTTTTTTTTTTTTTTTTTCCTTTGCCTGGCTGTAACTGTGTCTGAAATTCTCTCTAGAAAAAAAAAAAACAAACACCCAAACAAACCCCCCCCCCAAAAAAACCCTTGCAGAGAAAAACGCCACCTTTATCACACTTTAAATATTAGCCAAGCTGCTCAACACCAGTGATTTCAGAATGATCTCTGCTATTTGCTTTATAAAAGTATGCTCTGCCTCACTCCCGAATTGATACCTGCCAGCGAAGGGGTGTCATGACGTCGGCCTCCCTGAAGAGCAAGGATCCCCAATTAGGAACAGGCGCCGAGCCTCTGAGGGCGTTTGTCAGGGCCGTCGGCTGGCACGTGTCAGAGGGGAGCACTGGGGGCACATTTCAAAGGGTGCCTGTCAGTGAGAATTTTTATTTTTTTTTAACACCTTCAGCTAAACTCTTCAATTTGTCCAGCATGCTCAGAGGAGAGAACGCAGGGGCTCTTCAGTCCTGATGCATTTTACTGTCACAGCCCTTATTTCTTGGAGAAGGAAAAGAGGAGAGCCTGACAGCGGGGATGCACGACAGCTCTGCTGGCTCTGTCGAGGAGGGCAAGGCTGCGCGTTGGCCACAGCAAGAGGCGTTTTCCGTGGCGAGACGGGATCGCTGCATCCTGCTCCTGCGTTTTCCTAGAGCCTTTTACCCCACGCTTTGGTGGAAGCTGCAGTCTGCATTACAGTGCCCCGCACGTGCCCCTGCACAAGGAGCCAGACCAACCACAGAGGCTTCCTCAAGGACGCAGAGGAGAGGGGATGCCCCTGGCTGGGAGGGAGCGGGGCAGCCCCTTGCACGGGTGGAAGCTCCTGGGACCTGGGAACGCAGAGCTGCCTCGCCCTCCGCTCAGGCAGCTCATTCACATACGGGCTGCATGTTATTGCTACTCCAAGAAGAGAGCTGGATCCACTTATTTTTTTCATTAAAATGCAAATTAATTTAATAAAAAGTGGAATTGTAAATTAATGAAGCACTTAAAAATTCTACATAATACAAGGCTAATACTTACTCTGTAGAATTTCCTCCAGTTAATACCACCACTAACTCTCCCAAGTGGGACCAGCCTGGCAACTCCACCGATCTAAATCGGTCTCTTTGATCGGTGATGGGATCAGAGCTCACCGAACGGGCACGTTGCCTTTTTACTTCTTCCCAATTACTGGGCAGTTGGGAAGTCTGCCTCCTCTGCAGGAAACTCATCCTGCAAGCATCTGCCTGACCCCTCACGGCTGATGCATTCAGGAGCAGGGACGTTTCCTTTCCCCTTAAAATAGTAATGGATCCCTGTAACATACTGCAGCCCGACAGTTCACATGAAGACTACAGGGCTGCTGCCCTAACCAGAGCTCCAGTGATGAGCTGCCCTCCCACGATGTTCCGCTGTAATAACATCACAGCTGCCTCCAGGCGCTCAGCTCCCATGGAGGCTTTGGACACGTTTGAGCCAGAGACTGTGGATCCACAATTTGGTTTTTTTTTTATCCTTTTTGCCCTAATACAACGTGCCAGATTCAGGTATTGACTCCAAAGCCAAAACGTTCTGTGTGCAAGCTGTGGGGCTGTCTCTAACGAAGGGCTGGCAGCCAGCCCCATCTCGCTGCTGTCACGCTTGCAGGCAGCCGAGCCACCGCACAGATCCTCCCTGCAAGCAACTGGATTCACAGCAGTGCCTCCATCCTCAGCTTTATCGTCCCTTTTCGGCAGGGTGGGAGCAGGGAGTCAGGAGAGAGTGCCTTGCCCAAGGCTGGCAGGGGGTCAAATATTGCTCAGGTCTATCTACCTTCAGGGCAAATCTGGCTCAAGAAAACAAAAAATTACCTTAAAGGCACAGGTGCAAGGCTTGTTCTCTGCACCTTCCTTTTCTAACTTATACTTCTATGGAAACACTGTAGAAAATTCATCCTTAAAATAAAGTAGAACCACAGAAGCACTCTGAGAAAACATTGGCCAAAGTGAGTAAGGCATTTCCAACAGGATCAATCCCTCCTGACCTGCAGGTCCACATCTGAGCTCATCACCTTCTGCTTTTTTTATAGCAAATGGAGAGAAAAGGCAATTCTGAGAATAATTCAATCCATCCTAAAGTAAGCATCTAAAGCAGGTCAGGTAAACCACACCAAGAAATTGCCCTTCCCTCTCTGCTAGCTGTGAAGAGAGTCCAGGCAGACAGCTTTCACGGAGACGTGGCACTGGTACGTGTCCAGAGTTAAGCGACGTGAATCCTCCCTCTCGCCCCTCTCGATGGGACCCTGCCACCGCGTGCACCCACCTCGGCCCTCCCCGCGCGGAGCCCCTTGGCGCACGTGGAGCCCCATGGCTGGACAGGCGGCCCCGCGGGCGCGGTGGAGCCCCGTGCCGCCCCAGCCCGTCACACGTGGAGCCCCACCGGACCCGTGGGACCTCCCTGCGTGCGGGGACCTGCCGGGCTCCTTTTCCTCTGGCCACACAGCAGGGACCACGTAGGCTCCGCGCTGGTGTTAATCACCCGCCACGCTCATTTATTGCCATGTATACACCACTGCCAGGAACATTATCCCTTAAATAAAGCTCACCCACCCTATTATTGTAATGTCAACTCCAAACCTCTCAGATAAGCCCTGCAGACAATTTATAATTACACAGAAGTAGCTCTTGTACATTGCACTGAGGGGCCATCAGGAGAGGATTTAGGTCTTTCACGGAGGCCGCATTTGACAGGTCTTTTTGCTGTTATTTCATCTTGACAGCTCCTTGCCACTCAGCTCCTCCTGTGACTCTGTACTCGTGCTTTGTTGTGTGATCTCAGGTGAAAAGAGCACGTAATGGGCAATAATTGTGGGCGATTACTGTTTACTTGTTAACTTTGCTTGGCAGAGCAGCTGTGATGGATGCAGGGACTGGAATATTCCCTTTATCCCCTGTAGCACAGACGGTGAACTGGCGCTTAATTCAAAGGCTGAAATCTATAAAAAAAGAAGACGAAACCCATCATTAAATTTCTCTTAGTGGCTATGTGCATAATTCATCCAAACACCATCAAATATAAATGGCCTTGTGTCAGGATGAGCAGTACGGGCACGGCAAATCCAACCCGCTCCGGGAGACAGAAACCGCGAAGCAGCCTCTCGCCACCTTAATGAGATCAGGCACCAAAGCGCTTCCAGGAGGCTCCTAAGCGGGACACAATAACCGGATCGAGCCGCGTCGGAAACGGTTGGGTTGAACGCCCGAGCAACGTTTACAAGCAGTGGGCGAAGGGAGCCGCAGAGGAGCCGGGGCAGCGACTGCTGGAACGGACACGGCCCCGACCACCCGGGGCGCGGGCAGGGCAGGCAGAGCGGGCAGCGTCCTGCCCGCAGAGCCCCGCGCCAGGAGCCCGAGCCCGCGGCGGCCGGCCCTAATCCTCCCGTTACCTCTGCTCCTACAGCCAAGCTGCCTGCTTGCACTGGTACACTATTTACTGCTCCCCCCCCGCCCAGTTTAAAAGCACTTGTATAGATTACGATATCTAAATTCTTTATTGCTCCCTGCTAGTGTCTGAACTTTGATTAGGAGCTGAATGACCTCAATTTCACAAGCAGCAGTCAGGTACCGGTAAACAATCCTCGTTCCACACAAGCAGATGTTAATCTACCGCAGTTTAGCAAAGGCTTGCAACAAGTTTTCTAGAAAGTTTTTTTCCAATTATTTGAAAAACACCAAGTTATTTAGTAAATCACAGCAAGTTGTTTTGCAAAAGTATCCTTTGAACCATTAGATATTATTGTGAATGCCAATTTTTCTTCCCACCTTATGGCAGGATAAAGATACCCCACTCAATTTTCATCAAAAGCACATGAAAGCAATCAAGGCTCCTGTAGTTTCTATGGAAATAAGGGATGCAAATTGGGATTGCGTGGTGCCTTTTTTCTTGAATTTATCCATAAAAATGCAAATACTCTTCAACAGATACTGAAATATTTGCCTTGTTCTAAGGGAGGCAAAATATATAGATGAGGCTCTTTTGTCCACTGGCTCTCCTGGCAGAGATTTGACGGCTCACAGAGCACCAGCCTAGCGAAGCCCAACAAGCCCTGTCAGAGCACAAACCAGCGGCAGAGCTGGCTCTGGCAGGAGCGTGCCCGGCCCCAAAGGGCTGCCGCTCGCTCCTTGCGGGTCCCTCAGCCACCAGCGTTAGCAAACAGGTTCTCCTGCCCTTTCTCACAACCAACCTGCCTCGCCACCGGGTAGCTCTCTGCCCACAGCGCGAGGTCACGCCAGCCACGCTGGTGCTGAGTTAAAAGGGCAGCGTCGCCTCTTTGGCGTGGAAAACAGATGAGCAAAAGGAGCAGCACAAACAAATCACATTTGCGATGCATCTGCTTTACTTTCTTGCCAGCCGTTTCAGAGAAGAGTACGCAACGGAGGATATCCTGCTCCTCTGCTAGGTCTCATCTCGCCCTGCAGCAGGGACTGATCAAAATCCTGCAGCAGGAGGTTTAATTTATTCCCTTTCAAACTGAAGGATACAGAATAGTTAATGCTAGCAAAGGTCTCTGGGTTATTCCCCTACCTGCTCTCCTGCTCTCTCCTCTTTCTCTGTAAGCTGTATTGTGTGCTTTGCACAGCACTTACCAATAAATAATCAAACAGCTCTAGGAAATGCCGATCCGCAGCTGGGCCCCTTGCCCCCCAGCCAGGCCCAGGTGCCAAGCGCTGCAGCACCGCTGCCACAGGGAGCCCTGGCAGGAAGCCGGAGCTCGTCCCTGGTGCGTACGCTCTGCTTGTGGACTTGGGGGAATTTAAAAGGTCAAGGAATGGTCTTTTGGGTCACTGTTGTTTGCCAGAATTAATGACAACCCCTGGCAACTCAACTAGTAAAACTCCAAGAGTGAACTAGAGCATGCTGCAGCTGCACGGTTATAAACATGCAATTAATTAATTGTGCTGTCACTATATGCACCTGAGAACAACAGCTAGATCAAAGAACTGAACAGAGATCAAAATGATTAGTAGATCACTTTACTTACAGTTGAAAGTGCCAATTAGATACAGCAAAGACGTAGTCTGGCTTAGTTGCTTCTATTAACAGCTCTGGAAGAGAAAAGTCACTCAGTAGACTGTAGGAAAAAAAATCAGGAAAGCCTGACTGCTTACAGTGTGGACAGAGAGAGAAGTCGTGCCTGTCTGTCCATTGACTCTTCCTTTCCAAGGGTGCTAAACCTTCTCTGCTTAGTACGCTCTCGCCCCTGTTCACACCTTGGGCTGCGCTGAGATGAGCCAGACGAGTCCCATTTGCCTGTGTGGTTTTGCAGACCCAAAGGCCTCCTCAGACGGGTCCTGAGAGTCCCAGGAGAGCCTGGAGCAGGAGCCCAGCTGCCCGCCCCGGCAGTCGGCACAGCCCCTGCTGGGGGTCCGGGGCTGGACCCCCCTGCCCATCGCCTGCCTGCCAGGAGCCGCAGTGGCAGCGCGCGTCGCTGCTGTGCCCGGAGGCGGCGTGCGCCAGCTGCACCGGTGGACAGAGACGCTTCCCGGGGCTCGTGTCCACCCCGCGCCCAGCACGTGGGCACGTGTGTAAGCGACGCTGGTGGCAGTGCCCGGGCTCTCGATGCTCCAGCAACCACTTCCCAAGGTGGAGAAAGTGTCAGGGTTTTTGAAATATAGTAGCTCTCACTCCTGCTAGTGCATTACCAAGCACCTGTACTAGCTGCTCCGTGCTGACTTAGCCAAGCAGGGCTAAATTTATGGTGCTGATTTATAATTTGCTCTAAAGTTATTGGGAAAATACATTCCAGCTGCACCTTGCAAGCCTCCAGAAGGGGCTTGACCTGCTCGCTAGACAGCCTCTCCCTTCCACTAGCAGGCTGAGGGGAGCGGTGAGGAATGCTGTGGATTTTTCTAAGTTTTCAGTCTTGGGTTGTTATCTTTCAGAGAGATGCTGTAGCTTAACCAAACATACGAGCTCACTGGAGGAATTACTCATTGATTCCTGGCATACGCTAAGCTGGATGCCACGTTTGTGCCCATAAGCAGTCGCTCCGGACTGCAGAGCTGGTCTGTACCATTGTGGGGCTGCAGATGTGGGCTCCAGACTGAGACTCTGCACTACTGCGAATCTGAGGGATGCTGGCCCTGCCAGAGCCAGCTCCGCGAGTCCCTCGCAGTCCCTGCACTCCTCACCAAGCACCCGGCCCGTGAGGCCAGAAAGCATCTGCTCAGGTGCTCCGGAAGGATGGGGCTTTGCTGGACTCCGCTGCCAGCACAGGAGAGAAGGCGCCAGGAAGAGAGAAAGTCTCCCGAGAAATGGGTTCAGAGCATTTGCAGCCGTCAGCCCCACCCTGAGATGATTCCCACGCTCCGGCGAGACGATCGCACGGACCCGGGGAAGGCACTGCAGCGCTGTGGCCAGACGCTGGCTGCTGTGCACGTACTCGGTGTCCTTCCTTAGATGTGCTTCAGCAGTGAGCTTTGTCTCCATTGTCTTCTGTTTGTCACATTGTTTAATTTCTCTTTTTAATTGACTCAGACATTGTTTAATTTCTCTGTTTAATTGGCTCAGACAGAGAGGCTGCAGGCAATGTCATTCTCACATAATCTGTCAGAAACATCGCAGGCATGAGGGTGACATTATTGGTCATATGCAGCAAAGTTCTGCAGCGTCCCTACAGATCCACCCCCAGCTGGGACCAGGGAGGCAGGAACAGAGAGCAGGTATAAATCATAGATGTTTGCAGGACAAAGGCTATTAGCAGGGTGCCATCCTGGCTTGTACGGGAACCGCTTTCATTTAACATACATGCCGACAAGTGAGACAGCAGGTAGAATGAGAATTCAGCACAGCACACAGATGACACCACTATTTGCATCATTCAAATCCAGAAGTGCCTGAAGGGAGCTTCCGAGGCATCTCACAATGAGAGGTGAAAGCAGGTAAAGATAGTGAGCAACAAAATCTTGCCACATACATGCAGTCTTAGAGCAGCCACTGCAAGGTCTATTTAAGCCACATGATTTTCTGTATTGATACAGATTCAACAGATACCTGAAAAAATATTGAACAAATGTTCCTTTGTATTTTAAAATGTCTCGCATCTAGCATGCCCTGTATTTTTCCAGTCACATGAATTACTTGAACAGATTTATTTACCTCTCTAGGTTCAACAGGTACAATACAACGGCTATTTCATCAAGCCTGGTTTGATGGACCCAGGTGCTTCAGAAAGTTATTTTCCACACTGGTTTCTTTTGGTGGGTGCCGCACGGGACTGGAACAACTAGAGGTGAAAAACACAAGTTCAGACTTTCCCTGGAGAGCTGCAAGTGTTTGGAGATCTGCAGCACTGCTCACTGAAAAGATTTTTAATAGCTTTGACCTTCGTGGGGTCTGTGCAGTCTCCTTTTGTCAAAAAGTGTATGTGGAAGAATTCTGGAAAAGAGCTGAGGATAATACAAATGTTCTGCAGACTGCTGAGGGAATTACAGAGTGCTTCTTCACGTTCTTGGATTATTGTTCTAAAGTGTAGACCATTAGCATCAGCTGCTGCAGGCATATAGTAGTTTATAATCAGGAAGGGCAAATAATTGCTGGTCAGGAGGCAATATAAATATTTGTTATTGCAGATGACTTATACATAAATCATTTGAAATGACAAAATTAATCAGACGATTCATTTGACAAATAAGTATTTGATCAGCTCTGCCTGAACCACCGTGGCCAGCCAGGCACTCTGTAAAGAGAGTTCCTTGAATACATGGAAATCCTTGAAATTTATGGAAAGAAATATCACTTCACCTCAGGACACGCAAGCACAGAGAGAAGTGGCCAGATCGTAAATCGTCAGACTCTCGCGCTTCAGACCAGACAGACTGCAGAAGGCTGCCGGAGCGAAGGCAGCCCCAGCCCCAGGAGCCGCGGGCGTAGTTCCGTCCTGCAGCAACCGCAGAGCCGGCAGGAACGCCGGACCCCTGCGCTGGCGTTCCCCCGCACAGGGCACTGGCGAGCAGACCAGGGACTTCAGCCAGGGACTGCCGCTTGCCAGGCGTCTCACATCATTTTCAGAGCATGCCACATAACCTGATCAGCGTTTGGTTTTTTTTTCCAAAAACACAAAATGAGTGTGTGTCAGTCTAATAGCCCTGCGTACGTTGTGTCTCATCTGTATTCAGCACATCACCAAAATGTGAAGAAGAAAATAGCCCCTGAAAATAAAAGTATGAGGGATAGGAGGAGACACGAGCCATGAAGAAAGCAAACAGCTCCCTGCCTGTATTCTGACTTCCCAGCGCCTCTGTCACTCCCACACCCTCTGAGCTGCTGTGTACAGCTCTTAGTGGGTTTGGACTCATCAATGTTCAGAAACATTAATATAATCTGCTCTGAGATGTGCACATATTATCCATACTGAAATGTAAAATAGGCAAGAAGAAGCATATTTCTGGTGATTTTTTTTCCTTTGTTCATTTTAGCTCAGAACAATCTAATATAAAAAAACCCAATGCTTGCCTCTGATAGCTTAAATGTCAGTTTTCTATTATTTTTACAGTCTGGTCTCAAGGGATATAAAGGGCACCACATCGCACTCAACAGTGAAGCATCACAGAGCTTTTCCTTTACGTGATGGCAGAATGAGAAGCATCATCCAAGACAGCTGGAAGTAACGCCGTTCCCACCCTTTCCCCACGACCGCAGGTTGGAGCAAGAACACGACTTAGAAAGGATGGGACGATGAAGATCCTCCAACACACGAGGATGAGGTTTCCCATCAAAAAGCCTCTTCGTTTAACCAGAGCAGCTGGAAGACTTGTAAATGCCGAGGATGAGGAATGGAGCCATGGCAAAAGGGGCGACCTGTTGTGAGCGTGTTAGATCTTGGTGGTGAGATCGCTGGTGGGTAGGACCCTAGATCCACGTGACATTGGCAGGTGAGGCGGGCACCGCTCCTGTAAAACTGCAGGATCGCTAGATCACGAGTTTATCAGAAAAAAATGAGCATTTTCCAGAGGCTGCTGCCCCCAGGGGAAGCGCGGTCCCGCGGGTGGCGGCTGCACCCACTCTCTGCGGGGAGAAGGGACCGGCCCCGCGGCAGCCCTGCGGCCCGTAAAACCAGCAGAACCGTCTGCCAAGCAGGGATGCTGGGAACGGGGTCCTAGTGGTTCATACTTCATGGCTCTGGCACCTTTATCAGAAACATTAACTTCGTAAACTTCTCTCGGGCTGGAAGGTTTGCGAGGATGCCTTGACAAGAAAATATGTTAATGCCTCATTTGCATATTTTAGGAGGAAGCTCCCTACGAAATCACGTAAGTGTCATTTGCCTACAGTCTCCAGTTCCCCAGCCCCTTCCAGCTGACGCAAATAAAATCTTGTTATTCAGCTTACGCCAGAAGACTCTGGCACCTCCCCCCAGGACGGGAGGATTATCTGAAGCCAGGAGGAGAAATTGGCAGGTCAAACTTCTCCTCATATCCAACAATTTCATGGTTTGATTTTTATCAAGAAGGCGTTTTAATGTCACAAACAAACCAGCAACAACCCTGCCAATAACAGTGACGCCACGGTCCCCACGGCTCGTGCGACGGGGATGCAGGCGGTGACTGTGCTGGGACGCGACGGCTAATCCCGGTGCTGGCGAGGACCAGCGATGCAGCACTGCGGCAGAGGGACCCGTCCGTCCCTCTGGTCCCTGCAGGACCAGAGTCACCCTCACCCCAGGGGCTGCGTCAGCCCAGCGTGAATTCAGCACAGGCCGGGTTCGGACGCGACTGCGCTGCTCTGCGCCTCGCTCCTCTCTCTGGCTGTGCCGGGGCAGGTCCAGGCTGGCGTGTAGCAGAATTTTCCGGTCTGCTGTGAATATTTTCTGCTCTGTCAACCTTTTATTTAAATGACATTTGGCTGCAGTGGTAAAAGTACGATATTGAAAATCAATAAGTGGAAAGAGTTTGAAAGCCAATCTAAATCAAATATTACAATATGGTGAAGTTAATCATCTGAAATTAACCTTATAACTGCTTGAATCGCTCTAATCTATAAAGAAAATCAATATAGGCATATCAAACCCTACTCCAAGCTGCTGTCTGTTCCAGCTGACCATGCAAATGGAAAATAATAGCCAGTGGATGCTTAGTGCTCCGTATTATACGTTAACACTTCGCATGGGGCTGAGATGGTCAGACAAGGATTCCCCGGGGAGACTTGGCCGTGAGACGCAGGCAAAGGCTCCTGCTCTAAAGGGGCACCGCAGCAGCAAAACCCCTCCAAGTCGCTCTCACGGCAGTTAATTTCAGAGAGCCAGTCAGAGCCGTGAGTGACTAACAGGCTGTTTCATGAGGAGAATTGATTGTCCCTGGATGAAAACCGGCTGCTGGAGCACAGCACCCTGCACCCTCCCAGGCTCCAGCTCAGTCCCAGGCTACACCCAAGGTGCCCCCGGCGCCCTGCCAGCGATCGGACCCAGCTCTGGGCACCAGGAGTGGACACAGACGGACGGGTCCCCACCAGCATTAGCAGCACTGAAGGCACAGCGCCCGCAGCCACCCACCCAGCAGCACCCCCGGGCGCCAGCACCACACGCTGCACCGCGCACCGCACCGTGCCGCGCAGGCCTCCTGGGCCGTGTCACAGCAGCGGTCCCAAACGTAACCACCACTGATGTGGCAATGGTGCCTCTCAGGGAATTCGCCCCGACTGAAGCACCGCCGGCTGCATCCCTGTCTCCCAGCGAGCGGCTCCGAAGCCCAGGGCGTTCCTAACCCGCCCCGGCGGGAGCTGCAGCCCAGCAGCGAGGGGCACAGAGCGATTACCCTCCCTGGCTAGCCACGTCTCCAAAGTGGCCATCAACACAGCATTTGCTAGGAGGCTCTGGGATACGACAGTGATAAGTGCTTTGATAGCAGATAGAAATCTATAAATAACAACAGCTTCTCTCAAAAACCTCATTTTAAAATAATGAAGACATTTCTTAAAGTGACAAGTGTCTCAAATGTTGATAGTAAAAGTGGGGGAGGCTCTTTTTGAAGTCTCGGGAACAGATGCAAGGAGTGAGATCTCAGCAGCAACCTGCCCAGCCTCAGGAGCCCAGGATTAGTCAGAGCCAAGCAGAGTGATCACAGGCTTTTCCAGATGCTCCTCGTGGGCCCCAAATTCAAAGATGAATGAAGGTTCATGAGCAGATGCCGTTGTCCAGGGAGTGTGGCCACTTCGAACCGGTCCTGCCTGTCCTCAGAATGAAGAGCAGCACTTGCCTCCAAGGTCCCCTCACCGGTAGACCTCCCCGTGTGTGCCAGCTACCCCAAGGTCAAAATATTTTCTGAATTACAATGAAAGAAGAGAAGAGTGCCAATTTTCTAGCTGCCAATCTGGCATGTGTCGGCTCTCATCTCTTACTCCGATTCCCCACCCAGGCCAGTCTGTGAGGGTGCAATACCCACACAGTCCCACCAACACCAGTAGGATTTCAGTGACCATCTCCAAGCCCAGAGCACTTCTCCCTCCAGGGTGGCTGGCAAGACGGTTGCAAGGTGCAAGGATAACACGTGGTGAAGGGAAGGTACCAGTGGCCGCTGCTGGCTGCACCAAACGCTTCTGGATCGTTTCCTTTCATCTCAGATAGGATGAAGTTGGAAAGAAACAGGAATTTTTATTTGTCATGTGGGTGCAGGACTCAAGGCTGGGCTCGGGGTGGCTCTGCTTCTTCCTTTCAATCTCTGAAAGCTTGAGAGCTGTCGTGGTTTAACCCCAGCCGGCAACTAAGCACCACGCAGCCGCTCGCTCACTCCCCCTCGGTGGGATGGGGGAGAGAATCAGAAGAGCAAAAGTAAGAAAACTTGAGGGTTGAGATAAAAACAGTTTAATAGGTAAAGCAAAAGCCGCGCACGCAAGCAAAGCAAGGCAAGGAATTAATTCACTACTTCCCATGGTCAGGCAGGTGTTCAGCCATCTCCAGGAAAGCAGGGCTCCATCATGCGTAACGGTTACTTGGGAAGACAAACGCCATCACTCCAAATGTCCCCCCTTCCTTCTTCTTCCCCAGCTTTATATACTGAGCATGATGTCATGTGGTATGGAATAGCCCTTTGGTCAGTTTGGATCAACTATCCTGGCTGTGTCCCCTCCCAGCTTCTTCTGCACCTGGCAGAGCACGGGAAGCTGAAAAGTCCTTGACTAGTACAGCAGCAACTAAAACATCTCTGTATTATCAACACTGTCTTCAGCACAAATCCAAAACATAGCCCCATACCAGCCGCTACGAAGAAAATTAACTCTGTCTCAGCTGAAACCAGGACAAGAGCGTTGTGGTAACCTCGTCCCCGTTGGAGGGAAGGGACCTGCACGGCACCTGGTGCTGCTGTCCCTTCTGGGCTGCTGGCACAGGACAGGCAGCGGCACCGTGCGGGCCAGGTCACAGTTATTCCCGAGGGTCAGCAGTGCCCTGAGGCGTCAGCCTGCGCTGGAGGAGCCCAAGTCTCCCACCGGAGAGAGGCCTCGGAGGAGAGCACCCTCCACCCGGCCCGGCCAAGCACGGGGCCGCTGGCTCCTCGTGCCAGGTGGCCCAGCGGCGCAGGCAGACAGACAGCCCGCACTGGCAGACAGACAGCCCGCAGCGGCAGCAGGCACATCCCCGCACAGGGGTGCCGCTGCACTCGTGCAGCCCGCGGCAGCAGCTCCCCCGCTGCTCGCAATTAGCCTTTTGCTCAACGTCTATTCCTGAAGTTTTTCCTGCATTTCAGATCAAGATGTAAATGATGCGCTAGCCCGGAAAGAGGGAGGAGAAGGAGTACTGAACTGGGTGGAAGATGTCCCAGAAGCGAGCACGCCGGCTGAGAGGCTGGAAACGCTGTTTGAAGCAGCAGGTTGCCACAGAATGATTAAGAACAGCCCTTTGATACTGGAAATGCGTTTTAATGAGTTTCCCGCAATATATATATATCCCTTGGGTTCCTGTGGAAAGGCCTTACACAATCCTCCCTTGCCCTCACCCAAAGGGACACCAAGATGTGTAAAAAATGCTTCATTTTTTAATACTTTAAGCTGAAAGGGTTTTAAATAACTGGGAGCTTTCTCAGTGCTTAAGAATTTCTTCATTTCTTTAAATTACAACGAGGAACTGCATTTTCAGAATCAATACTCAGAATTTACAAACAACTCTCCAGGTAAGGAGACTCAATGGCAGAGCGTAGCTCTCGGGGAGAGCTGGCAGTGGAAGCTTTCTGTCCAAGCTGCAGCACGGGGCGTTTTGGCTGCGACTCTCTGGCAGACCCGTGCTCTCCACATCGCAGGAGTCTGTTATTTTGCATTAGAATTTATTTTAGACTTTGAGCTTTCTGAGGAAGGGACTGTATCTAATTTAGTGTGGGTAGAGTACGCAGCGGCCAGGGTAGAAAAGCCGTGCCTGCTGAAGGCATGAGCTCCTGCCCCAGTGCAAAGACTGAAGAAAAAATTATGAGATTAATGGCAAATATTAACATGCGGGGCTCTCGCAGCGAGAGCTCAGGGGAGGGTGGCATTGTGCTAGCAAGAAGGGGTGCCGCAGCGGGGAGAAGGGGTTTGCTGCCCCGGTCCTGGCTCTGAGCCTGGGCGTCTCCTTCACAGACCCTCAGAAAGGGGAGCTGGGGTAAAAGCCCCTGGAGCTGGCTCTGCTGCGCGCTCTCCTCATCACCCGCAGCAGCCCCGGTGTCTCCCAGTGGCCCGTGGCGAGGGCTTAGGCTTGGCAGCCTTTCCTCCCCCTCCACCCAGCTGGTCCCCCCAGCACGCCCGGTGCAGGAAGAGGCAATGCAGAGATGAACGGGGCGTGTCAGCAATTACAGAATTGTAAAACAGAAGGCAGGCTTCGCCCAATGTCACTAAAACCATTTACAGCCTATTGGAGGGGACAGTTGTCCCATTAAGAAACCAAAAGACATTCTGGCTTTCTTCAGCCTCAGGGCTTGGAAGAAAGAAGCATTTACTGCCTAATTAAATTTTAATATACTGGCAGAGTACAGCTCTTCTTGTGAATCTGTATTGGACGGTACGCCAGATTGTGCAGAAAAAGAGCAGGCTCGAGCTGCCTGCGGCCACCGGTGTCTGCTCCCGGCTGGCATGGCGGGGTCCCGCAGCGCGGCAGCGCGGGGAGCGCAGCGGGCGGGGTGACAGCTCCCGTGAGCTGCCATTTGCTTCTGCACATGGACGCACCACCCAGGGAGTTTGAGTCTCTCCACAGCAAAAGTGGAATCAGGAAAAAAGACATAAGCACCGTGATGCTGGAGGAGACGACCGTGACTCTGGCAGCACGGTGGAGGGACGATGCTTTTCTGAGTGGATCTGAAGGACAGAGGAGATGGAGCCAGGGACCCGGCTGATGTTTAGCAGGGCACTGGTCTGCCGCGTACACACACATACAGTAGTTTTGCATCCGAGTTTGTTATTTTTTCTCCGTTGCTTGCTAATAGGCTATATCTGAAGCCAAGTGGCTTTATCTTCCTAGTACTGCGGCTCTTTTTTGCTTGCTAACTGAGGACTCCTCTGTGGGCTTCTCTGTATGTTTTTAACGGGCAGATGGCTGTCAAAAGGGCTGACCCCGCTCCAGGGAGAGGTTAACACCTTGCACCAGCTTGCAGAGTCCTGGGCACGTGCTAGGAAGTTGCTCTCCTCATGCTCCCTTTTTGGCCCAGCAGCATCTGCTGTGCAGCACGTGGCCTCCCTCTGTCCGTGACCCACAGAGCCGGGGCAGATCCTTGCCTGCTCCCGGTTTGCCAGGCCAGGGCTCTGCACCGGGCTGAGCCCCCCTAAAAAAAACAGCTCCTGCCTCTCCTGGTGTCTGCTCTGCTGCTCCGCACAGCGGAACGCGAACGGGGAGCCCAGCGGACGCGCTCACTGCTCCTGGATGCCCCTTTTATTTCTGCCACAACACCAGCCCCTGCCCGAATGCCCCTGACGCCTTGTGACGTGACGGGGACCAGGAGCCCCGTGCAGCCCCAGCCTGGATGCAGCCCCCTGCACAGCCACGTCCTGACAGGCAAGCGGCTGGGACCTCTTCCGTGTTGCTGAGGGTGCCAAAGGGCCAGGGTCCCCAGCCATTATTTCCTTGGTAAATAAATGCCTGAAAAGCACCCTGGTAAGAGTAGTCACTGACAGATGGCCAGGAGCAGAGACAGGTCCTGGTGCTAAAAACGCTATGATTTTTAAATAGGTGACTCATACGTTTTCATTGTGCCACAGCTCTCCCCCCGTGAAGCTGCCTGCAAGAAATGTTCACGCAAGCCTTGCAGAGCACTGTGCTGAAATAAGGTGCTGTCAAAACAGCATATATTTGTGCCGCTGCCACAAGGAGTTGTTATTATTGTATTTTTCTTTAATAGAGAGACAAGTGTGCTCCGGTGCACAGACTGGTAGCAATCGTCTGTGGCAGTGCTGGGAAGCAAGAGGGAGCTCAGAGAAAACGATGGCCCAGGGCTGCCACAGGCACTAGACGGAAACAAAGGGCTGCGTTTCAGGTCTAAAGCAGAGTAAGCCAGAGCGTTCCTCCGGCTTACACAGGTCCGAATGCCTTTGGAAATGCACGGCTCCAAGCACGGCAGGGCGCACTCCCGCGTTACGGACACCCCAGCCCTCTGCTCCCAGACACCAGGCTGCCTCCTCTGAACGCGCACGCGCCTGCCTCCCTCCTCCCGGCCGCGCGTGGGGCTCTGCAGGCACAGCCACCGCCGGCCCAGGAGCTTGGGCCGGACGCGGGAGAAAACCTGCTCCGCACGAAGGGATCGGCCATGCAACCCATTCCAGAAGGTCGCTGCTGCGACTGCTGGAGGGGGAAACGGAGAGGGCAGCAGTCGCTGTCTGCTCGCCCCCACACGCCACACACATACATGCACATGTGTACACATGCACACAGACACACGCGCTCTTCATAGCTGTCTGCACACAAAGCAAAATGCCAAGCAATTGAGTAACTGTAACACTCCATTTCAGTCCAGCCAGGGAACAGCCGGTGTTTGATCAATATTTTCCACAACAGCCACTTCCATGTGATAAATGCACTTATGGGGAAGAGGAACAAATTAACCTTCTGGTGCAGATGGCAGCTACTGCCTGGGAAAAAAGACGGCTCAATTCAGCAGGGAAGCAAGGGAAGGGCTACAGCCAGGATTCCTGCAAAACTGACCATACGAAGCAGCATCTGGGAAGCATTAATGAACATCAGCCCCAGTAGCGCCCACCCACCCACGTACGTGCTGAAACCGAGTCTGTGACCGCAAGTGTCATCTGCGTGCCTCGGAGAGCAGCGGGGAGCGAGAGACCCTCATGCAGGGAGCAGGAGCAGCTGAACCAGTAGATAATATATATACTTAGGGCAGCTGATAGATGAAGACAACGGAGGAATTGTGCTGCAGCCCCGTGCATGTGGGAAGATAAAAAGCATCTCAAAAAGCGCTTCCCAACATCAATCCTTCCACTGGTGACAAATCGTTTGGAGTCAGGGTAATTCAGCAGCTAGCTGGATCAGAGATTACATCAGAGATTTCTCACCCACAAGGCAATCCGATGCAAATGGCAGTGAGTGGAGACGTGCCAAAGGGTACAAGTGTGAAAGGTACCATGCACAGGAGCAGCGCAGCCCCAGGAAAACCACGAGTGAGGACCCAGAAGACTGGAGAGACAGAAAGGCAATTGCCTTTGCAAGGAGAGGAAAGGCAGACAGACCCAGCGCATAGTGAGTCCCTTTTCTGGGCTGGCTGTCCACAACCTGTGCCTTAGGACTGGAGAAGGCAAGACAGACTTGCAAGCAGGGGAAAAAAAAAAAAAAAGGCTGGAGAAAAAGATCAGAAACCCCGTGGGGATGAAGACATCCATTTCTTTCTGACTACGTAGCTCTGACCACTCAGGTTATTTTTACTCTTCTCCCAGCTGCAAACATAGGGTGAAAATAAGCTCTTATTTCACTGCTCTGTAATCCATTATGAACTTAAATTTGACTATCTGAAAGTAACCTTGTGCTGCGTCAGCCTCAGCATCAAGAGCACAGCAAATAGGATTCAGTGTCGGACCCTGGTCCATAAGCTGTCCCAGGAGCTCACTTTTCCTCCTGAGCCCCGTCCTGCTTCTCTGCCACTGCCAGGTTGCACGGCTTCGTGTTCCCATCACTCTCGCTATGGCGACAACACAGGATGCTCAGGGACCAGGTCCTGGGTAACACTTCCCTGGGCTGGTTGCGGTTTTTTCTGTAAGATCTAAGCAGACTTTGCCTGCTGGAATGTGACAAATGGAGTTGTATACTCACATCCCATAAATGCCTCTCTGCTACCAGCAAAGTGCAGTCCCAGGTGCTCCACAAAATATCCAGAACTGTGTTTATTGTACAGAACTGCTGGGAGAGAGCCACCACACCAGCCAGGCTGCCCAGCCTGAGTGGGCTTCCCACCCAGCAGAGATGAGCAGAGATGCTCAGAGCCCCACCCGCACGATCAGAGGATAAACCCCGCTCTGCAGGCGGCCTCAGGGCAGGGGTCTCACTGATGGACTGGACCGGGATGACATGCTGCCTAGCTCTAACCTGCCCTCCACACAGGGGCTCCTGACCTGCAAGGTCTAAAAACCTGCGCTGAAAAAGATGACAAAGAAAAACCGGAGCACACATGACCTAGTAATGGTGAACTGCAAGGGAGAGGGGCCAAAAAATTATGTTGAAAGAAGATGAAAGCCTGTTCGTATTCTGGTTTCCTGCTGAAACAAATACACAGGGTGTGATTTTGCTGGAAATTCATTAGTTTTCCACATATTCCCAGTAAGTTAATTTATCAACTAGTAACTGCATAAATAGAACAGGCAAAAATGCTGAAAGTAGATTAAACATTGATGTAAGTATATATTGATTTGAACATTCCTGTGCCTTTGCTTGTGACACATCAATAAAATTAAATAATATCTTAATAAAATGTCTTGGTAATTATGTCTTTTCCCTTGGGTAAGTATGCCCTCCAGCAATGTAATTAAAACCAAAATTACATTAACCCTCCCTGTGACCATTTGACAAAAAATTAAGAGTCTAGAGAGTTCTCTGAGCTCTCATGCCCAGCCAGATTATTCCTGGTGCGCTCAATCTAGCTTTCGTGCACGCCTGCACACTCCACTTTCATTTGGACAATGGCTGGAAGAAAGATCGTCCTCATTCACAACATTCAAATACCAAGAAAGTCAGGTCCCTGCTCTGTCTGGGAAAACAAAGGTGGCTTGAAGGTTCATTCTTCCGGCGCTCCGAGGACCTGGCTCTCTGAGCCCTGGTGACTGTCCCCTGCACAAGCATTCCCAAGGCGGTTGAGCAGTGACAAGCCAGAGACAGGCCATGGGCGCCTCGCCGGCACGCAGCAGGATACAGCCCATCGGCCAAGGGGCAGCTCTGCCATGCCACGGGCACGATGCTCTAGATGGACCTCTACTGTGAGGCCACCTGGCTGACTTCTCCTCCCCTGGACCCGGGGAAGCGTGGTAAAGCCAGTGGTTCCCCAAGACTCCAGGGCAAACAGTGCTGACAGGAGTCATGTCTGGTGACAGCCCTGTGCTAGCGTGGCACTGCTCCCTCCCGAGAGAAAAAGAGTTTGCCAGGGAGATGAACAGGCCAGACGGGATAGAAACGAGCATTTACCAAGAGATAGTAGACAACCATTTTAAAGTTTTGATGACTCGAAGCAAACAAGTCTAATTATGGGTCTTGCTGGCTGTGCAGTACAGAGACGTGGAGCCAGGCTTCCCCCAGATGCAGCATGTCCCGCAGAGACCCAAGCACAGCCCAGGGATGCTGGGGAGGCTCCCAAGTGGATCTCAAAAGGCCGCTATTCTTGTAACTGCTTCTTGCCTACAGGAAAGTATTCCCTTCCCTAGTTGCACCGTTTCCGAAGGGTGGCTGGATTGTTGCCGTCCTCACTTACGATTCCCAGTCAAAACCAGCCATGAAGTGCCAGATAACCAAGGCATTGCATCTGTCTCTTTCTACAGGATCAAGGCCACACTCCAAATCCTGGCCTCCAGCACCTTACTCTTCACAAACGGTTCTTGTTTCCAGCCAAACAGCCTCCCCTGGTTCCCTCTGCTCTGCCGGCACCAGCACAAACCCCTCTCTGCCTCCTGCTCCCATGCCCATCATCTGTTCCCTCCACAACACAGGGTCACAGCCAAAAACCAGTTGCCTGGACATGGTGAGTGACAGCCAGACATGGTCTCACGGGTTAGGGTTTGGGGTGAAGGGCGCGTGTGAGCTCTTCGGGGCAGGGGCAAGACTGCGTGCTGTGCTCAGTCCCTCTGTGGTGGGGTCCTGGCAGAGACGAGGCAGCCTGCGCATGGAGACCTGCTGCCCCGTTCCCCCTGCAGCCAGCCAGGCACTCGGGCTCCCGCCCGGCTGCTCGTGGACAATGCTGCGACCTGAATAAAAAGCAGCAGCTCGCTGGCACGTCAGGCAGAAAGCGGCAGCTGAAGACCAGGTGCGAGGACGTGGCACTCACCACTGCTTGCGGAAACCCTCCCTCCGCTCCCAAGAGCTGGCCGGGCTTGCCCATCTCCCAAGAGCTGGCCGGGCTTGCCCATCTCGTGCAGGTGGCGAGCGCGTGCCTGGGACCCGGCAGAAGCCCCCTCCTCGCACCGGCACGGGGGCACTCCCACAGCTCTGACCGAGGAGCAGCTGTTTGGGAACGTCACCAAGAAAATTTGTAATTCACAGGAGCGCTCAGAGCGTGTAAGAGCCCGTCATTAACATCCGAGGCAGCCAAGCCCCTTGTCATTTCCCGTTTGGCAGCGATGAACGGCCGCTCGCCCGCTGACGGAGACGCTGACAATATGACCTTTCGGGAACCACCGAGTAATCTGTTTGCTCCGACTCTGCTGTGTCACACTGTCAGCTTGTCACCAAAACTTGCCACTCACATAACCTATTAGTTGTCCAATTTGTCTTTCTGTCATGGACCTTGATGCTCAGCCCAGTGACTCTGCACATTTTTAATGCTCTCGTTAGTTAATAAAGCACCACTTTGGAATTTGGGGGTTGAAAGTCGTCTCTGTCACAGCACATCTCCCTCCTCAGCACCCAGCACGTCCCGCCACGCTGTGGCACCTCGCCGGAGCCGCCCCGCGGGTGACAGCCTTGACTGGGCTCAGCATGCAAAAACCATCTTCCATGCAAAAACCATCTTCCATGCAAAAACCATCTTCCATGCAAAAACCATCTCCCAGCCTGCTCAAGAGACCTGCTGAGGCCAGACACAAAGGCACCTCCTCTGCCTCGGCCAGAGCTGGGCACAGTCTCCACCAACTCCTGGGCAGACCAGAAGGTCTGGAGCTAGACAGACCCCAGCTTGGCTTTAATACCTTTTGCTTCACTTCTGAGCTGCAAACAGGAGGGTTTGCAGGTAAGTCCTGCCTGAGAAACACAAGCACAGCCGAGCACTGCCAGCTGCACGGACACGGACCAGCTCCAGTGACAGCTTCAGCAGGAGAAGAGGTGTACAGCAAACAGGGACTTCGAGAGAGCACATGTCTGATCAGAGGCTTCTCCTCCTGTCCCGACGCTGTGATGGAGGGTGAAGGTGGTGTTTGTGTCACGTAGACCTGTCTGTGTCCCAGACACCGCGTCCAGGACCTCGGTGTAGCTTCATCAGGTGCTAGACCCCTAACTTCCAGGACCAGAAGGGAGAACCTTCCCCCACCCCCAGGAGATGATCACAGCTCCAGATCTGAGCCAAATCCAACCGAGCAAAGCCTTTACGTCTTGCCTCGTACCACACAGTGTGCTTTGAAAGGTGACTGTACCCTGTGCTGTGCTCCTGTGGGTGTTTTCATCTGAAGGCCTAGCAGAACTTTGCAGCCATTCATTAGCAAAGAACTTCCTGGCACCATCAGCTAATGAGAGAAGGGAGCCAGATGAAAGAGCTGTTCCTGAAAACCTGGATCAATCCTGAATTCACAGCAAAGCTTTTTTCCTGCTTATTAGGGTTGGAACAAAAAACAATCTGGCCAACTATTGTGCTGCTTTGCATATCTAATAAACAGATATTTGTCTATTTGGATACAATTACAAAATGAACCTTTAGGCGTATAGCGAGGAGTCTGGAGTCTCTGCTTACTTAAGTTTTCCTTGAAATCCTTACAATACTGTGTGCCGTACTTTATCATGCAGTTAAACACCATAGTTAAAACCCTAGTATGACATTTTACACCTGACTTAACCAGCACTAGATTATCAGCTGTTGGCCTGAGTGCATTTTTTACAACTTGCTTTTCTCTGAACTTGCATTAAAGGGCCCTGGAAACCTACTGGGACTGAGAAGACTCAAGACAGTAGCAATGTAACCTTACAGCTCTTGGCGTGCTAGTACAGACCATTAGCTGCAGATGTCCTTCTGAAGATCAAGAGCACTTCAAAGCCTCCTAAATTCCTTCCTAAGCTCCAGAGGCTTGGAACATTTGCACGGCTTACGCCAGCTGACCTTGATTCATAAGGCAGTGCTCAGATTCAGACTAAGACTTCTCCTGAAAGTAGTTTAAATGTCTCCCATTCTCTACCATGAAATAGTCAGTAGACCCATTTGCACAAATTTGCCAAGTTACATTTTCAGTAGTCTGTCTTGTAGCAAAAGCAAAGCCTTGACACTTTATCTGTAAAATTGTATGTCTATAAAACACAGAGAGACCCAAAAAGAAAGTGCTATATGCAGTAAGAGTTAAGATTTGTAAAGATCTATGGGAATTTCTGTTGCGCACAGGCTAACTGGACCACTCCAAGTGGCCCAAACTTGCCTGTCCCTCTGCGTCTTTAATGCAGATCCAAGGACTGGGAGGACTGGGGGGATCCCCTTTCTTGTCCCCAGTTCCAGCCATCCTTCAGCCTGCTGACGTACAGACCCTACGGCCCGACTCTCCAGCCTGCGCATGCCCAGGGAAGGTCCTAGCAAAGGCAGAAGCTCGGCTGAGCTGCCAGTGGAGATCACAGCAGTCGTTCAACACTTGCACGCCACAGGATGGGCTGTGGGACTGCAGAGGAACAGGGGCTGCCCTACATCTCTTCAGGAAGAGGCACAGGTCAAGAATCAAGACATGGGGTCCAGAAATTTGAGGGCAGTAACACAATGGTCAAAGTAACAACCCAGCTGCTCTACTGATTTATCTTCCAGTGGGGAAATGACATTTCATTCCCGCACTGAAACACTTTTCCAGACAAAACAGATTCATCCAACTCTCAACCTATTGAATGACAAGGTTTTTCTAAAAGAAAAACAGCAAGGTTGAAAATCCAAAGTTGCTGTTTGTTTTGCCATGAAAGCTTGAAAATTAATTTATCTGGTGAGAATTTTCTCTGTGTGCTGAAGGACTTGATTTTTTTTTTAACCTCTTATAGCCTAGAAAAAGTCATGACTGCTTCCTTTTGCGTCAAGGCTATGATCTTCACTTGCAAAGACAGGAGAGGCACAAACGTGTTTCACGTGCCAGAACACTGCACTGTAACGAAGGGATTCTTCTCTTCTCCTACCAGTGCGTTAATGCAAAGAACTCAGAAGACATATGATGGGCAAAAACCACGTCACAGCATTTAGTGCCTCAAGGCTTCTTGCAGACAGCTGTCTTTACAATAAACTTGGGGGAGACTCCCCACTCACTCTGTCTGTAAGACAGCAGTGGAGACGTTTCTGTTCTTCGTGACACTCTGCGGACCAGGCATCTACTTACCTTAGGATTTGCAAGTTCAAAAGAAACACTGGAAATAATTACCGATTTCTGTGGACTATCATTAGCTAATTTGCAAATATTCCAGTGAGCGACAAGTGCTTTGGAATCTGAGTATCGCCGACTGTTCCTTTTGTGAGTGCTTACTGTTGTAATAATTGTAGCAAAATAATTCAAATTCAGATCATTTAAATGCTTCATGAAAGAAAAAATCCCGTTGCATCTGCATTGTCAAAGGTCCAGGGGTACCGACCTTCCCCGGGGAGGCAGACACTTAATCTGCTTGTGAGTTTGGAAGGACAGGAATCCCTGGCACACCAAGCTCACGCTACCTCTTTCCACCGTGGATCTCCTGATTTACCGGAGTGACAAGAACGTTAATTCATTCCACTGTTTTTAAGCAAATGAACCGGCCACTGCACCAACAGGACAGTCCAAAATCTGAGAAGCAAACAGCAGAACAACAACAGAGACCAGACAGCTTGAGTGGTGCAAGTGGCACAGTGGCATTCTGTTTCAAAGATGGAAAAACAGCACAAATAGCAATGAGTTTTCATGCCCTGGCAGGTCCTGCCCGTTACAAGTTCATAGAAGGGCATCGATCTAACATGAGTTTGTTCAGTGTCAGCTGTGACGGTGCTGTATGGGAAATTGATTTCTTTAGTACATTCTCCTCCAATGGAAGCCGGCTCTCTCCATGGTGATGGGATGTGCTGATCAGTTTAACAAGCTGCCGATGAGATTATGCAGAATCATTTCATCGGTTTTCAGTAGCTGTGCGAAATAGCATTTGCCGGAAACACAAGTCTGCGTGGACCTAACTGAAAAGGCGATGGGATCTGAGCCCCAAAGCCTTATGCTAAAGAGGAAAAGACACACAGAGCCTGAACATCTTCAATATTTCAGAGTGGAAGAGTCCAGCTTCCACAGAAGGTGGGCATCCCTGGAGCAGCTAGGCTTTCTAGGACAGGGAGGGATTTTTAGCAGCATGCATACCAAACTAATAGCAACACATGAATGAGCAACTACTGCAGCAGCAGCTCTGGCAAGCTGGTCAGCCCACCTGCATCAAGCACTGTGCTCCCTCCCGCAAAGACGTGTGTCTGCACCACACCACACAGCGAGGAAAAGCAAAGGAAGGTTGCTTCTTGACCGCCACTACTGTCAGGACCCTAAAAAAAGAGCTCAGGCCCTCCTAGTGAAAGGTGAACAGCTCACCTAACTTCATTAAAAAAATAGCAACATTCGTTATTTCAGCCTTCCAGGGCAGGCATAAAGATAGATGAAAGGAATAAGGCAAGCTGGGAACATCAATAAATTACTGCAGCCTCTTATTGGCTGCAGTATTCAATAGTTGAAAATGTTTTCTGGTGCCTTAGGCAAGCAGAAGATTTGCAGAAACGCTGAGCCCGTCGCCCGTGATGTATCATTGTCACTCATCAGCTGCTAAGTTGCATTTCCTCTTCCTTTCCATGCAGTCCGTGTAACTCTGAACGGCCGCAGCAGTGAATTAGAGAGATGATATCTCTAGGCTAGCACAGGCTGCCTGGTGACTAAATGTCAGGAGGACAGTCCCATTTCTGCTATTCAGAGACAGATGGGTGAAAGCAACAAAGACCCGGGTGCAAAGAAAGGGACATACTTCAATTGAAGAGTCACCGATTACCCTACAAGAATCAGACATCTTCACAGGGGAGACGACCTGCCTGCCCACGCGCAGACCTCCCCGACCTGCCAGGGGACAAGAGCGTCCCTGCTCCCCATGAAGACTCACATGTCCCCAAGCAATGACATGCCCTGCAGCCACGTCCAGAGCTGCCTTACGCTATGGCTGCACGGGAAAGCAGAGGTGAAGGCTCCAGTCTGCGTTACTAACGAGCAGCTGCTAACGAGTCACAGGTCGCATTTCTGTGACTTGACTCGCCCAGCTCAGCAGCCCCTTGAGCAGTTTAGGGGTGGCTCGGGCGAGGGCAGCGGGGCCGTGCTGTGGCCAGCAGCTTCCAGACGCTTCCGGAGCGCTGGGCTGGGAAGAACCTCCTGTCCGGGGGATCGCTACCTTCCGCCTAGCGCAGCGTCCCCAGCGGCACCCCGCGCCAGGGGCCGAGGCGTCGGGGGGATGCTGGCCTGTCCCGCAGGTGCCCCCTCCAGAGGAGGGCAGTGGCAGAGCAGGGATGGGGGACGGCTCTCCGAGAGGAGGATCTGCCCCATGGCACGTTACAAACGGGGCGACTGCTGAGGGCAGGACGGCTGAGCCCTTGCAGCAGGGCCAAGGGGAAACGGGTCCTTGCTGCCCTGCGATGTCAAAACGGGGCTCATTTTTCCGGGGAAGAACTGGGCCTCCATTTGTATGTAAAGAGCCCAAGGAAACCCCACTCGTGGCGAGGATGGTTTGTGAAGGACTCGGTCTGGCCCCAGAAGGCCTATGGGATGCGACAGGCCTGTGAACCCGCTAATACAGAAGGCACTCGAAAGCATCCTTGCAGCAGCCCAGGGAGAACTGGATCCAATTAAAAATTATTTTGGCTGTCCTGCTCCTAGCGAGTGCCATATATCTGCACAGATGATTTTCACAAAGGCAGTGGACTACTCCATGTGGCTTTGACTGCTGTTGAAAATATTTAATAAACTCTGGAATATGAATCACTATCAAGGACCCTGAACATTAATTTTAGTCACAGTTGGCCACACTGTATCACCCTATAAACACCTCTCCAGTTTCAATTAACATTTCTCTATCTCCTGTCTCACTGAATATTATATTTAACTAATTTAAGAGGATTGGTAAAGATAGTTTTCACACTTCACAGGAAAGCATAATGAAATAATTATACCTGTACCTACAAAAAGCATGAGGATATTGCATAAAGAGCTTTAAAGTCATCTGAAGCAAAAACTTCTCCAGGAGACTTTCATTCTAGCTGTGCCTACTGAGGCCACCGTGCAGGTGTCTGCCACCCCCTGCTCAGGGGCTGCTGCTGGACCTCTGCCCCCCAGCAGCCACTGCTGGCTCAGCCGGCAGCTTCCCCGGCAGAGCAGGGACGTCCCACCGGCCGCAAGGACACCTCTGCTCCTCCCCGCCGGGCCATCCACAGAGGAGTGCTGCATCCCTCCTCGGCGGGCACGCCGTTATAGGAGCGTGGGGGCCTTGCTCTGAGACAGCTTGTCTCATCTGACACATGGTTGTGGCTCTGTGGTGGTGCAAGCAGACGTTTCTGGAGATGACGAGCTGAGGGCTCTCCCGGGCCACGGCTCCAGAGCGGGGCACCGTGGACCAGCAGACAGGGGGCTGGAGGCTCCTTGCTCCTGGCTGCACCCTCTGCTCTGAGGCTACAAGATGCACACACACCTCTGCCTCCTGTCATCTCCTGTTGGTTCCATTTTGGAACTTGTTGATAGTAGCACCTTTTTGATCTCCTCCACCACCACTTCCCACATCTCCTGCCTTAGGGCAGGCCCTGGACCACGCAGCACGAGTCAGTGTTTTCTCCAGCAAAAACTGGCCTGCAAAGCACAGATCGCGCTCTCCAGCCACCATGGAGGGAGTTCAAATCTGCCCTGAAACGAGGGACAGCCATGCAACCTAAACTGGCTACAGACAGGCAAAGTAACATTTCCAAGACAAACCAGGCTTTTTGGCCATCTGGGTCCAGAAGCAAAGTCCCTCAGGGAGAATGCGTATAGCAAAACCTCATTCAGTCAGAGAGCAGATCACCAGGATAGGAGTCTATCTGAAACACCAAACACATCATTTGAGGAAAGGAGTTTGTCCTTGTGTCCCACGAAGGAGCAAAAGACACATTGCCTTAGTCAACGAGACCTATGCAATACTAGGCAAGGCAACCAGGCACAAGTACCAATTCCCAAACCTCTGTCTTTCACTCCAGGGCCAGGCTTTAACCTGTACATTCCCCTAGGAAAAAGACTTAAAAAGCAGGGAAACTGAGTCATAGCACTGAACATGCACATATAACTGAATATTCCCCCATTCTCCACACATCATTAAGGCTCCTTCTGGAAGCAACACGCGGGATGTGTTTTCCAGGACACAGAGGTAACAATAACAACAGCACGAAGTGATGGAGCAAATTGCAAACTGCAATTGCATGAAGCGCTCAGGAGCGGACAGCATCACTCAGGAGCTCTGGAGAAAAGAGTGAAAATAACCCGGCGGCTAACAAGCAAGCATAATTCATTACCAAAGCAGCTCCTCCTTCCTCAGGATGGGAGAGCAGCCAACAATACAGTAGCCTTTAGCTAGGCGGGTAAAGAGAGCGCCTGTGTTGATTATAAACTGCTGAGATCCACCCTGGCAACAAAGAACAGAGCTGGAGGAGGTCCACTCCCTGAAATCAGAGTTACAGGGGACCGAGGAGCACATCACCTTGTCAGTTCAAGGACAGTAACATCTGCTGCTTGGGGCAGTGGGCAGCAACCGGCTGCCTGCTTCACCAGCACCACAGCAGTGCTGGAACCCGTGCCGGGGCAGGAGACGGGGAAGCAAACACCCACCCACCCCACAGGAGTCGGGAAGCCAGGGGAAGCACAGCTCCAGCCAACAGCTCTCTGGGCACCTGGGTTAACTCCCGCTGACCATCCTGCTGCACCTCTCCCTCCCTTGATTCACGGGCGCACGTCAGACACTTCCAACCCATAACCAGGGCACAACGGACTGAACAAATCACTGGTCAGCTTCAAAACGCACGCCTGGGCAGGGCATCTTCGGGGCAGGAGGTGAGACTAAATCTAGTCCCGAGTGACACCTCCAGACTGCACACGCAGGAGGATCAGGGGCCTCGGCACCAGCTGCTGCAGTCTACTGATCCACTCCTGTCATGCACAATCGCTTACTAGCGTAGACAGAGCCCTGAACATGCTGATGCCAAACCTACCTATCCAGCTGGCATCCCCAGACACTTCGAATAAAGAGTGTCCTGGTAGTCATCTTCGCCCTCCCCCAAATCCAGCTATAATTTCATCTTG